>NC_081345.1:35071342-35405725 GCF_029784015.1 Lycium ferocissimum | reverse complement strand
CAAAACATAAGTTTTTTCAAAGAAAACTTACTTCGGCACCTTTTCAACCCTAAAATGACGATAACGTATACGTATCAACGATGTATTGAGCCTACATTATTGTACTTAAAAAAATATCAGGAGTTCTATATAAAATATTGACGTTTCGAGTCTTGACACGCATAATCGTTGGTCAAAGTATGAAAAAACACACTAATCATTTGCAAAAAAATTTGCCAATTTTTTTTTTTATTTATATTCGCATATATAACACATATTTAATTATTGCATGTGTTAAAATATTTATTTCGATTAATCACCGAAATTAACTATATGCTTTAAAAAAATCAATAATTTTTTTTTTATTAAAAACACAAATGTTCGAGTATGATTTAAATAGAGACAACGTCTTACAAAATATTTTGTAAAACGTTGGGGGAGAAATATATATATTAATGGTATAACGTGGACCTGCCCACGTTATACAAAATTATTTGTATAACGTGGATCAGTCCACGTTATACCTTTTAATTTTTTTTTTTTTTAATTTTTGCTGTGATTTTCTGACAGTTGAAAAAAAAATTTGGGGTATAACGTGGATCAGTCCACGTTATACCCGTTTTGGTATGTAATGAAAAGGCAGTCCCCTTTTAGTTTATACCGTGTATTTTTATGCCCTTTAGAGCCTCGACTCCATCCCTAATGGCTAGAAGCTAAATAAGTGCCTTGGCTGTTGGAGAGAAGGCACCAAATTGGACTGCAATTGGTGGTAGTCTTAGCTTGACATCTAGTGGTAGTCTAAAGACAGCAACAAGACAACATATCAGCAATCATAGGGGAGGGTAGAGTGTATGCATACTTTACCCCTACCTCGTGAGGTAGAGAGGCTTTTCCGGTAGACAACTAGTCACTAAGTCAGAGGATGTCAAAAAATTTAAGAAGAGATTTGGTATATGGTGAGAGGAACTATATATTAACAGCGAAAGGTAAGTACATGTTGAAGGAGGATACATTGCCTTAACTCCCTCTGTCCTGCATGGATGTCAATTCTGCGCAAAAGTATGATATATTTCTAGGCTATATAAATGTAAGTTTTTCAAGTAGGAGGACTTCCTTTTTATATAAAAGGTTCTTTATTTCGAGGCCTTGCACAGTTGCATTACTTTTTTAACAAAATTCAGTGAAGTGAAATAAATATACTTATTATATGATGAGCACCCTATGTTCTATTCTGAGAGATCAGAAATTTGATTTCAGATGCCCTCGTGCTGTGCACAATAATGCCTTAAACTAGAAAAGGATTTGTTCATAGGTCGAAAGCGAGCATGGTTCTGTAAAACAGGTTAGATATCGTATAAGGTTTATCTAGTCACTGCTTGTGGGATGCATATGATGTCTGAGATTTGCCATGGGTTCTACAACTTTCCTCTAAAGCTTCAACCAGATATAAAGACCTAAAATCCAGTTTACAAGTTTAAAAAACTATTTTGATTGAGTATACTTACTTATGTTCTTTTGGATGATGGATGGTGATCCAGCACAGCTTCTAGCCCTCTACTATTGCACATCTAATACAGAAGGAACTATGAGATGAAGATTAGTTTTGATTTTCAACCCAATTAGGCAACGACCTAAAATACCTGGACTTCATCAAAATTGCAGTTCAAGTTAGTCTTCATTTATAAGGTTACTTCAGAAGATTACCAACAAGAGTAGGTGCAAGAAGCAAAATACCTGTAATGTAAATGAAACAAAAGGAACAAACATTGTAGTAAATTGTATTTTTTAACAAACCTTGGGTTTTGGACATTTATTTTTGCAAGAAAACACAAAAATCTAGTGCCATTTATTTAATACCTCTAACTTTAGAAAGTTATTTAATAACTAAACACACGTTTCCAACTACTCTCACAAGCAGGCACTTGAAAGAATAAACAAACAAGAAAAGGTATTTGGATTTTTTTAACCATTCATAATGAGAGAATAAAAAAGGTACAGAGAGCTAAAAGATTATGCTGAGAGGAAACAAAAAGAGATATATAGTCAGAGGACTATTTCAATGATACAAGCAACCATTGCCAGATGACAAAGAATACTCAGCTAAATTGTGGGTATATATTTCATTTTCCCCATCTTGAAAGGATGAGTAAACCAATAATGGTGAAACATGTCCCGGCAACTATAGCCACTACTAAAGCAAAAGCATATACAAGACGTGGAAAGTTTAAGTATTTCTGTATTCTCTTTAGTCCCTTGTCAATGGCAGGTGCCAAAGCAGCTGCTCCCGCAACCCTAAACGGCCTTGTCACATTATTTCCCGTCCACATCGCGATTATAATCTGCCGTTATAAATAGTGTTTTTTAAGCAAAGGAGAAATGAAAATGCACAATGGGCAATTAAAATATCACATATCAAATTGGGAAATAATGAGCAGATTGGCAGCACAAAAATTTCGAGTTTGGTAGAGATCCATAATACATAGCTGCTCAATGATTCTCATTAGAATATTGTTAGAGTTTGGCCTGGACGCCCTTTTTTATAAAGAGAGATAAAATGACATTAAATTTAGTCGTAAGATGAGAAATAGACAATTTGGTAAAAAGGATTTTGATCTAAAGAAAGACAATTCGGTATGCTAAATCCTGAAGTGGATAATCTACTAATACAAAATACAAGTGAAGATGCTATTTTATAAGCATTCATCCGTATCCTAAATGTGAATAACACAAACTTCCTATTGCATTTAGATAATAAGGTCACGTTTACTTTTGCACCAAAAAGTTCAGGAAATCAAGTCTCCATCTCTTTAAACCAAAGCTAAAGCCAAAAGTTTCCCCATTTATCACTTGGTCATTTTCCAGAAACAAACAATTGTATTAGAAGGGAAGCCTTGGAGCAACGGTAAAGTTGTTTCCGTGTGACCTATAGGTCACGGGTTCGAGCAGTGGAAGCAGCCACTAATGCTTGTATTTGGGTAGGATGTCTACGTCACAACCCTTGAGGTGCGGCCCTTCCCCGGACCCTGCTAAGGCTGGATGCTGTGTGCACCGGGCTGCCCTTAAAACAATTGTATTAATCCATATACCTAATTAATGACTTTTTTTTTTTTTTAATGATAAGGAATACCTAATTAATAACATAAATAAAGTATAGTAAAAATTAGCAGCTAAGAATTACTTACCCCCAACAAAGCTTGGAGATTTGCAGCAGGATTATTCCCAGTAGTCTTCCCATAGGTCAAGAATGCAAGCACAAAGAAACTAGTGTATGTGACTCCATCAAAAACACCATAAGCTAGAACAGCCGCAAGCCCCAATTTTGCTAGCTTTGCACTCATTTCCGCTGAGTTTTCCTAATAAACACACATTCAATAAACCAAATGTCAAAGCAATTTTCACCAAATCTCTCTACATAAAATCAAAAATAGGAAAATGAGTCTCTACTTTTACCTTCCATTTCTTCCAAAACCCTTTGCTCTCTTGGTTCTTATCCTACAAAAAGGAAATAAATTACGTTGACCACAACCCCACATAAAACCCATACTCATGTTGACAACAAGTCAAAACCCATTGACCAATAAATAATTTGATACAGAAATGCAAGCACAAAATACAAAGTACTCAAAGTTAAGAGAAATATGGGTTCCTTCAATAAAAACCTTGAAGACCCTTCAAGAAACGCTATATAAAACAGAAAAAAAGAAGTAAAACAATCAAAATTTCACGAAACACATAAGAGAAATAGGAAAGAAAAACCTGATGGGGTTGTTATTTTGTGATCTTGGCTCTCATTAAGCAAGAAAATGAACAAATATGTGTGTGTGTGTGTGTGTGAAAGAGAGAGAGAGAGAGAGAGACTGACATTTAATTCTTTGTTTTCTTGGAAAAAGTTATCATCTGCAATAGATCCCTGACTTGAGGATGAACAATTGGTTGAGAAATGCGATAAAGGACAAGTCTTGAGCTGGTTGAAATTGCTTCTTTTAGCTTGAAGTTGTAGTGATGGAAGGAAATAAGTGAAGTGTGAAGTGTTGTGAGGAGAAAGTGAGCTAGTTGGGTATGGAGGAACAGCAGCAGCACTTGCCATTCCTGGAAAGACACAAGTGCACATCTCTTCTTGTTCTCTCTGCAGTCTGCCCCCCCACAGTTTGTTTAATTGGCGGTTAATCCAGTGGTGTGGATTTCATTTGGCTATATATAGGAAAATACTAGTACTAATATGGAGTATTCCTGTTTTTTGGAAAATACTAGTACTAATATGGAGTATTCCTGTTTTTTGTAATTTGGTTAAGGGGCGGAGTCAACCTTTTAGCTACTCGACTAAATAACATTAGCATAAATTTTGTATTTGTATAAGAAAAATTATTTGATATGTATAAATATATATTCAGAAGTAGCCGAGTAAAGAAAAAATACATTAACTCTCTCCCCTCTCAAAAAGATTTCATTTTTTTTTTTCGAGAGTATTAACTTCTTAATTTTGAAATAGTTATTCATACCTGAACATTTAATCTTTTATTTTTTAAATAAAATTTACATATTCGGAAACTACGTGAAAAGTATTATAAGTCACCATAATTAATAATTTAAAATATTAAAAGACATGTGAAAAAATTATGGTCAAAGAACAATTCTTTGACTCTCGAAAAGCGAAAGTGTATCTTTTTGGGACGGAGGGAGTATGATTCAAAATACATTAACTAAAAATCTGAGCTACTGCATGATTTCGTTCTTTTTATTTCAAAGTATTAGAATACAACGGAAAATAGTTATTCACACCCTGTATTTTTAGATATGAATAATTTAAAATATTTAAAAGACATAAATTTGTATTTTGTAAAAAAGGACTCATGCTTAACGTGAAGATATTGTACGTACAATGTGGGAGGCCGGATTATATTAAAGAATAGCTAGTTACTACTATTGTTGATTTATTGGACCAGTGAATTTTTGTAAATTATGTATATTTGAAAGTTTGTAATCGCAAGCATTTATTTAAAAAATGAACATAGAGATATGCGATTTTTATTAATGTGGTGTATTATGATATTCTGGTACCATGTTTATGAATTATGATTTGCTCATTTAAAAGACATAGAAGAGTTAGGGTCGTTTTGATAGTTTTCACTTGTTGTGGAATTTTCATTTTTATTAGAAAAAATACAACTTAAAAAATCTAAATTACATATCCAAATAAAATTTCAACTTCAGATGAACTTGCCTCCAAATAAATGAAATATTGCCCAAATGGTATTAGGCCTTGTAAAGATGAGGAGAGGAGGTAAGGGTTCAGTACTTCAGTCTCAGAATTCTAGAAAAATAACAGATCATTTTAGCTTAAGTTATAACAGATCATTTTTGCTTAGGTTACTCAGCCGAGGGTCTATCTGGAAACAACCTCTCTACCTCCTAAGGAAGCGTTAAAAAATTCTCGTACACTCTACCCTCCTCAAACCCCACTTGTGGGAATGTACTGGGTATGTTGTTTGTTGTTTTGCTAATGTTACTTTGTGGATCTCTCCAATTTTATAAGATGTTCCAATTCCTAAAGGGACTCGAATCATCAGGTGAACATCAGATAATCAATCCAATGTGAAACCATTACAAGCCAAATACCTATCTGCATTTCATGTATAAATAACAACGCTTCATTTTCCAGATAATGTTCGTCAAAATTCATCAAAGCCTTACAGCTTTAACCAGATACAAGAAAAAAATGTCCCATTTGGGAATAAATATGAAACAATTACTCTTCCCGTTTGCAATCTGGAAAAAGAGGTCTCATGTATTGTTGCATAACTACTACAATATAATCATATCTACACGCATTCACTTGTTTGGCTGAAAAAAATAGTTTTCTGTGATCTCGAGCTCTGGAAATCCTTGCCTTGCTGCAGAACAAAAATTCATTTCCCCGACATCTCATGGAAACCTAATTGTTAATCATCTCCTAAGTAAAACATACCTTCAGCTTCCAAGAATAGTTTTCATACCGAGTATATACTTAAGTAAGTGAGGTGCTGCCTGATAACATCTTCATGATGAGCATTAGCACAAAAATTGAATTAATCCTTGAAGAATGAGCAGTTAGGCAACCAGCTCTAGAAATTAGCCGCCTCATCTGCACCAGCTGCATCTACGGGTTCCTTAAATTTTGCCTTCTCACTAAGCACTTCAAATGCATTTACAAGATTTTGAAGTCTCGCGACGAACTCAATTAACAAGGAAGTAAAAGTTGCCAAGGACAATGTACATGCACTTTCAAATGTACGCACTTCACGTTCATTTATAATCACATCTCCAAGAATTGAAAGCCGTGAAGGCCACGCCATCTGATTGAACACATTACCAGAGGAACACAATTGTGCAGCAGAAATATTCATACTTAGATTTGGATTATGAGTACCCAGATGTTTCAATGTGTGAGCAGACCTTAGATTCAGATTTGCTTCACTGAGGGAGCTTATTGCCATGCGTTTGGGTTCGTTGTCCTTCAGTTCCTGAAGATGTTCAGGATCTTCAAACTGCTTAGTTTGTTTTGCACTTTCCCAGTTCTCCACGCGAACCAAAAGATAAGATTTTTGGTCAATCAAAAGTTGTAGATCTTCAGCAGCCTCATGAACTTCATCAAGAAGGTCCCCAGGGCTAAGTTTCTCCATCTTTTCTACTTTGTTTCCAAGACGCCGTATCACTTTAGCTCCTTCAATCCCAACTCTCTGGATCTCCTTGCAAAAGACCTGCCTCAAATCAGATGCTGCCTACAATAAGGAGAAATTGCAGAAATTAATATGGAGCGATGAAACCTTAATTCTTTAATCATTTCCTAAGAGTTCTCAAGGAGTAGGAAATTCTCAATTCATAATTCCTAAGCTGCTCCATACCTAAAGGGATGCATATCAATATGCATATAGTAAGTTATATCCAACTAGGTCTCATATCCAATTACTGCGGTGAGATCTTTACTTCACTACTTGGAGAAAGTAAGACAATAATAAGAAAGAACCACCCAGTTCCAAGAAGTCCAAGATTTTAAAAGCATCTCCAATAAAATAAGAAGAGAGTTTGATGCACACGGTGTTATGCAGGAGTTTGAAAGTTGAAATTTTACCTGTATTTCTGAAAGAATACAGCTATGCATAGCCATGACCATGAATGCGCAATGCCTCAATGCACCACTGACTTTAACATATTCAGCCCACGGATAATTGAACATCTTGTATCGGCCATGAGGGGGTTCCCATACAGCAAAACCTAGCTGCAGCAGGAATATTAAAAATTAGTAATAAAAGAAAATAGTTTAATATCCCCATGTACCACCACCTTAATCACCAACAGCACCCCCCCCCCCCCCCCACCCCACACCATCCTAAAATAATTTTAAAGAACCACTATGAGTCCTATGGCCCGCTTTTATGTGTTTCTATTCCTAAAAAGCCCATAAGTTACCCGTGGTCACCACATGATACACCATCTAAAATCATTCACCTTTAACATTTGGAACGTTTCAAATGGGACATTCAAATCGAAAAGAAGGAAATACCATACTATTCACCATAAAGCATCAATGAAATATAGGCGTACCAGAGAATCCTCTTGGCTTGTGGACTCCATAGCAGCCCTGTATCCGCTATACACAGGATCATCAGAGGCCTGGTAAAGAAGAATTTTCGATGGTATCCTATCATATTCAAGACATTGCAAATACCCATTGACACAACCTGACAAGAAGCTTCGCAGGTATCAGTTCAACATAGCCCGGAGATATCAAAGACCAATTGAGGATAGAGGAAACCCTCACCTTCCAAAGAAGTAGCAACACCCTTAAAATTCTTAACAACCAATTTGTGCAAATCTTCACCAGCCCAAATGGGGAATAGGCCGACGTTTATAAGCATACAGACACCAGCACCAACCCCAATTAGCAACAATCGGGAAACAGCTGCATGAAAAAAATGTGAAGTTCCCGATACCAGCACAATGCAATATGTCAACAAGAACACCCGAAATCCATATTCATATTGCTTCATTGCAGGATACAATTTCAAATAAGTTGCAAGAAATCCTGAATCAAAAGAGAAAAGTAATAAGATTAGAGCTGCACACAAGTCGGATCCTCAGCCATGCATATTTGCAGCAAAGGATACCAGGAGAAAAGAGATGTTACTTTGGAGAGGAAGTGACAGGAAAAAGAATATAATATCAGCTAAAACATATGTAGTAATTCACTTTACTTGATTTTGTACGTGTAAACCAGGTGACGCCCTTCCTTAAATTTTAAATTTATGCTTCTTTTTTTCCTTTTCTTGATAAGGATTGTCCAGTTAATGCTTATGCATAAGAAAAGATATAGATGACAATTCTTATTGGTGGTTCTCCGGTATATTATGTATTCGTAGTATAAGAGGTTATCTAGAAGATCTCTCGTCTGATTCTTGGACTTCTGTACTTCCCTTTCCTCTCTAGTCTGTTCTTAACATTCTACCCGTAGCAGCAGCTCTTTTTACTTCTATCCTTGCACCTTGTTTCCTCCTAAACATCAACCTTTCCACAATCGTTCTAGCCCAAGTACTTTTCTACACTTTCAGGAGAAAAGCCCAGTAAAATTAAATTCTAAACAAAGCCTCTTCAGATTTGTCCAATACTGAATCTTGAAAAGGAAGAGTATCTACGTGTCTGAAGTTTCTCATACATCATGAATAATACAATAGTAAAATTTCAAGTATATTCTTGTTGTAAAATACTAGAATTCAAACCAGACCTGCAATAAAAATGCTGATCACTATCACAACCTCCTGATATTTTCCAGCCATAACAGATAGTTCAGCAATGCCCAGAGCTAGTCCTGCAGCAGATAATGTCCCCAAAGCCCTGTTGAATCCTTTGTTAAGTGTCGCACCTAGCATTTGTATATATCAATTAGATTATGGATATAACCAAGAACACTCATCCTGGATAAATGTAAAAAAACAACGAACAGTTAAAGCGCCACCACATCAGTTTCATAGAACTGTTTACTACCCTGCACAAATATGATTAATAAATTAACTATGTCTCCATCCCAAACCAGTTGGCATTATCCATGTGAATCCATGAACACTGCTCTATCAAGACACATCACATACCATAATCAATATGAATCCCCTTTAACCATTTTGTTGCACTCATGATCATTTCATTCCAATACCAAATAATTAAACACGACCATATTTAACATATTTATCTGAACCTCAATCAACCATACCTCAATCCCAAATAAGGGATGGCCATCTGAATCATCATTAATTCATTTGTTTCTATTTAGTCTCATTTGACTCCAATATTAAATTACTTGAACACTATGACATTTAACAATCATATGCTAGATTTAATCAACTACACCTCAATCCCAAACTGATCGGGAACGTCTGTAAGATTCCTCTTAGGTATTCAACATTCCGCAATACTCAAGTCCATTTCACCCAAATACTCCCTCTGTCCCGTGATACTTATTGTTTTTCGAGAGTCAAAAAAGAAATTTTTTGACCGCAATGTATTCGTATCCCTTTAAATATTTTAAATTGTTAATTATTGTGACTTATAGTACTTTTTATATAGTTTCTAAATATGTAAATTATTTTTCAGAAAACTTAAAGATTGTATGTTCTAATTCAAGGTCAAAATAAAAAAGTGTTAACTCTCGAAATCCGAAATGTATCACATAAATTGGGGCAGATGGAGTACTAAATAATTTGATAAGGACAAAATTTTATCACATACCTATGCTGAACTCAAACACCACGACAACGGTGAGGATGGCCCAAATGGAATATGTACCAATATAAGATAAGGGTTCTTTAAAGAAAATGAGAACCGAAACAAGGGAAAGAGTTGAACCCATTTTAGCAGCGAAAATGACTTTTCGAGGATCCTTACGACCCATCTCAATTGCCTTGATTGAACCTTGTTTAACGTTACATGATAATTCATTAATCCGACTGCGTAAACGACGCCAAAATCCTTCATGTTCGATGTAAAATGAAGCATCCAATCCATACTCTGAATTTTTGGACAGCAATCCTTCTTTGCTCGTTTCTTGAAAGTTGGCCCCCGCCATTATTACCTAGAATGGCTGTTATTTGGAATCAAGTAGCAAGAAAGATGGATTCTTTGGGATCCTTCTTTTTTTCGAACGGAACAAAATGAGATAGAATCAGGCCGAATCTTGAAATGCCTTTCTGGATATTCCTCAAGGTCCAGGCTATTCACGGAACGTGAGAAACAGATGATTGATTTGATGGTAACTTTGCATGATTTTCTTCCTTCGAAGTAAGATGGATAGAAGAGAGAAGGATATTGTATGAGATCGAAAAACTTAAAACTTAATTAGAAGAAGAGCAACCGTTGGTCATGATAATAGTGAAACATTTTCTAAGTACTTCAGTTGGAAAAAACAAAAAACAAGAGCAACCGTCAGTTGCGAAAAATAAAAGAAAAAGAACAACCGTCTGAACCTAAAGTGGGACCTTAGTTTTTCTCAGTTTAGTTTGCAATACTAGAAAATTAGGAGAAAGAAATAGAATTAACCTAGATGCAATACTGGCAAATTTAACATGAAATAAAATATTTCTTTAAGAATTCTTTTTAATTTGTTTTGTCTTCTAGTCGTAGGAGAACGAAATGAAAATGTTACACATAAACTCAAAATTGGATGATTGTAATGAAAAAGTATTACGGTAGTATATGATAGAAGAAAACTTATATCAAAGTAAAGGTAAACTATATGAAACAATTATAAAAACATTCTACAAGTGAATATTGGGTTGTTAAAGTCCAAAACATTGGCAAGATGTTGCGGTAGAGATGCAAATAGTAAGATGAATATGCGGTCATATAAGATTAGATAAGATAAAAAGAAAGGTGATCACATTTGCTCGGAAGGTGCAAGTAACACGTATTGATGATAAAATGAGAAAGCGTCATTTAAGATGGTCTGATCAAGTCCTTTGTCATCCTCATATATCCTTTGTCATCCTCATATAATGCACTATTCCAACAGTACGAAACCATGACGAATGAAGATGTTAAAAGGAATAAGACAATCCTAAAATTACATGAAAGTAAGTAGTGTTGACGGACTTTCAATTTTTAGAAATCATGAAAGATAGGACACAATGGAATAAAATGATCTACATAAATGATATTAATTCGTTGAAAATTTTTCTAGTCATGTTTATACGTTTACTTTAGGTCCGATCCTATTCTATCAAAAAATCTAATCTTTTAGTTCTGTCAAAAAGAATTATGTGAATAGAAAAATATAGAGAGTTTCTGGTTTTTGTTTTTGGTTTTATTTTGTAAAATGCCCAAATAACTTACATTTGAGATACTTGATTAAGAGATGTTTCCTTTTAAACTTCTTAGTTACTTTCTGTTTTCGTCTTATTTGCATCTTTAAAGCATTTAAAAGTATTTTAATGGAGTAGATACATTGTAGTAGTTGAACAATAGTAGGCGGCAAGTGCACAAATAGTCGATTTCTTGTCAAATGGCATGTACAAGCAAATTTTACGTTGGAATTAAATAATTTATTCATTTTATTTCCCTCGTGATATCTCCAAGGAATAGTCTTACAAGTACAAAGTTTTTTTAAATGTGACTGCACCTCAAATAGTACTGTGCAAATAGGCTATCCTGCCAAAAATTACACTAATGACCTTGGAAATGGATGATCTTGAACTTTTGACCCCGTTTGTCCCATGAAAAGCCTTCAAGACCAAAAGCCAAAAGTGTTGCTATGCGGCAAAACTTGTAAAATTAAAGTTTTGTCCATAAGACAAAGAGAGTCAAAAAGTGAAGGCCACTCATTTTCAAGGTCATTCTTGTAAATCACCCTGCCAAATTACTTCGCTACTATGCCCCTATTGGACAAATGGGTGACGATTGTTGGCTGATTTATCACATGAAATGTCGAGTTGCATATGGTCAGAATTTGTGGATTACTTGAATAGTTGCTCAAAGTGCCGTAATGGACTGCTACACGTGAGGCTACAAGACAAGGACAAAGATTCCGCGACAATTGAAACATAAAAATCATGTGTAATTGAAGCCCATGCAATTAATTTACTGCAGATGTAAGCACTTACATCATAACCTTAACATATAGTACTAACACTACTTGTAATGTAATATAAAAGCATCTTTCTTCTTTCTTCATTTGCAACTAAATCATTCAACACTATAGCTTTTACTTCATAGTACTAAAGATGGTTTCAGAGCCTGAGTTAAACTTTGTTTTGATACCTTTACTTGCTGCAAGTCACATCATACCCATGGTGGACATGGCCAAATTGTTAGCACAGCGAGGGGTGACAGTCACTTTAGTCATGACACCTCTCAATGCTATCCGATTCACTGCAGTAATTGATCGTGCCATCGGTTCTGGACTACTCATTCGGGTAGTAGAGCTCCAGTTTCCAGCCAAGGAAGCAGGATTGCCAGAGGGATGTGAAAGCGCGGATGTACTGCCCTGTCTGAAATCTCGACGACAGTTCTTTGCTGCAGTCAGTATGCTACAAGAACAAGCTGAAAAATTACTTGAAGAGATGAAGCCTAAGCCAAGTTGCATTATTTCCGATACACATGTTGCTTGGACAGCTGAGACAGCTCATAAGTTCCAGATTCCAAGAATCATATTTGATGGAATGAGTTGTTTCAACCAATTTTGTATGCATAACTTGTACATCATGAAGGATCAAAACCAAATTCCGGAATCAGGGTCTTTTGTCATACCTGATTTGCCCGATAGAATTGAAGTAACCAAGGTCCAGCTGCCTGGAGCATTCAATCCATCAACCATTTGTGTACAAGATATTCGAGACAAAATACGAGCAGCTGAAACAAGAGCCTATGGGATTGTGATCAATACTTTCGAGGAGTTGGAACGAAGGTATGTTGATAAATTCCGAAAACTTAAAGATGGTAGAGTTTGGTGTATTGGACCTTTATCTCTTTGTAATAATGACAATCTAGATAAAGCTCAGAGAGGGAATAAGGTCTCATTTGACAAAGAGGACAGTTTGAAGAAATGGCTAGATTATTGGCAACCTGAGTCTGTTGTGTATGCATGTCTTGGGAGCCTTAGTCATACCACAGTTGTACAATTTGTGGAGCTAGCTTTAGGCATGGAAGCGTCAGGTTATCCATTCATTTTAGTCGTGAAATCAGGGGAAAGAGAAGCACCAACAGACAACTGGATATCAGAAAATGGATTTGAAGAAAGAACAAAAGAAAGAGGGCTTCTGATCCGTGGTTGGGCACCACAAGTATTAATTCTATCGCACCCTGCAATTGGTGGGTTCTTGACTCATTGTGGTTGGAATTCGACCCTTGAAGGAATTAGTGCTGGTGTGCCTATGATCACTTGGCCTTTATTTGCGGAGCAGTTCTTAAATGAGAGGTTCTTACTAAATGTCTTGAAGATGGGCGTGAGTGTTGGGTCTCATGAAGTTGTGCATTTGGGTGAGGAAGAGAAGTATGAGGTCCAGGTGCGTAAGGAAGAAATAACGAAAGCCATAAGAAGAACGATGGACAAGGAGAAAGAAGGAAACGAGAGGAGAAAAAGAGCCAAAGAAGTTGGAGAAATGGCAAACAAGGCAGTAGAAAAAGATGGATCTTCTCACCTCAATTTGAAACTTCTAATCAAAGAAGTACAAGAATTCCAACTTAAACAATCAGCTTAAATTGAATATGCGCAAGTATGCAATGTACTTCTTTGATTAGAAAAGGTTACAAGCATTTTATTTATTTCTAGTTACACTTTTGTCTATGAGGTACAAGAATAAAATAGGAAACAGGTGTAGATTTAGGTCTTTAGCCCAGAGCCAGAGAATGTGCAATTTATGACACCAAAAAATGGATATGAACTACAAAGCTACTGATCGAAAATTTCCCATTTTTCAAAATACGTTAGATTCTGGGATTAACTTTACTTCGTCAGTTTCAACTTTCAACAGTGAGTTATATATAAAGTACACTTTAACTGAGTGATTTGCGACTGTATTTCCACGTTAAAAAAAGGAACTGTTTGCAGGGTTTCCGTGGTGTCTCATAATGTGCTTCGCCAATTTGTTTTTATAGAACACACTAACACATATCCCAATTTCTCATAGTGGAAAAAATGGAAGTTGAAGGATTTGGCCTGGCCCGTGGCTTTTCTTGTTACTTGGATTGAGTTTGATCGAATTCACTGATTTCTACTCAGAACAATGTGCATACATACAAAAGAACTAAAAAGGCAAAATACCTCAGGACCCTGAACTTAATTCGGTGCACACTCAAACTATTTTTTGGCTATTTGGTAGCTTTCACAACCCCACTCCAAATGATCTCATCTGAAGAAGGTGTGATGCACTCGCTAGTGGATATTTTCCTATTACCTTTTTATATTTGGTTATCCCGAATGACCTCATCCAAAGAACATAATGTGCACTGGCTCTTTTTAATAAATAAAATATAATCCCCCTGTCTCAAATTATTTGTCGTGGTTATCAAAATTAGCTGTCTCGAATTATTAGTCGTTTTAAAATTCAAAGCACAATTAATTATTTTTTCCCATTTTACCCTTAGTAGAATTTTGTCAATGAAGATGACACTTAAATAGAGTAAATATTTAATGGAGAGAGATTATAACTTAGACACCAGCAAGGGTAAAATAGTCAAATACCCTTCTAATTTATACATTTCTTAAAGGGGTGAAAATCCCCAACTTTGCTCCAAATATCAAACTCCCCCATTAACTTTGAACAATAGTCATTCTCCCCCCTTTATCCTAGTTGACTTTTTGACTTTTTAAAATTTCTAGTTTACCCTTACATTATCAACTTGTCTCTTTTTTCCTTTTATTTCTTTAAAATCGTGATTTTTTATCTCTTTGAGTATATAACTTAATGCCGTTCTATAATGAAATAAATCAGAAGAATATTTTTTTTTTTAATAATAATCAAATCTCTGATATCTATTTATACAAGTAAAAATAACAGGTAATAATAACTCTATAAATATATTTTAACCTATGTAATACAAAATAATTAATAAAATAGAGGTATATTCCATAATAAATTCCTAAAAGATTTTATTTTTTATTATAAATGAATTTTAAATTATAATTTAAAATATTCCATTGGTGACAACCAAAACTCGTTTATATATTGACAATAGAGAATAAGAGAGAAGTGAAACTTAAATATACATACAAACACACATGCATACATACATAATATATACTTAATGCATGTAATATTAAATTATCAATCATAAAAAGTAACATTAGATTTTGTGATAAATTCATAAAAGGATTATTCTACTTATAATATGAACTTAAATAAAAATTTATAAATACCTAGGTTAGAAAAATAAATTTATATAGTTTAAAAAGGTATTACATAAATGGAGGATTGAAAATGTCAAGGGTAAAATAGACATTACATAGGATAAGGGGGGAGGGGGAATGTCTATTGTTCATAGTTGAGGGGAAAGTTTGATTTCTAAAGCAAAGTTGAGGATTTTCACCCTTCCTTAAAGAGTGTATTAAAAAAAAGACAAATAATTTGAGACGGAGGTAGTACTTTCTAAAAAGGTTGAATTTATTATACGCGAGGCTACAAGACAAGGACTAAATTCCACGACATTTGAAACATAACAATCACTGTGCAGTTTAAGACCCATGATTCTGGCACCATGTGAATATAAATTTAATGCACATGTAAACTCTTACATCACAACCTTAACAAATACATTAACACTACTTGCAATATAAAACCACCATTCATCTTTGATATACAACTGAATCATCTAACACTACAGCTTTCAGTTCAGTTCTTACTAAAAATGGTTTCAGAGCCGGGAGTAGAAGAGCTAAACTTTGTTTTGATACCATTACTTGCTGCAAGTCACATCATTCCCATGGTGGACATGGCCAAATTGTTGGCACAGAGAGGCGTGACAGTCACATTAGTCATGACACCCCTCAATGCTATCCGATTCGCTGCAGTAATTGATCGTGCCGTCGGTTCTGGACTACCCATTCGGGTACTTGAACTTCAGTTTCCAGCCAAGGAAGCAGGATTGCCAGAGGGATGTGAAAGAGTGGATGTTCTGCCCTGTCTGACTTTTCGAAGAAATGTCTTTAATGCAATTGTTATGCTACAAGACCAGGCAGAAAAATCACTTGCAGAGATGGAGCCTAAGCCAAATTGCATTATTTGCGATACGCATATTGCTTGGACAGCTGAGACAGCAGATAAGTTTCAGATTCCAAGAATAATTTTTGATGGAATGAGTTGTTTCAACCAATTGTGTTTGCATAATTTGTACATCATGAAGGATCAAAACCAAATTCCAGAATCAGGGCCTTTTGTCATACCTGATTTGCCCGATAGAATTGAAGTAACCAAAGTCCAGCTGCCTGGAGCATTCAATCCAGCAACCATTTGCATGCAAGATATTCGAGACAAAATACGAGCAGGTGAAACAAGAGCCTATGGGGTTGTAATCAATACTTTTGAGGAGTTGGAACAAAGGTATGTTGATAAATTCCGAAAACTTAAAGATGGTAGAGTTTGGTGTGTTGGACCTTTGTCTCTCTGTAACAGTGACAGTCTAGATAAAGCTCAGAGAGGGAATAAGGCCACATTTGACAAAGAGGACAGTTTGAAAAAATGGCTAGATTCTTGGCAACCTAAGTCTGTTGTGTATGCATGTCTTGGAAGCCTTAGTCATACCACAGTTCTACAATTTGTGGAGTTAGCTTTAGGCCTGGAAGCCTCAGGTTATCCATTCATTTTAGTCATAAAATCAGGGGAAAGACAAGCACCAATAGAAAACTGGATATCGCAAAATGGATTTGAAGAAAGAACAAAAGAAAGAGGGCTTTTGATCCGTGGCTGGGCACCACAAGTATTAATTCTATCACACCCTGCAATTGGTGGGTTCTTGACTCATTGTGGTTGGAATTCAACCCTTGAGGGGATTAGTGCTGGTGTGCCTATGATCACCTGGCCTTTATTTGCGGAGCAGTTCTTAAATGAGAGATTCCTAGTGCATGTCTCGAACATAGGCGTGAGTGTTGGACCTCGTGAAGTTGTACATTTGGGTGAGGAAGAGAAGTATGAGGTCCAAGTGAGTAAGGAAGAAATAACAAAATCCATAAGAACAACGATGGACAAGGAGAAAAAAGGAAAAGAGAGGAGAAAAAGAGCTGAAGAACGTGGAGAAATGGCAAACAAGGCGGTAGAGAAAGATGGATCTTCTCACCTCAGTTTGAAACTTCTAATCAAAGAAGTACAAGATTTCCAACTTAACCAATCAGCTTAAAATAAATATGCACAAGTATGCAATGTACTTCTAGAAAAGGCTACAACTACAAGCTTTAGTTTTGTTCCAGTTTGCACTTTTGTCTTTGACTATGAGGTATACGAATTAAAGAGGAAAGAAGTGTAGATTTAGGATTTTAGCCCTGAGCCAGACAGTCTGCAATTTATGACACCAAAAAGTGGATATGAATTGTAAAGCTACTGATTGAAAATTTCCCATTTCTCAAAATAAATTAGATTCTTGGATTAACTTAACTTTGTCAGTTCCAACTTTCAACAGTGAGTTATATACTTACTTTAGCTGAGTGATTTGTGACTGTATTTCCACATAAAAAGGAACTGTTGTCTGCACGGTTTCCTTGTTGTCACATACTGGTGATGGCCAAGTCTTCTTGGAGCCAAAGAATAAAAATACTTTCTTTTATTATATTTGCTTTACTTGGGGAACAAGAACTTTTCCCTATAAAAATTGTTTTCTTCCTTCATTTGACTAATCCCACCCTTTTTTAAGAAACTCATCTTGAATATTCTTTGTAATAGAGAGTGTTCTATATTCCATAGAGTTAGTATTGGAAAATACTTTGAGTGAACCTCTTCTTTGGAGTGATAATTGTGAGGTATTATCTTGGGATACTTTTGGATTAATTAGCGGTTTATCTCTAATTTTATACTCTCTTTTCTCTTTTGTGTAACCGTTGTTATAGTAAATTTGCTCCTCTCCGTTTGTGGATGTAGGTCCATACTGACCGAACCACGTTAAATCTTTGCTTACTTTATTTTCTTAACCTACAGTTACTATTGTCTTTGTTATTGCCATTATAACGCTCCTTGGGCTAAATTCCGAGCTATTCCGGTTCCCGATCCTAACAGCTACAGCTTTCAGTTAAGTTCTTACTAAAAATGGTTTCAGAGTCGAGATTAGAAGAGCTAAACTTTGTTTTGATACCTTTACTTGCTGCAAGTCACATCATACCCATGGTGGACATGGCCAAATTGTTAGCACAGCGTGGCGTGACAGTCACTTTAGTCATGACACCTCTTAATGCTATCCGATTCACTGCAGTAATTGATTGTGCCATCGGTTCTGGACTCCTTATTCGGGTACTTGAACTCCAGTTTCCAGCCAAGGAAGCAGGACTTCCAGAGGGATGTGAAAGCGCGGACTGTCTGCCTGCACTGGCCTTTAGAAGAAATTTCTTTGCTGCAATTGATATGCTACAAGACCAAGCTGAAAAGTTGCTTCAAGAGATGAAGACTAAGCCGAGTTGCATTATTTGCGATACGCATATCGCTTGGACAGCTGAGACAGCTGATAAGTTTCAGATTCCAAGAATCATATTTGATGGAATGAGTTGCTTCACTCAATTATGCATGCATAATTTGTACATCATGAAGGATCAAAATGAAATTCCTGAATCAGGGCCTTTTGTCATCCCAGATTTACCAGATAGAATTGAAGTCACTAAAGCTCAGCTGCCTGGAGCATTCAATCCAGGAACTCTTTGCATACAAGATATTCGTGACAAGATACGAGCAGCTGAAAATAGAGCCTATGGGGTTGTGATCAATACTTTCGAGGACTTGGAACAAAGGTATGTGGATAAATTCAGAAAACTTAAAGATTGTAGAGTTTGGTGTATTGGACCCTTGTCTCTTTGTAACAATGAAAATCAAGATAAAGCTCAGAGAGGGAATAAGGCCTCATTTGACAAAGAAGAATATTTGAAGAAATGGCTTGATTTTTGGCAGCCTGAGTCTGTTGTGTATGCATGCTTTGGGAGCCTTGGTCGTATTACAGTTGTACAATTTGTGGAGCTAGCTTTAGGCCTGGAAGCATCAGGCTGTCCATTCGTTCTAGTCATAAAAGCAGGGGAAGGACAAGCACCAATAGAGGACTGGATATCGAAAAATGGATTCGAGAAAAGAACAACAGAAAGAGGGCTTTTGATCCGTGGCTGGGCACCACAAGTACTAATTCTATCACACCCCACAATTGGAGCATTCTTGACTCATTGTGGTTGGAATTCGACCCTTGAGGGGATTAGTGCTGGTGTGCCTATGATCACTTGGCCTTTATTTTCCGAGCAGTTTCTGAATGAGAGGTTCTTAGTACATGTCTTGAGAATGGGTGCGAGAGTTGGATCTCAAGGAGTTATGCATTTGGGAGAAGAAAAGAAATCTCAAGTCCAAGTGAACAGGGAAGAAGTGACTAAAGCCATAACAGAAGTGATGGACAAGGAGGATGAAGGAAAAGAGAGGAGAAAAAGAGCCAAAGAACTTGGACAAAGAGCAAAAAAGGCAGCGGAAAATGATGGATCTTCTCATCTCAGCTTAACACTTCTAATCAAAGAAATACAAGAATTTCAACTCAATGAATCTTAAAATGAATATGCACTGGTATGGAACGTACTTTTTTTTATTAGAAAATGCTAGGAGCATTACCTTTTACTGCTTGTGTTTTAATCTCAAATAAGGTACATGAATCAAATATGAAACAATACTTTAGTTCAGACAGTCTGCAACTTGTGACACCAAAAAGTTGATATGAATTGTAAAGGTATTGATTGAACAATTTCCCCCATTTCTCCAAATATCTTAGAATCTGGGATCAACTTAGCTTTGTCAATTACACCAGTAAGTTATACTTTGGTTGAGTGACTTCCGATTATATTCCTATAGAAAAATGGAATTGTTGTGTACATGGTCTCCTTGTCCCATGGTGCTCAGCTCTGTTGGTTTAACCATTTAGGTCCACGAAAGGGTGAAGTACTCTCTACCTAAAAGTTGTTCATTCTTAGGACTCGATGAGTTGCTATGATTAGATACATTTAAATGTCTGTTGTTTGCCTTCCAAATATTATCTCATCATATGTTAAGAGCATTGAGAAATAAAATAAACTATCTACCACCTTTTACTGGTTTTGTTGACATTAAATATGAAAAATAAAGGGAAAGAATTTCACGGCTTATTTTACTTATAACTGTTATAAAAATTGTTTTAATATCTCAAAAAGAAATGTCTAGATTCATTATTTAATGGGTATTAATATTTTCTTCAATGGTGTTTTAAAAGTTGGCAGATTGTGTCTAAGAGACTATGAGGAAAAAATCGTGAAATCATTTAACGGTTCTATTATCATTAATAGCCATTATTGGTCTTTACTAAATTTATTCAAAATAATGATTTCATGATGGAAAACGTATTTGACCATTTGAACGGCTTCTATGGTCTTTATTATGTTAATAATATCTTGTTCCCCTTCTCAACCTATATATTCTATGTATTCATTTTATGTATAGAAGGAAAAACGGAGAAAAATATACTCCTCATTTTGTAGTCTTGGGTTTTCTAAGAGAGACATAAACATATTTTTCCTTGTAGAAAAGAGATACATCAAGAAAAGTTCTTACTCCCATATTTTTGTGTGCTTTGGGTTTTATTTTGAGATAAATTTGTTAGATTACTATTTTTTGACTATTGAATAAATACACCACATTGAAATATCGCTAAGGAACGGTCTTAATTGACATGCCTTATCAAGAGTTCTCTACATTAAATGATCAAGATTTTCCCAGTATGATCCTACAATGACCCTTTTAAAATGATTAAACACTATTGTTCCAATGAGTGCAGTAGTAGAGATGAGGAAGAAAGGATTCACTATTTTATACTATTGAATAAATTCAATTTAGACTCCAATCAATGCGATCCTTCGTCACTTGATTCCTTCAACATGTCATTTGATGGTTCTATTTACCTACTCCAATTATCATCCCTAAATGTCTTAAACGTGGCTATACATTTTTTGACTTAATAATCGGTTTGATGCATAACATAGACAATATTGATTAGCTTATCATATACATGCCAAGAAAAGACACAATCTGATAAAGCAAGTCCACTTACTGATAAAAGAAAATGAACTTTTGATATGTGGGCCTTAAAAGTTAATTCACTAAGTGATGATTGCTAAGACCATATAAAGTGACTCTCCATTCCTAAAGAGCCGATGTGGGATTCTGACACCCTCATGGCCAAGACCAAACATCTGGAGCAGCGTGAATAATATAAGCCTGACTCTGATAACATGGCAAAAAAATGAATGTTGGATCTAATTCTGCGCCAAAGGATAGCTCATGAAATAAAGATCGCCTAATACCATAAAAAAAGACCTTCTCATTCCTAGAGAGCCAATATGGGACTCTGATAACTTATTAAATGAAATTTTAGCTGTCTACCATGGTAGCAATTATTGTATTTGTCTCATGTCTGCCACAATGAACCACTCCATTACTCATGTGACCCCAAATCCCAATAGGGATCATCCCTGACTTTCAATTCTGAATCATCATTTTGTCTTGTACCGTCTTCTAGGTGTCCTGTCTTTTTCTTCTTTTTAATTTCCTCCTATCTTGTCGTAACTTCATCTACATATGAATGACATATTAACCAATTTTTTTATCATGTTATGTGCGTCTAATAAACTTAATCAATTGTGAATTATGCACATATCCTTGTTTTGTAATAGAATCAATCCGATATATTCCTATGAATCCTATCAATGCAATGCTCCGAGATTTGATTTCTTCAAGACATGGTTTTATAGTATAAAGTAGCTATCCAGTTATCATTATTTGAATGCACATGTAAGCTCTTAGAGAAAATAACAGAAATGGTTCCTTATGTTTCGGCATATGTTTAAAATAGTCCCTTAATAAACTCATCATAGAGATGTGTAGGTTCTACTATTTTTCGTCTATTCCTGGTATCTGGTTCCTTTTTTTGTGGTGTAGATTTTGCCCTTAAAATTTGTTAGATACTCGACGGAAATCAAAAGTTCTCACTTCTGAAAAACTTAAAAGGAACAAAACTACTCAAGAATATATGTAAGGGACTATTTTAGACCTACAACAAATATGAAGGACCCTTTTATGTCAATTTCTCTAAGCTCTTACATCACAACAAATACTACTTATATTATAAAAGCACCTTTCTTCTTTCATTTGCAACTGAATCATTTAATACGTTAGAGATTTCAGTTCTTACTAAGTAAAGATGACTACAGTGCCAGCATTAGCAGACCTAAACTTTGTTGTGATACCTTTACTTTCTACAAGTCACCTCATACCATTGACCGACATGGCCAAATTGTTAGCACAGCAAGGCGTGACAGTCACGTTAGTCACAACACCTCTTAATGCTGCCCGATTCACTGCAGCAATTGATCGTGCCATTCGTTCTGGACTAGTCATTCGGGTGGTAGAGCTCCAGTTTCGAGCTAAGGAAGCAGGATTGCCGGAGGGGTGTGAAAACCATAATGATGTGCCCGGTCTGAAGTACCGACGACAGTTCTTTGCTGCAATCGATATGCTACAAGAACAAGCTGAAAAATTATTTGAAGAGATGAAGCCTAAGCCGAGTTGCATTATTTCCGATGCGTATGTTGCTTGGACAGCTGAGACAGCTGACAAGTTTCAGATTCCTAGAATCGTTTTTGATGGAATGAGTTGTTTCACTCAAATGTGCATGCATAGCTTGTACATCATGAGGGATCAAAACAAAATTCCTGAATCAGGGCCTTTTGTCATACCTGATTTGCCAGATAGAATTGAAGTCACTAAAGCTCAGCTACCTCCACATTTCAATCCGGCCAGAGCTATTTTCATACAAGATATTCGCGAGAAAATACGAACAGCTCAAAATAGAGCCTATGGGGTTGTAATCAATACTTTCGAGGAGTTGGAACAAAGGTATGTTGATAAATTCCAAAAACTTAAAAATGGTAGGGTTTGGTGCATTGGACCTTTGTCTCTATGTAACAATGACGATCTTGATAAAGCTCAGAGAGGGAATAAGTCCACATTTGATAAAGAGGACAGTTTGACGAAATGGCTTGATTCTTGGCAGCCTGAGTCTGTCGTGTTTGCATGTTTTGGGAGCCTTGGTCGTATGACAGTTGTACAATTTGTGGAGCTGGCTTTAGGCCTGGAAGCATCAGGTTATCCATTCATTTTAGTCATAAAAGCAGGGGAAGGACAAACACCAATAGAGGGCTGGATATCGGAAAATGGATTTGAAGAAAGAACAAAAGAAAGAGGGCTTTTGATCCGTGACTGGACACCACAAGTATTAATTCTATCACACCCTGCAATTGGTGGGTTCTTAACTCATTGTGGTTGGAATTCAACTGTTGAAGGGATTAGTGCTGGTGTACCTATGATCACATGGCCTTTATTCGCGGAGCAGTTTCTAAATGAGAGGTTCTTAGTACATGTACTGAACATAGCTGCCGGTGTTGGATCTCAGGCAATTGTGCATTTGGGCGAAGAAGAGAAGTTTGAGGTCCAAGTGACCAACAAAGCAGTAACGGATGCCATAGAAAAGGTGATGGACAAGGAGAAGGAAGGAAACGAGATGAGAAAAAG
This sequence comes from Lycium ferocissimum, assembly GCF_029784015.1. Taxonomy (NCBI): domain Eukaryota; kingdom Viridiplantae; phylum Streptophyta; class Magnoliopsida; order Solanales; family Solanaceae; genus Lycium; species Lycium ferocissimum. The sequence goes on along the minus strand of NC_081345.1, from coordinate 35,381,972 downwards.
AGCTAGAGAACTTGGAGAAATGGCAAAAAGGGCTGTAGAAGGTGATGGATCTTCTTACCTCAATGTGACACTACTAATCAAGGAAATACAAGATTTCCAGCTTAACCAATCAGCTAAAAATGCAAATGCACAAGCATGCGATGTACTTGTTTGATTAGAAAATGTTAGGAGCTTTTTTTTGTGTGTTTGTGGTTTCTAGTGCTTTTCTGTTCAAGGAAAATGATTTCTTAAAAAATAAATGTGTTTTGGTGTTTGGTTGGTGAATGAAAAATATTTTTAGAAGACATCATTAGATATTGTTTACCTACTCCAATTATAATCCCTATTCTTAAAAGTGGCTATGCTTTTTATGACCTATTGATCTGGTGCATATTGTGGACCAGATTGATTAGCTATAATTCAGGAAGTGAATGTGGCCGGTTCATGGTGAAGGTGAACGGGTCATCAAACACTTTTAGCTTATAAGCCAGTTTTAAAAAGCCAATCCAAATACCCTCTAGTGGCTTACAAATTTTGGCTTATTTTTATACCTTTTTAGCCTAAAATAGTAAGTGCTTAAAAACACTTTTTATCTCACCCAAACACCTCAAAAAGTATAAAAGAGCTTAAAAGCCAAAAAAACACTTAAAATAAGCCAATCCAAACACCCTCTAAATCAAAATAGCAGTCTATAAATTAGGGTACTAAATTCGCTCCTGATTGTGATAGCCCTCCCAATACTTCATTGGAGCTTTGTAACTAGTGGCTGGCTTCTCATCTCGTTAGCATTATTCCGGTGCGAGGAGCTTCCTGATAAGATGTAATATACCATTGTTCCTAATCATACATTATATTAAAAGTGGGAAGCTCATATCTTCAAAGTTGGATTACAATTTTGCCCCTACAAAGAGTAAAAGAAACTGAAACATATAAGGACAAAACCAACCTTCAATTAAATAATTTTTTATTACACTAAAAGTGAATCCGTGAATTAGAAATGAAGTAATAGCACTTTAATGCTTCACAATCAAAATTCGCTGAATCCAAATTAAGATTGAGGGCATTCATACCCTCCTTCATTTACTTCCAAAAACGTTTCTCATCATAATTATATGGAGAAGGTTTCTCCCTCTTTTTTCTTTTTCTTGAATTCTTTCTTAACTCATCTATTGTTCTTTTAAGGTTCTTTTTAATTTATTTGTGAAATTAGAATCATATCATCATCATAAATGCCCATATAAAATTGAAAGATCTTCATGCCCTTCAAAAATTATGTTATTCAATTCCTTAATTTACAAATTAACAAATTAAAGTAGGCTCTCTGTCTTCGTTGCTCTCAATAGGTGGAAAGATGAAGGGGAAATGCATTCCACGAATTAGCATACACCCCGTTAATCAATCATCTTAATCTTGAACATAAACATAAGAATTGTCCATCTAAGTAAATTTTCTTGATTAGTTATTATACTTCTTACGTTTTGTTTTTTAATCTTCCATGACATGATGACAGTAACCTTTCGCATTTTTACATTCTTTAGTCTTAGTTATTACTGTGATTTATTCTACTCTTAATTGTTGATTTCTTTAATCTTCCAAATATCATTAATTTTTTTCACAGCTTTTTCACATTTTTACAGTTCTCTATAAAAGTGTAGTCTATCAAACTCAAAGTGAAAGGCTTTCACAGTTCTATTCTGCTTTACTCCGATATCGGTATTTTCTATGTTCTTTCCGTGTATCGTTAATTTTGATGATAATTATGATTTGATAAATTATGTTCATTTTGATTTTGTTTATCCATTTTTTTATGGGGATTTGTGACCATAAGTTCACCGTTACTACTTCAGTATTTCTCTCCCCAGTTTTATATAATTTTTTAACGTTGTGTATTTGGGTTCATAGTCGTGCGCTTGATTTTGTTATTTTATTTTGCTTATTTGTTTGTTTTTCCTTTTCAGAATTTGGATGTTCAATTCTGTCAGAAAGCTTCTGCTTGATGTATTGTTTCCAGCTTTGTTCTTGAAAATCTTGTGAAGATTATTATGAGGAGATTGTACGATTAAGGTATGATATAGTGGTCAATAAAGTCTATGAAAACTTTTGAGATGATTTTCATCATAGGCCGAAAAAGCTGGTGATTTTTTCCTTTTGAATAAGTCTTGATCGGTAGAATTATCCGTACTTGTGTTAGTGGCAGATAGTAAGTGCCAGTCATGGTGGGAACAAGCCAAGCTGACATGGAGACCACCAAAATTATTTTGTGGATTATATTGTTGGTTGAAAAGCTAATTTTGTGAGCCTTCTTGTCTGTAATGAAAAATAAAAAGAAGTTTATCCTTTTTTTGGTTTTAATAATGTAAGAAATTGCCATTGTGCCGCCGCCACCTCACAATTCACTCGTGCACACACTTCTCAATTAATTCAACAAGTTTGGCCAACCGCCATCTCCCGCTAACAAAAGTATAAGATAACACAGTCTACTAAACTCGCGCTTAGACATATACAAAAAAGCACTTAAATACTTTTTTGCTTAACCCTTTTTTACTAAGTCTTATTTGGCTGTTTTATTTTTCCACAAACTAAAAAAATATTTATTTTTTTCAATAAGTGCTTTATTTTTAACATAAAAAAAAGAAAGCATGTTTAATCCTTTTATAGTTTTTGGGATTTTTCCCCCAAAATAAGTTTTTTTGAATGCTTATTTTTTTTAAAAGTAGCGGTTTAAATAGCTTTTTGAAAATAAACATAGAGAAGTAAAAAAAAAGCTTTTTCGTAAGCCTAAAAAATAGCTTTTTCAAAATCACTTTTTTGAAAAATGCTTTTGAGAAAAATACACTTAAAAATTACTTTTAAAAGACGGCCAAACACTAATTGATCCCAAAAGATTTTTTAAATCAATTAACCAAACATAAAATCGCTTTTTTTGTAAAAAAAATACTTTTAAAACTTTAGAAGCTTAACCAAAATGGCTATTAACCTTTATACTTTGTCTCCCATGATCCCTTTGAGCTTCGTTGCACTTGTACAGCCTCTGTTTGGGCAACAAAAAGTGAAATAATTGTCATTTTCTTTTAATAAAATCGAGAAAAATTTGAATATTAAAGTTTTTTTTTTTTTTTTTTTTTTAAATTAGGCGAGAATATAATAGTTATATTACTATTCTTTTCGAAAACTTAAAACTTTATAAGGATAGATATAAGAAATTTATTCAAAAAGTAGAAAAAATTATAGGGAAAAATTATATTATGAATGACTGCCGGCAAAATTCCTGATTTTCTTGTGCTTTCTAAAAGAATTGTTTTCATATTCTATAGCTCATTACACATCACACCTAATGTAATTTTAATATTATATATATTGTTATACCAAAGTATATGCGTATCACGTGCAACGCAGGTGTCCAGAAACTAGTAATATATGACACGTTGTGAGGCAGAAATGCTTTGATGTACAATGTAAACAAGATTTTAATGAAAAAGACATTCTGATATAGCCAACTTATGAAATGAAATGTATAGCTGTCATGGTCACAACTTTGATTAGTTGCATATCAGTCCGAAGTGCCATAATAAACTAGTACTACACATGTTATGCCAAAATACAAGGACTTATGATTTCATGAAAGTTGAAACATAATACTAATCAATTCATGCCCAAGTAAGCTCTTAAATCACTAATATCACTACTTATACTATAAATCTACCTTTCATTTTTGTTGATTTACAACTGAATCATATATTACTACAGCTTTCAGTTCTTACCAGAAATGGTTTCAGAGTCAGCATTAGAGCTTAACTTTGTGTTGATACCTTTACTTACTGAAAGTCACATCATACCCATGGTGGACATGGCCAAATTGTTAGCGCAGCAAGGCGTGATAGTCACTTTAGTCATGACCCCTCTCAATGATATTCTAGTCAAAGAAGTACATTGCAAACTTGTGCAGTCTCATTTTAATCTGATTGGTTAAGTTGGACTTCTTGTATTTCTTTTATTAGAAGCGTCAAACCGAGGTGAGAAGATCCATCTTTATCTACTGCATTTTTTGCAATTTGTCCAAGTTCTTTGGTTCTTTTTCTGCAATCTGTTCCTTCTTTCTCCTTGTCCATCACTGTTTTAATGGCTTTCATTACTTCTTCCTTCCTCACTTGGACGTCAAATTTCTCTTCCTCCTTCAAATGAACAACTTCCTGAGATCCAACACCCACACCAATCTTCAAGACATGTAATAAAAGTTTCTCATTCAAAAACTGCTCCGCAAATAAAGGCCACGTAATCATAGGTACACCGGCACTAATCCCCTCAAGGGTTGAATTCCAACCACAATGAGTCAAGAACCCACCAATTGCAGGGTGTGATAGAATTAGTACTTGTGGTGCCCAGCCACGTATCAGAAGCCCTCTTTCTTTTGTTCTTTCTTCAAATCCATTTTCCGATAACCAGTCCTCTATTAGTGCTTGTCTTTCCCCTGATTTTACAACTAAAATGAAGGGATAACCTGATGCATCCAGGCCTAAAGCCAGCTCCATAAATTGTGTTACTGCCATATGAGCGAGGCTTCCAAAACATGCATAAACAACAGACTCAGGCTGCCAAGAATCAAGCCATTTCAAACACTCTTCTTTGTGACACGAGGCCTTGTTCCCTGTCTGAGCTTTATCTAGATTGTCATTGTTACAAAGAGACAAAGGTCCAATACACCACACTCTACCCTCTTTAAGTTTTCGGAATTCATCAACATACCCCGGTTCCAACTCCTCGAAAGTATTGATAACAATCCCGTAGGCTCTTGTTTCAGCTGCTCGTATTTTGTCGCGAATATCTTGCGTGGAAAGGGTTGCTGGATTGAATTCTCGAGGCAGCTGAGCTTTAGTCACTTCAATTTTATCCGGTAAATCAGGAATAACAAAAGACCCTGATTCGGGAATTTTGTTCTGATCCCTCATGATGTACAAGTTATGCATACATAATTGAGTGAAGCAACTCATTCCATCAAAAATGATTCTCGGAATCTGAAACTTATCAGCTGTCTCAGCCGTCCAAGCAATATGTGTATCGGAAATAATGCAAGTTGGCTTAGGCTTCATCTCTTCAAGTAATTTTTCCGCTTGGTCTTGTAGCATATTGATTGCAGCAAAGAAATTTCTCATAAGAGCCAGAGAGGGCACAAGATTCATACTTTCACATCCCTCGGGTAGTCCTGCGTCCTTGGCTGGAAACTGGAGCTCCACTACCCGGATGAGTAATCCGGAACCAATGGCCTGGTCACTTGCTGCAGTGAATCGGGCAACATTAAGAGTAGTCGTGACTAAAGTTACTGTCACGCCTCGCTGTGCTAATAATTTGGCCATGTCTACCATGGGTATGATGTGACTTGCAGCAAGTAATGGTATCAAAACAAAGTTCAACTCTGGCTCTGAAACCATCATTAGTATGAATTGAAAGCTATAGTTTGTTAAATGATTCAGTTCCAAATCAAGAAAGAGGAAAGGTGCTTTTATATTATAATAAGTAGTGTTAGTATTTGTTGTTAGTAGTTGTTAAGGTTGTGATGTAAGAGCTTACATGTGCATTGAATTCTATTTGCACAAGATGCCAGATGCATAGGGCTATTAGGTCAATAAAGTCCACCTTTAGAAGTAGAGATGATAACTTGATAGGAATATAATATCAAATAATATCTTGAAGATATCAAAAAAGTAAATCTTACATTGACATTTTTGAATCGAGTTAATCATATAATACTAAAAGTGGAAAGCTTCTATCTTCAAAGTTGAATTATAATTTTGTTCTTATAATAAATAAAATGTAATAAAACATCTAATTAAATACTAAATAGTAATATTTTAATTACCTGGCAGTAAGATATTTCCACCCTGCATTCAATCAAGATAATTTACGCTTGTTTTCAAAGGTGTAAATACTCCTATTTTACTAAGGCCTTTGATTTTCAATACCTTTTAATGAAGATAGTAAAAAATAAATATACATTTAAGTTGGAAGAAAGAGAAAAGGACTTTATAAAGCACGAAATATATTTTAACATTTTCTCAGACTTTCTGATTTTTTTATCTCATTTTAATATGATACTCTGTTATTATTATTTAAATACAAACAATTGAGATTTATTTACATAACTTTAATAAATAATGAAAGAAGAAAAACATCATCTCAAAGTTTGCGGAAAATCACCGGTTTCAATCCTACAGCTTCTTCACGTTTACAATTCATTTAAACAATTAAGGTTTAATAATTATATTGCAGCTCTTTAATAAAGAGAAAAAGTACCGTTTCAAAATTTTCATGAAATCCCTCTATTTTTCGCCTTCTGGTCAGTTACGTGTAGTAAATTCTCATTATTAAGTTAGTACAATTTACTTCTTCTCTTTCAATCACTATATTTCTCCTTTTGCTTTGCGTTTTTCCTTAGCGAACTCCTCTCCAGCACTTTATTGTTACTCTTATTTTATCTGTCATCCTTTAATCTTTCTTTTCCTTCTTTGTGTTACGCTCTAGGCCTCTGAAAGTATTACTATCATTACCAGATTTTTCATTGTCACTTTAATTTTCTTGGGTTTTCCTCATTGTTTTTGAGGTCTATTTTGATTAATGAGCCTTTTGTCTTTTTTTCTTATTATTTACTATAAGCAGTAGATTTAATTTATATACTTTATGATTTCTGAAGGGAACATCATGATTAAATGTTAATATTATTGGCAGAAATCTTCTAAAACTGGAAGTATTTGATATTGCAATAAAAGGTAAATTATATTCACTCTCTAAGTTTTCGATTTGTATTAAAAAAAAATTCAAAATGTCATACTTTCTTTGATTAGATCTGTTGTGTTCTATTATGTTGATCTAGCTACGAAAGAAATAGATTGATTCAAGAATTTAAGTATAATTTAAGATGCTTATTTGTAATCTGAATGTTATTAGACGGTTTGTATGTGTTTTGTGTCATTTGAGTCGAATGAAATTTTGTTCATTCAGGAATTTAAACTGATATGATTTTAAAAGCTGTTTATGGAATTCAACGGGTAATTTTTACAAATAGAGGTAAAAACCTAACTTTTTATAAATAAATTATGCCTTGGCATAACATTTTGCTGTAACATTGAGAATAAGTTGCATAATCAGTAGAACACATTCTTTTGGATGGTGGTAAATAATCACTCCAATTTTTCTTCGGAATCTCAATGAAAGCTCTTTTTACTTTGTGTTACTCTGATCTATGATGTCTCATGTAAGGTGATAGGTAACTGGTCAGTATTATACAAATTGATTGTCTTGCACTTTCCTATATCCACGTTAATTTCATGCAATTGATCTATTTTTTTTTTCTTTTTTTCTTTTCTTTCTTTTAGTTACTCCTTAATCTCTTTTAAGGTTGTTTTCAATACATTACCTCTTTCTTATTGACTCAAGAGGTCGTCAGTATAAGCTTCATTAAGTTCGTACCTGATGTAACTGCTAATTGCCTCCTCTTTTCTTGATTCTACTGCCATGTAAAATGCTTTAGTTAAATGGTGGATTTTATGCGTTTGGTGCTTGTACATATATTTATTATACTTTATAGACTATAATGCTTATTATATTGTATAAAATTTCACTTCTAATTCATTTTTATTGCTTCTTTTTTAATATGATCATGGGTGTTATAATGGTGACTATGGTGTCAGCATGAGCGTCTAAGTAAAAATAAATTCTGTTTGTCAGATTTTATATCAGCTTATTTTGAGCTCAACTTTCAAAACGCTAACAAAGTAACACATTCAGGAAAATCTTACTTTATTAATTGTTACTCAAAATGTGTTTTAATAATTTTATCTGATTATCCAAGATATCCTTATTCTAAAAAGTTTGAGGTACACGTGCAACGCACGTGTCCAGAAACTAGTTATAAAATAAGGACAACCCCTTCCTCACCCACGACACTCTCTTTAAGCTAAAAATGCATATGGATATGGACAAGTATGTGATGTACTTACTTGATTAGAAATATTAGGAGCGTTATTTCTGTACACGTTTGTGGTTTTCAGCGTGCTTGGTATGATGGAAGTCATTTTCTATGGAAAATGATTTCCTAGAAAATAAATATGTTATGGTGTTTGGTTGGTGAAAGGGAAATGTTTGTAAAAGACATCATATGATATCGTTTACCTATTCCAATTATCATCCCTATTGTTAAAAGTCGCTATACTTTATGTGACCTAATAAATCTGGTGCGTAATGTGGACAAGATTGATTAGCTATAAAATCAGGAAGTGAATGCAGCTGGTGCATGGCGAATGGTTCGTCAAGCCATTTTTCGCCTCGACTCCCCAAGTAGAAACAAGAGTAGTTTAAAAATTGAGGTAATAAAATCGCTCTTGATTGTAATACCCCTATCAATACTATATTGGAGCTGTGTAACGAGTGTCTGGTTTCTCATTTTGTTAGCATTGTTCCAGTGCGGGAGCCCCCTAATGAGATGTTAATATACCATAATTCATAATAATAAAAGAAACTCTAGGCAGAAATTCTCAGACATATAATGGTAAAGTTTGGTGTATTGAACAACGAGAAAGAAGAAGAGCAATAGAACCAAAGAACTTGGACAAATTGTAAAAGACAGTAGAAGATGATGGATATTACGCCTGTAAGATGTGGCCTTATTTGCCATGTGCCAATTTAGCTGGTCACAAATATTTCTTGGAGCCAAAGCATGGCTATGTGGTGTAGAAAATTTGACCATTTATTAGTTTCTTTATTATAGAACTTGGGCTCCAAGTTTTGCTCCTATAAAAGAAGTGTTATTTCTTCATTCCAAGAATACACCAATTTGAAAAGAACTTAGTTGAATTTGTGTTCTTCTATAGAGAGTATTTGTAAGAGAGTTGTGTTGGGAAACACTTGTGTGAACCCTTTATTGGAGTGATCTTGTGAGGTTATTCTCTTGGGTTTTAGGATATTACAGTATTTTATTACTCTAATTTTGTACTCTCTTTTGTTGTTTTGTAATATGTTTTGTATCCGTTGGTGTTAGTAAATTTGCTCCTCTTTTGGTTGTGGATGTAGGTCAAGTTGACCGAACCACGTTAAATCTTTGTCTCATGTTATCCTTGTTATTGTCTTTATATTGATTGCTTTGTGTAATTCCGTGCTATCCCGGACTCCAGATCCTAACAAATTGGTTCCAGAGCCTAGCTAATCCGGATTTTGTTCTAGTAGTCACCATGACGATAACGAAGATTTACGTCGAGAAATTCGACCGAAGTGCAAACTTTGGTATGTGGCAGCTGAAAATGGAAGCTATCCTGGTTCAGGATGGTTCGGATATGGCGCTGCAAGGAAAGGAGAACAAATAAGAAAAAATGACGGACGAGGAGTTTGTTAGCCTTGATAAAAGGGCGAGATCTAGTATTATACTAAATCTCTCTGATGATGTATTGCGTGAAGTAGCTTCGGAAACCACTGCTAAAGGAATGTGGGAAAAGTTAAAAGTCCTGTATATGAAAAGGACAATAGAGAACAAACTTTACTTGAAGCATAAGCTTTACACGTTTCACATGGATGAAAGTACTTCCATACTCTCACATCTGGCGATTTTGATTCTATTCTTATGGATTTGAGTAATATAGATGTTAAGATTGAGGAAGAGGATCAAGGCATTTTGTTAATATGTTCCCTACCCTTTAAGCATTTTAGAGATACTATAATTTATGGGAAAGAAGTTATCTCTTATAGAAAAATCAAATTTATGCTGAAATCTAAAGATCAAATAGATAGAGATATTATTGGGGAATGTAGTGCAAATCAGGCGGCTGGTTTACTTGTTAGAAATAAATCTGATGCAAAGTCCAGATACAACAATTTAGTGTCTCATTATTGTCATAAAAAGGGCCACATTAAGTTTGAGTGTCCTAAGTTGAAAAAAGAAAAAGAAAAGGAAAATAAGCACGAGGATTCTGACATTATTTGAAGCAGTGTTGCACCGATGAGATTGAAGGAGCTATATTCTTAGTAACTAAAAATAATTTTAGTTCTAACGATGAGTGAATTTTAGATTCAGGTTGTTCGCATCATATGTGTCCCAACGAGGACTTGTTTTCTACATATGATTTTATTGAAGGTGTAGTTGTTTTGATGGGCAATAATGTTGCCTGTAAAATTGTTAGAAAAGGCACAGTCCTAATAAAAATGCACGATGGTGTGGTGAGAACTCTTACCGATGTTAGATATGTTTATGAGTTGAAGAAAAATCTCATCTCTTTGGGCACTCTAGAATCTCTTGGGTGCAAACACAGGTGAAGGTGGAGTTCTTGAAGTCTCTGGAGGTGCTCTTGTGGTTATGAGGCACGTAAGTCTGGGCCGTTGTATACGCTGTTGGGATCTGCCATTACAGGTGTTGCTACTGTTTCGACATCAGACGGAGATCCGTCTGATTCTAACATCATGAAATTTGCCCCTTGGGGCGTTTTGAAGAAGGTGAAGCAATATTTACTATATTGGCCAAAATCAGGCCAAGGTGGAGATTTGTAAGATGTGGCCTTATTTGGCATGTGCCGATTTAATTGGTCACAAATATTTCTTGGAGCCAAAGCATGCTTATGTGGTATAGAAAATTTGACTATTTATTAGTTTCTTTATTATAGAACTTGGGCTCCAAGTTTTGCTCCTATAAGAGGAGTGTTATTTCTTCATCCCAAGAATACACCACTTTGAGAAAAACTTAGTTGAGTTTGTGTTCTTCTATAGAGAGTATTTGTAAGAGAGTTGTGTTGGGAAACACTTGTGTGAACCCTTTATTGGAGTGATCTTGTTGGGTTATTCTCTTGGGGTTTTGGGATATTAGAGTATTTAATTACTCTAATTTTGTACTCTCTTTTGTTATTTTATACTCTCTTTTGTATCCGTTGGTGTTAGTAAATTTGCTCCTTTTTTGGTTGTGGATGTAGGTCAAGTTGACCAAACCACGTTAAATCTTTATTTCCTATTATCCTTGTTATTGTCTTTATATTGACTGCTTTGTGTAACTCCGTGCTATCCCGGACTCCAGATCCTAACATCACCTCAGTTTAACTCTTACTAATCAATGAATTAGAAGAATTCCAAATCAACATATAATGAAAATGCACAAGCATGTAATGGCTTCTCTTTTTAGACTTCAGCCATGATAAACTACAAGTTTATGACACCAGAAAATTGATAAAAAAAAAATCCCCATTTCTCGAATACGCTAGATGTTGGGATTAAGTTAGCTTATATTAGTTTCAAGAGTGATAGCTATGATTTTTATTGACTACATCTCCAAGTGTATTCCTACAAAAATAGAACTGTTGATAAAGAGTAGATTACATAGAGAGCGAGAACACACTCAACTTCGCAGGCACTTTTTCCTCTAGTTCATCATGTTCTTCATCATTCATTATCATCATATGTTTCATCATGGCCTTTTTCTTCGCTATCGTTCACCTGATATGAACAAATCGTTACGAGACTTAATGCTGACAAACTGTTAAACAAGCGACACAAAAAAATGAAAAAGAAACCTTCAATACCAATAACTCTATAATTTGATCACCAACAAATAAAACATTTTTCCTTTAGAAACAGAAGAAAAGAATATGTTGTACCATATTGTTCATTGTTCCAAGCTATTCATCAAAAAGTGAACAAGACATGACATTGGTTTTGAATCAACTGGTCATCTTCATGTTGAAGAATGAAAAATTCCCGCATCGATGGTTGATGAGATAGGGGTCTCTTTATATGCACTTGGTCAACACTCCCCTCGTAAGCTAATTTTTGGGGTTAAGTTAGGCCCATGATCCATTTATTTTCATGGTATCAGAGCAGAACCATCTCAAGTGGGGTGTTGAAGAATGAAAAACTCCCATATCGGTGGCTCATGATCCATTTCTTTACACTTCAAACAGATATAAGGGAAATAAAAGCAATGCAAAATCAAGAAAACATTATTGGGTTAAAACAACCAAGGATAATTTGTATGATACTAGGCTACCAATGTGTATATAAAGGTGGATCCAGAATTTGAAATTTATGCCGCCCACACGTCCAACAATATAATGAGATTGGAAACTTGCTAACATGAAAGGAAAAAAACAGGGAGAAGAGCTTTATTCAATAAGGAAAATTATACAATAAAAGATGATTCACCGATCAATCAAAAGTTAAGCGTGTAAGACATAATATAAGGTATCCCTCCATCCCAATTTAAGTGTTTTAGTTTAACTGAACACAAAATTTAAAGAATAAAAGGAGATTTTTGAATCTTGTGATTCTAAACTAAATATGTATAATGTACTAAAATGTCATTTGAATCTTATGATTTTAAACTTGTCATGTAGGATTTTTGAATTATCATATTACTAAATGTAGAAAGAGTCCAGAAAGTAAGTCATTAAAGAGGCCAAGATCATAAGATCCTTTGGGTTCTCAATAGCTTTAGAAAATCCACATTCCTATTAAACAGCTTCTCAGCCCAATGCCACCTGCTAATTTCTTCAAAACTGAAAAAACTTAAGACATACTTTTGCCAATTGACTGCAATTTTTCTTCGAATAGCGAGGGGAATTTTGGGGAAGAAGATGAGAAATCACGTGAAGTGCACGTGCTGTTAATTTTTTGGGTTAATGTAATAGTATCATTTTTGGCCTCTTAGGCCATAGAGTTATTTCACTTTTTTCTGGAAAAAAAAAAAATCAGTATATTTACAAATCAGTTTTTGATCATGAAAGTTGTATTTGGAATTTTGAGGGAAAAAAAAAAAGAATTTGGAAAACACCTAAACCTCTGTTTTCACTTTCAATACATTCAAACAACCAAATATTTTTCGCAAAATCTATAACCAAACACAACTTCATCTTCAACTCCAACTTCAAAAATTTTAAATAAAGTGAAAAATATTTAGTTTCTTGGCCAAATGCCTACTTAATTAGTTATTATACTACCCCTGTGTCCTGTCCTATATGATACATTTTTTGCTTTTTGAATTTTTTTTTTATGACAAGAAACCTAAGGCCGGTACCTTTTGAATTTCCGAAATTCAAATTATATAAATTTTGATTAATAATTTTAAAATGTATTATTTTCACCATATTGACACGAGAAGAATTGCACTTTTCGTATAGTGTTCGAATATCTAAATTTTAGTTTTAAAACATTCAGTTGATCTAATTCAATTTAACTTTAAAGATTAGTCGCCATTGACTCTCAAAAAGCGAAAAATGTCATATTTGAATATTGTTATTTTAGTTTATACAATACCAGATTAAACACATTAAAGTTCAATTAATTTGAATTGTGCATTTTTTATCCTTTTACTTATGATTATTCATAAATTTATCATAATTATTAACACCTCATCACTTGTGTGTTATGTTAAGTTTGAATTCTTACATGATATTTGACAGTAATATAGTATTATAAATAGTTAAATATAATATATTTTCTACATGAAATTAAAAAAAAAAAACATAGTTTAATTATTTGAAGGTTAAATATATCGAACCATGTATCACAAAGGACAAACAGAATTTATCAATAAGGAAATTTAAAAATGCTATTATCCCTAATTTTTTCAACTTCGAGTAAAGTTGGATATATTTGCCCCTTTTGTTAAACTTAAGGATGTTTTTTAGTTTACGTGAATATTTAAAAAGATTTAATTTAAGTTTGAGGTATAGTTTTAAGATCATATTTGGTCAAAAACTCATTCGATGATACATTTGTGTTTGTTTCAAGTTTCAACATGAATAATCTCACATTGAGTATTATTTCCACTACTACATTACTAGTATTATTCTGTTGTGAATACAGCTACTCATCCCCACTCAGCACTCTCCTCCGAGAACATAATATGCAACTTTGAATTATAAACTACTACATTTTTTTGAAACTTAAGGGTAAGTTGGCTACTCCAAATCCTCGAGATCAGCCCGAAAGAAAACCTTCTGTTCCAACACAGAATCTACAGGGCAGAAGTGGAAACTTTGTTCACCGCAGATAATGTGATCAGTGGCTGGCCCAAATACCCCAGTTTGGGGATGAGGAGTCCAGTACTTGTCTGATTGCACCTTGATTACTTCATCGGGTACCGAGGAAAGATATTCCTCTGGATTCTTGTCATACACTGACATGTGCACCGCCCTCCTGCACCACACATACACCAATTAAGTAATCCATTTAATTAATCCAATATTAGAAGGCTTCTGAAAAACAGAAATTAACTATGAAATTCATCGTTAAATAAAAATAAATGAATTTTTATTGTTCTGCGATGGAATTTGTCTGACGCTAATTATTGTTTTTATAGGATTGTTCTACCTAGTAATAATCGATCCACTGCCAAAAAATATAGCTGTCTATGTATAATATCATGCTCTTACTGCGGCTTCATGTGAAAGTAAGCAAGCCTGTCTTAGTGAAAGAGAACAACAACATGGAAGAAAGCCTTAAAAGGATAAAAGATGTAGGGTGTGTTTGGCACGAAGGATTTTCAATTGGTCGAAATTTTTGAAAAATATTTTCTTTAGAAAAACAAGTTCCTTAAATGAGAAAAATGACTCCCCTTGTGAAAGTAGAGAAAAAAAAATTTCATAAGTGCGCTCCTACCCTTCCTCCAAAACATCTTTTAGGGGGCAAAAATTCGTGGAAAACATTTTCCTTGGTACTTAACACACCGTAGTGCATAGACGTGTCCAAACTATACCTGCCAGAGAGACCAGTAGATGAGTTAGTAGAATTTCGAGCAGTCGAATAGCTGATATGGTTCATAAATCGCTTCCCCAAGCTCACGAGTCCACGCTTCTGTAAATTAGCAGCCATGCAATAATTCTTCTTCTTTTGTGTTGAAAATATAATGAAGTGGAGTTTTCTAATTAGAATCGCTCTTACACAGTAATTAGATGAGCTAATAAGAAGAACAAAGTACTATGTGATAGTTATACGTTACGCGGATCTGTTTCCTCTATTTATAGAGAAAACACAGTATCGAATCTCTGTGTGCGTCTTAATTCATATCTCACAGGAAAAAAAGAAAAAATTTCCCGAGTGGGAGCGTTCATCAGAACGTACGTGTTAATTTAGCATGATTTAATTAGTATAATTAAATCAAGGTAAAATATATTAGTTAATCATTATTAAATAATGATGTTTATATATAAAACACATGTCATGGATTTATTAGTTTGGGGCACAACAATTCTAGATAGAGGACAGTCAAGGTAAAAGCACCAAGCTTCTAGGCTGGTAACTTATGAACAAAGGGTACATATATGACAATGTAGACAAATTCCATTGGAAAAAAGGAAAAAGCTAAAGTATTATATAAAACAGAACACTGATTTATATAGTACCGTCAAACCTCTAAATAACTGTCATTCGTTATAACAGCATTTCAGTATAATGGCCTGATTTTCTCCGAAACCGATTTTTCATGTTATATTTTACTTCTCTGTAACAACATTCTACCTATAACAACAGTGACATTCATTATAGCGGTACACTCTTTGTAAAATTACCTCTCTATAACGGTCATACTCAAATATTGTATCATAATATTTTATAAGAAACGTAATATGTATACAACATATTAAAATATTTATAGTAATCATTATTAATGTCATGCACATAGTAAATTTCAAGTACGAATATCTAAAAGAAAAAAATTATAGCCCAAAGCCATCTCATAAAACCAATCAAGCAAAGGATGCTACCACTTATCTGGAGTTTGAGGCGACACTTTCAATCCTTGAAACTTACAGTGATGAAGAGATTATTGCACGAGTCATTCGAGTGAAAGAACAAGAGATACGGATGCAGAAGGTGACAATGAAAGTGTTGATTAAGAGCCTCAACCTACTGATACTTGAGTGAGATAGAAGAGTCAACAGTTAAGCTCTTAGACAAAGGCCGACGCTATATGCATATTTTTGTTTCTGCTTTCGTAAAAAATCTCAATTTGGCTATTTGGATATATTTTCCTGATAAAAAAGAAGCTCTTAGACAATCTTCATTGGAAAGCTATTGAATTCCCTTTTGTTGAAAATTTGGTAAAAAATCTAAGTCAGTTCAAGCATTATATTATCACAAAGAGACCGAAAATTACGAAACAACCTACAATTGTAGAATTCTTAAGTCAAACAACCTACAATTGTAGAATTTTTACATCAAACTTTAAATACTAAAACTTTTAATTAATTTCAAATGCATGTGTTCCTTAGATTATAATCTTTTATCGGTACAAAGGCAACTAGTTATGAATTTATGAGTAATTTATTAGTCTTTTTAATTTTTAATTAATGAAATATGAAAATCAATTCAGATTTTAAAATTAACAAGCATTTCTTTTCATTTATAACATAAAAGATACAGAAAAATAGTTTTTTTGCTTATTTTTGTGTATAACAGCTAAATAAGATCTCCGAATACGAACCGTTGTACATACATAATAAAGACTCCCACTATAAAGTTATACCTTAAATTTTGGACAAACGTCCATTATTGGGTTTGACTGTATGCAAATTTTTTAGCTCAATAATACCGTAATCGTAGGAACAAATTTACGGTGTTTTGAGCTTTGGAGTTTGACAGAACTGGGGTAATATTTTTCCATCACGCCATTTTATCTTCTTTAATTTGGTCCACAATCACCAAGTTAGACATTCCGTTAGTCGAACGCAATATCCATGCCTAATCATTTTGATGAAAGGTACAACAATGGAGAATTAAATCTAACAGAGATTGCCATAAAGAAGGGATAAAATATTAATACAGTATTATTTTTTCTGGAATAATATATTATGTAATGTTGATAACTGATTTAAAAAAAAGTCGCCCGTAATCTCCATGTACAATCAGTAACACGTTGGACGTGTCTTTAAATAAACGTCTCCTCCTGATCTTGTTCTGCTTGCGGCTTTAATTATTTCACCGGGTTAAAATAAATTGATGAAGCGTAAGTCAGTAATCATGTGCAAAAAAAGAAAAAATGATTGAATTTTAAGTTTCTAACCATGTCACAGTTTTCTTAGAACAGTAGGTCAGTGAGAGTTAAATAAAAAGGGATAATTTCATAGTCGTCCCTCCAGGTTTAGCTTATAACACCAACATTTTTTGTGATTTGCGATATCACGTTTACCTTTTCTATTTTGACTTTTTTACCAATTATTTAAAACTATTTATCATTATATAATTTAGTTATAATTAATTTGTCCTTCCTAATATTTTAATGTTTTAATTAATTACACGGAAAGAAAATCTATTTGCTAATATTTGTTTGTGTAATCTAATCCAAAAAGTTTTAACTTTTATTTAAAAGGAGGTTCTTCCAAAACTATGGGCAAATTTCTTTTAACATGGTCGCCTGATGTGTATCAATTATTTTTCATTCCTCTCCAAACCACCCTGAAATTTGACTTTTAGAAATGAAATCATGACTTAATGGCATATATAGAAAAAGCCTCACTAATCAAAATTTCCAATGAAGTGCTTTGGTATTAGAATTCCATCCAAGCAAACTTAGGCGACGATTACATTTTTTATTGTCTTTATCTCCCTGACAGTGACTGAGAGAGAGAAATGAACACATTGATTTGCGGAAGTTAAATCGATCAGATTGGTTTACTTGAGAGCTTGAAAATATAAAAAAGTAAGCATACGAAGAAGGTTTCAAGGATTTCAACATCTATTAAATATACATAAAAATAATTTTAACTTTATAAAAAACGTGTTTTTAAGTTCGGATGAACACTTCTAAGATAGTGTGGCTCATTAAACCCCATGTGGTTTTACTTAATTTAAGAAGTATAACATTAGAAAGGACAAATTAGTCATATTGTAATTATTTTGAATTATTAAAAATTAAGTTAAATAAATATTATAAAGAAGTCAATACGAGGGCTAATGTTATAAAGCCAAATGCGAAGGAAGGATTCTGAAATTAGCTCCAAGAAAAACTTAATTAGAGAGTTTCAAATATCGTAAAGTATTTTTTTAATTTGGAATGAACAAAAAAAAAAAAAAATCGTCTCAAATTGTAACGAGGAAGTGCGTAACTTTTTCCTATCATATTAAAGGAAAGCCATACAACTAATTTCGTCGCAAAAAATTGAGGTATTAATATTATATTTCAACCCTTTAATGACTTGGAGCTCGTTTGAATTAGCTTATTATAGGTTTTAAGTATTGAAACAAATGTTATAATTAAATAATTACGTGTTTGGATAGATGTACCCAACAATTATTTATAATTAATGGCTAATTAACATTACGTACTCAAACATGAAAACTTTTTCTGATAATTCCGAAGCAGATTTGTACTGAAACCTCTGCTTACTTTTCTACATGTTCCGTTGTTGTAAATTGTCTGTAATAAAAGTATTTAGCTATCAAACTTAGCTATATTTTTATTTATTTATTTATAGTTATAATTTTATTTATTTAATTATATCTGTAGGAATCTTTTTCGCATGAACCGGTGGAAATGGCACTTGTGGCTGGCTAAAACTTATTCACGTTTTTAATTAACATGCACATTTAACTTGATTACTTTCTTTAGCTTAAATAAAGTGAAGTACTTAAAGATATAATAGGAATAGGAAATTGTCCAATCTTAATGATTCTTTTTAGTTAATGTTGCTTTGTTTGAGAACATTTGTGGAAGGTACTAAGTCAAACTCCACATGTTTATTAGCTTTGCTCTTGGTGATTCCATTTCCATATGCATGCGTAGACTTTATATAATGAAAAGATAAAAGCACATCGGAAATAGAATCAGAAGTGATTTTTTGTGAACGGTATAATAGAGTTTATACTTCTTTAAAGCCTTTCCCGTATCTTAAGATTATATGAATTTAAAGCAGCGTTCATTAGATGCCATCAAGTATGAAATAACAAAGACAATTTCAAAGATTTCTAGCTTTTCAGACTGTTTTTAATCCGACCTGTTCGCCCACATATAAATAGGATGGATTCATAATTTGAAGTTTATATGTTCCTTAAATGACCTCAAGTTAATATACAATAAAAACCCGATTCACAGTCAAATATTTAGTAGATTTCTTACTAATACATGATCTAGACAAAAGTTAATGAATACCCATAAACCTAGATATCCATATAGATTAAAGAGTTCGCTAAGGTAATATTATCTCCATTTTTCGATTTTCAAAAATAATATTGCCAGCGTATAAATATATGGACATTGTTATGTATAAATATATGGACATTGTTATCTTTCACCCCTTTCTAGTCTTTAGTTAGATGTATCTCTAAATTAATATACTCTACTACAAATAAAATATAAAATGTAAGAAATAAAAATTCTCCACCCTTACCCCTGCTTTAATTTGTTTCATTTTTTAGCGTTTTTTTCTTTTGTGGGAGTGGGGGATGGGAAAAGTGGAACATGGAAAAGCATTTTATTCTGCTAAATTAATGTCCAGTGATTACTGACAAAGTAGTGATTAAGTATTGCAGCATCTATTCTGAAGCTTAATTGCACCTCACAATAGATTTACTTTAGTGTATTGGAGAATAAAATAACTCCCCATTTCCCCCTACGCCAGCACGTGTTGCAATCCCAAGCTTAAGCTTTTGGTTTTGGAGATGAGAAAAGGAAAATTCTTGCCAAATAGTATATACAAGTCCATGATTACTTCTTAAGACTACAATATTGACTGATTCATAAGTTCACAACTGCTAGTCTGCTACCATGGAAGAAAAAACAACGTAACTCAAGATAATATAGATTGTATACCCAATTTTTTATTTCTCAACCGTTGTTCGAGTACCTGATGCTTTGAAGCCGATCAACCCAATTCGCTCGGGAAAGTCCCATTTTAAGAGGTAAAGTGTGTCCTATTATTTTTAAAGGTGACTTTATTTTTAGGGCTGAAACCCCGCTACAATATTTTATGGTTTCTCAAATGCGTGTACTAATTACTTTTATAATTTTTAGCGATGGTATTGAACCTCTTTTAGTACTATTGCTATTATTACTACATCTCGACCATCAAATTTGGTTCTCAGCCATTTTTAAAACCACACTAGATCACATAGCTAGCTAGCATGTGTAGCTCTTTAATTTGCAAAGGGTCTGTACAAGCGTCATAATCAAATCCAAATTACTTAGTTATAGAAAGTATTAAAAAAACAACTCATTTCGTTGGTTTCATAATTAAGTAGTGGCAAGTATAGCTAACCACGCTAACTGGCATTTGCCATGCAACAAAGCAAGAACTGGAAGTTGTTGATTAGCTAGCTAATTTTCTTTTTCTAAAACGAAACTTCAGCTCCGGAAAACTATTTCTTTTAATAAAAATATTTGCTATAACTTTGGGGTAGAATCTATATTTGTATAAAGAAATTAATGTTTGCACCGGAAGAGTAGACGTTTTGTCATAACAGGGATGAAGCATGTTGTTGAGTGTTGACTACGTACTATGTGGAAGGAACAAAAACAGAAAAGAAAATTAGAAGATAATGCTCTTATGTGTGCCTTTTTTTTTGTTTGAATGTGGAGGATTCAAATCCTATGAGTAACATTCTCTTCCCATTTATCCCTTCCCTTCTTTACCTGTGAAATACTTATAAAATTAACAATGTACAAAATATTACGAGTATAAACTTTATGCATCGACGGTGCAACAAGTATTGATGCAATTAGATAAGTGAAAAGGTCATCACAGATAATTGTATATATTGATAACTTGCTATAAATTGTAATAACCTATTACTATATATTATAACATACTCCCTCTGTTTCAATTTGTTTGAACCTATTTCCTTTTTAGTCCGTGCCAAAATGAATGACCTCTTTCCTAATTTGGAAACAAATTCGCTTTATAATGATTTACGGTATACAAATTTTCAAGCTGCTTATTTTGAACCACAAGTTTCGAAGTCTTACCTTTTCTTAAATGTAAATTGCCCGACAAATGG
The DNA here is from genome assembly GCF_029784015.1 of Lycium ferocissimum. Lineage (NCBI taxonomy): Eukaryota > Viridiplantae > Streptophyta > Magnoliopsida > Solanales > Solanaceae > Lycium > Lycium ferocissimum. Next base: position 35,361,044 of record NC_081345.1, on the reverse strand, counting down.
GTTCATATAAATTGAAACGGAGGGAGTATTAAACTATACGGAAAAGGGCCAAATATACCCCTGTACTATCGAAAAAGGGTTAAATATACCCCTCGTTAGACTTTGGGTCCAAATATACCCCTATCGTTATATTTTAGGCACAAATATACCCCTCCACAGTTAAAGTTGACCAATGTAAACTTCTAATCCCACGTGGCATTAATATTTTAATGAGGTGGATGCCACGTGGCATGCCACCTCACTAACCCTTTTACTACCCACCACCACCCCCACCCCCCTTCCACATCTGTGTATCTAACCTCCATATGGATGTTTCCATTCTCCATAAACTAAAAGAAACATCCTAAGAAATGCGGAAAGTATTAGCGGGGACTTCAGAATGATCCACCGTCACCATCGTTCTAAAGTGATCGCTTGAAAGGAAACGACCAAAATGGTATCCTCCAATGTACTAAGGAATGCCAAAACAGGATAGGAAGTAGTTATAAGGGATACTCCATAACAACATAAAAAAACTTAATTAAATCTGGGTTTCCATAATAACTTAATTCAACGCCCCTATCCATTTTGCTCCTCCCCTCGATTTGTTCTTCCACCACCAAAATTTTCATCCCTTCCACCACTATTGCCACCATTACCATGACTCCGTGAGGGTGTTTTCGACATGTGGTAAGTCAAATTTTGTTGGTTCTATTATTCACCGCTAATTAAGAGCTGCTCTTTGAATTAAAGTTTCAATTCTTTGCTATATAAGATAAAGATGGCATCTTTTCTCTATTTCTGAGATAATTTTCTTCTTTTTATATCAATTTTCATCTGGGTTTTTCTGTTTGGTGAAGAAGACTCTATTTTTGCTTGAAACCTTTTGGCTCATGTAAATTCATGAGGGCCTATGTGCGATAGAGGTGTTTGGTTAAATGGAGGCTAAGTTCGGGGGAATGATTCACCAGTTTTATGGTCCAACTATGGAATGGGATTTAAATGATTGGAAGTGGGACGGTGAGCTGCTCCACTGAATTCCGTACCATTGGATTATCGGAGCAATGCTGGTTCCCTTAGGATCAAATATTCTTGGAGTCTCCGGTAGTTATGAAATGGTATATGGAAGAGGGGTGGGCATGGGGGTGGGGAGTAAAATTGGGTGTGGTGTGGCATGCCATGTGGCATCCGCCTCATTAGAATATTAATGCCACGCGGATTGAAAGTCCATATTGGTCAACTTTAACTTGTGGAGAGGTATATTTGTGCCCAAAGATAACTACAATAGGGATATTTAGACCCAAAGTATAACGAGGGGTATATTTAGCCCTTTTTCGATAGTACAAGGGTATATTTGGCCCTTTTCCGTAAATTATATTGATTGTATATGCATTCTTTCTTCGTGTCGATAGGTGTTTAAAAAAAGAAGGAAGGAAAGTCTAGCTACCAAATCAATAATTTCTCATCAAACATTTTTCTAGAGTGCTTTTAGCATTGCCCCTATTCCCCTAATACGGCTTCCTTGTTATTCCAAAGGTTGTAAGCTTTCAAGAAAATCTTTTTCATTCAACTTTATTTTTTAATGTTCAGAGACTCAAGTACTATTCTGCCAGAGGTTCCAACTGGTAGAGGAACCTGCCCTTTATGGTACTTAATTACGGTTTTATTCCTTTCAGATATGGTAGTCACAAGTCAGCTATGCAGTAGTCCCCAACCTATATAACTTCTTCCCTGTATAACTAATCGTCTATGTCTATTAAAAAGAAAAATTGTTCAATAACTTTACTCTGTTGCATGCCAAATGCTACTTCTTGATACTAATTATCACAACATCGATAAGAACGAGTTGCTTATTAGTTTTACCTTAATAACTGGAGTATTTGGTTTTGGTGTAGGATTATTACTCATATGCTTTTGAAGTGGTAATTTTGTCATTTACTACTTCAATTATCATACCTTGCATATATCAGTGATCGTAACGAATTCAAGTTATATATATTATCAATGTAAGAAAAATATAAAAATATAAAATTTACACTATCGGGTAACTCAAAAGATATTTAGTAAAAGTTTGACTCTATCGGGGTGGTGATGTTAGCTTCTTCTAATTTTACTTAACGCTCATGGTTTAAGGAAGAGTAGTGACTTCAGTAATGATACTCCCTCTACTATAACATAAAATTATAACTTTGTCTTTGATCATGTGATCCGATATTAATGCTAACAATAACCCGATTTAAAGTTAATTGGTTGTCAAAATGGAGCAATATAGCAAAACACTCAAAAACAAATTCAACATTATAGCTAAAAATTATTGAATTTACTAAGAGAATTCATATACTCCTAAAGATGGTTTTCGCGATTTTCAATTTTCACCGCCTTGTGAATTACTCATAAATTCTCTGCCTCGCAGTAGTCATGAAGTACTACTTATAGCAGATACGAATACACCATTAAACACTAATAAGGGTAGTGATGGAATGGATAGGATCCATTCATTCTTAATTAATGGTCTTGCATTCCAGCCATAGAGAAAATCTAAATCTTGTTAAGGAGCGCATTCTGGACCTTAAACGGCGCGAATTCGAATTAGTCGGAGCTCTAATGTGAATGCCAGACGCCGGGTGAGAAATCAAAGAGAATACCATTAAACAACTAAAGTGTTCTTTTTATTTTCAGCTATCTCCAAATGCTTATTCTTTGGGGTCATAACACGTGCTGTTGTAGGGGAAAACATAGTCGTTTTATTCTTCTATCCACTAGATTAATCTATTATTGGTTGCATTGCTACTTAAAGTCTCAGAATAGATACTGCAATTAATTTCAGTCTATGGATATTTTAAGCACTTACCACAAGTTTGGTGTAACTATTGATCACCACACGCGTTTGGCAGAATAATAACTTTTCATATGCCCTTTATCTTTCCTAAAATCGAATTGTTATACTATATTATAAAAAAAAGTTGCATATTTCATTTCGATACGAATATTTCATCTTCAAAAATGATCTGTTCAACAACTGAAATTTTCACTAGTCAATAATTGAAAAAAAAAAACTATTAAGTCAAATGAAACAGGGTACAGCATGGAAATTTTAGCCCGCCAACAATTACTTCCTTTCAGCTGCTACAGAAATTAGCATACCATAAGTTGACTACCTGAATGGCTGAGTGGATTAGTATTTCATCATATTGAAACTTAGAAGTCCAACACATTTAACATTTTCAAAATTGGTAACCCTCGGCTCCTAAAGGAGACTTTAAATATATTTTTGTTCCTCACTTTTATGGCCTAACAATTTAGACTGAAACGTAAATATATTGGAATTATTTTTTAAATACATATTGTTTTAAAAAATAAGTTTGTGAGTCAATGGTGATTCACGATCTAGCGCGAAAGAATTTTTATAGTTTAATTTTATAAAGTTTAATTTCCGCTTGTGGAAGTGGTGAGACCCTTGCAAGTTGCAATAATCTTTTATTTATCATACCTTTATACTTGTCGTTATACTTCAATTATTATACCTTTTAGTTTTATAAAGTTTAATTTAAGCTTGTGGAAGTGATGAAACCCATGCAACAATACGTGTGTGCACTTTTACTCTAATCTGGTGATTTTCTCAAGAGTTCTAATTTAGCCTTTACTGTTAAAGAGTAAATAAAATTAATAAGAGCAATATTAACTTAAAAGAATCATTAAGAGTAAATCTTTTCTTTGTAATTTTCTTCCATTGAATTTTACGCAAGAGAAGATAAGTTAAAATTAACTGCGTCGTAATTTGAAAAGCATGACTAAGTTTTATCCAGCCAGCAACCTTCACCAGCTCCATGCCAAACAAGACATGAGAGTGTAAAAAACATAATTAAAACATAAAAGTCATGCCACTATATTCTCATGATTTAATAATTCATTTAGTTCAATATAATACCTTAGCTGACAGGGGACGTTTAAGTATGAGCCTCGTGTCCATAAATAAAAATTACGATGATTCTCATCATTTATTAAGTGTAATATATTGAATGTATTTAACCGTAATTATGCAATTAGTCATATATACAAATGACTTTTAGCGACATATGAAGGGCTGAAATTAATGTAGATTTATGAAGTAAAAGAAAACATTAAAAAATGCAACTATTAAGTCCATTTTATCTTGCTCAATTCAATAAGTCTATTGTATTCTGTCTGTCCCAAGTTAACAGTCACTTTAGTTAAAAAAAATGTCCTAAAATAATTGTCGTTTTAGGAAATCAAGATTAAAGTCTGTAATTATTTCCAACTATGCCCTTGACATGCATTAAAGAAGTAGTAATTCTTTTTAATATTGTTTAATTTTCAAAAATATCTAACAAATAGGGATAACTTAATAAATTACTTTGTATAGTATTTATTATTTCTTTAATGGACATGAAAAGAGTTTTTTGGAGTTAAATCAATTTCGTTTAAACGGGGAGAAGGGAGCAACTGATACCAACCTGCTTTTGTTTTTTTGTTTTCCGGTCCACATCCTTTATGTGACCAAAAACTATGACGGCACAAAGACGACTTTCAATTAATACGGATTAATCAAATAAGTATTAATGCTAATAGATCCTTGGTAATCGTTGTTATCCAATAATTAATATCTTTAATAATGGTCATTTTTACCATACTGGTAACTATGTCTAACTGGGTAGGTGGGGACCCAGGAAGATACTATAGGGACAGACAGAATTAAACTACATAGTCCACTATGGAGTCTTGAAGTTTTCACTATAAATAGGGAAGTAGAGCCAAAGAGTTTGATCACCACATTGAGCTTTTCATCTAATTCTTCTTTCTAATTTGCTTATTGTGTTCGAGAGAGATTCTTGATAGTAATTAACAACTCTTATATATCCTTTGATCCTAATACTATATTTGAATGGCCACCAGTTTACAGAACCGTGGACTAGCTAGCTTGGGGAAGCGATTTTTGAAGAGCTACGCAAGTGCTGGAAATTCACCTACCCTTTCTACCAGGTACAATTATTATCTGTCTATAGTTAGCTTCTGTTAAGAAGAGCTTTGCATGTACTAGTTTTCAATCTTTGGCAAAATATTCGGGCTAATGATCATGACATGGGGGATTTCAGGTGTATTCAAGAATCTTGTGCACGATAATTGTGTTAGGAGCCATTTGGACATTTTTTTCCCTTTTTTTCAAGAAAAGGAAATCAAAACATTTTTTTTTTGGGTAGGAAACAACAAAGCAAGATGGGTTTAGGTTGTACATTGAATCTTCTTTTTTTGGCTCGGTTTTGAAGATGAGTTTTTCAGAACCAATTTTTCAAATGAAAAATCTTTTTCCACTCACACACCTTCAAACCTTTTTTCGATTAAAACACATTTCCAAACACAATTGCAACTGCCAAATTCATTTTCCCACTTCAACTTCAAAAACTTATGTTTCCAAATTTCAACCAAATCTATGTCCAAGCGCGTATACTTACACCCTGTTTAGATTTATGCATAGGAGATATTTGTAGCATCTTTATAGAAGTTCGGAAGTCTTCATCCATGGAAATTTTCATTTTGCCCCCCTGATCTTGGGAGTTTCTTTTCAATTTTTTTCCCTCTGATCTTTTTGGTTTATTTCAATATATGACTGCTCCAAATATCAGCAGTAGGATATTGAGACTATAATGAATTCATTTGAACTTATATACAATAGATACTAGTAATTTAGATTTGTGAAATACATCATACCGTTTTAGGACGTCTCGGATAATTGATACCAGTAGGAAATTGTCCCTTCAATCGTGTATTGAATGTCTTGCTTAGATGGTGTGTTGTACTTGTGCAGGAGGGCAGTGCACGCATCAGTGTACGACAAGAATCCGGAGGAATATGTGCAGCCTTTTGTGGTGCCAGATGAAGTGATCAAGACACAATCAGACAAATACTGGGCTCCTCACCCTCAGACGGGGGTGTTTGGACCAGCCACCGATCACAGTGGTTTCCACATCAGGCCTGCGAGTGTTAGTGTAGATTCTGTATTGGAACAGAAGGCCTTCTTCCGCCCACTCGAGGATCTTGAGAAGCCAGCCTACGCTTAATCTTTCATAATAACATAGTCGTTTCAAGTGTATCTGTCCTCACTTTAGATAGCAGAGTGGGGCCTCAACATAAGAACTAGAGTACTAGTAGTGGCTAGCAGCAAAGGTGAAATATGTTTGCTTTGTGTTTGTCGAATCTGTAACAATTGAGTTGGAACTATAGTAAGGAGTGTAGATTAAGACTATTTCTGCACTGCTATCAAATGTTTGTAGTATATTGTATAATTGTAATAATAACCTTTTACTTCTATCAAGTCCTTTCCCTTTGTGTAATTGCGGCAGGGAAGCCTATACCATCCAAATTCCTCAAAAGATTTACAGTACATTAGAAATTTCTCTTTCAATGACTGAAAATTTTATCAAAAAGTGAATACATTTCGGTAAACCGAGAATCTAATGAATTGTGTAAACGATAACGGTGATGTTGGAGCATTGCTACACTTCTCTAAAGGATATTCTCCTATACTCATTTTTTGCTAATGAAATGAAGCTCTCTGAGTGTGCATTGTTCGAAGGGCAAGTAAAATCAGTAAAGCAAAAGCTTAGAACTGAATTGTATAAACAAAACTTGACAGATTTAAGAACTTCTGAGAAATGTAATCGAACCCGCTGATCTTTCAAAAGTTGGAAATTGTGAGCCTTGCTTCTGCAAAACATAGGTTGCAGAATTGACAAAGGAAAACACATCTTTAAACTGCAATTTTCTTTCAAATGGTTCGAGGAGGACCAACAAAGCGCTACTATTTAATACATACTAAAAAAAAAAATTACCAAATAATTGTCAACAGCATTTGTAAACGACAAAGTTGGGAGTAAGAAATGTAATTCCATCTTATTCAGGGACTTCAGTAGTTTCACAATCATACAATATCTTTATGTTGAAGAACATTTGCTTTTATCTATCTACACATGCTTTTTGTCACTATAGGTGACTAAGAAAAATTATTGCAGCAACTTAAGCAAACAAATAGCTCCTCCATTCACGAAACTCCACCAACAATAACAGGAAAATGAACCGAAGTATCTTTTTTACACAATACATACAGCATTTGTCTGGTTCACGAGCATTTTGTGCTGTGATTATACTTTACAGAGATTCCGTCACTTCTCACAATATAATGTCCCTCAAAATTCACCGAATACGGTTCAGGTGAGCGAATGGCTCAGGGTTTGACTTTGGTGCAGGCTTTGCAACTTCGGGAGTTCCGAATACATTCCAAAATCTAAGAGTTTCATCCCCAGCTGCAGATGCCACTGTGCAACCATCTGGACTCTGCAGCAAAATAAACCAGAATATTAGTTCCTTTCTTTGTTTGGCGTATGGGTCAGACATTGATTAACTAGAAAATAAGCAACAGAATAGCATGAGAATTTACCTGTGCCATAAAAAGAACTCTGGAAGTGTGACCAGTAAGCTCGGCTGTCTTTACCATGGAAGGGTACTTCCAAAGTGTGAGCTGATTCTTTGTAAAACCATGAGAACTTAGTAGCTCACGTTCGTTCTTGTTCCATAGCAAGGCACAAACCTGAGAGCCCGTATCAATAGAATTCAAGCAAGCACCAGTATGGGTGTTCCAGAACTTAATGGACCTGTCACCGCCACCACCACCAGAGGCTAATAAGTTACCCTGGAAAGGACACCAAGCAAGGGCCTTAACAGCAGCAGTATGATCTTCAAGCCTGTGAAGCCACTCTGTTGATGAGTTGGTAGAAGCCATTGATCTGTCCCATATATGGAGGAGATTATCATTTCCACCACTAGCTAATTGTTGGCCAGAGGCTGACCATTTTAAACCACAAACTTCTTGATGATGTCCTTGGTAAGTGTCAACAATTGGCGATCGTATTCTCACATCATTGTTTATGATCTGACCGTCCATTCCCCCGGTTGTCAATATGTGGTTGTTCCAATCTAGAGCGCCAACTCGGGATCTGTGACCACCTCTCATAGTTCTCAGCTGCAACAATGTAACAAAGCATATATTATTAGCATAAGAATCACTTAAAATGAACAAAAAGCATAGAGAATTTTAAGAAACAAACCAGTCGATTTGCAGTTGTATCCCAGAGCTGAACATCAGAATTATTCAGACCAAGAGCAATATGTCTACCATCAGGAGCCCATTTTACACTTGTAACAGGTCCCATTTCTTCATCAACGGTGACCAGTTCTGAAGTAGCACCATCAGATGCATCCCACAGATATACAGTGCTGCCAAGAGCAATAGAAAGAACATTGCTGCTGCCCCAATCTAATAAATTCAAATAGTAGTCATCTACTAGATCTGGAGCATCTAGTGTCCTTTCAGAAGTCTGCAAAAATAAACCAATGAAACCGATAAGGACGGATTCAGTTACATATATAATTGGTACTGACATGTACTTAGTCAAATCTCTCAATAAAAACATCATTTGTTCCGGCATTTTTTTTTGCTGCTATAGCAAAATGTTGTTATAGAGGAGAACATAAAATGTAACATAACCAGAAAGTTTGGTTCCACATAAAACATGGTTGTTATAGTGAAATGTTGTTATAGAGGATGGCTATTATAGAGAGGTCTTACTGTATTACAGCAATATGCCTAAATCTTTTGAAACTCAACAGTTAAGAATAATTGGCATGATGATTCATGAAATGTAATACCAACATTAGACCATGTAAGTAAACTCACCTGTGGAATGTATCGACGGGCTTTAGCAGGCTTGGCCTGTTGAACGGATGATTGGAAGTCGTTTGGAATGGCCTCAACAGGAGTGGGTGGCTTGTTCTTGAACGCGAGTATACGGGTCCGGTTCATGTTGAACGTTTCTGCAAGCTGCTTCCTGTATGCCTCTCTGGAGGGAGAATTAACAGCTGGATTTTCCTTACCTTTCTTTGCCTCTGTCAACATGTAATGTGCATAGTCCATATCCATCGCTGATCGATTCGGAATGAACCTATCCAACTGTAATAATAACCCAAATCAGCACTCAATGCCTATGTCAAAGCCCTCATTCTCTTAAGTACTCACATAAAACAAGTCTAAGCAAACCTCAATTTCTTCTATAAAAAGAATCACTTAAAATAAACAAAAAGCACAGAGAATTTCAAGAAACAAACCAAGTCTAAGCAAACCTCAGTTTGTTCTATAAAAAGAAAATTAAAGCCAACCCCAGATGACAAAGTATATGAAAACTCATCTCCCTTTTAGCCTTTTTTGTTAATTTCAAAATCCAAATTACCATCTGGTAACACAAATAAACAGAAAGAAGTAGTAATCTTTACAGACAATAATCAGAGTTAAGTCGAACTGAGATAAACCTATCCAACTGTAATTAATAACCCAAATCAGCAATCAATGTCTATGACAAACCCCTCCTCTTAAAAACACACATAAAACAAGTATAAGCAAACCTCAATCACAACCCCAGATGACAAAGTAGATGAAATCCCATCTCTCTTTTGACCTTTTTTATTAATTTCAAAATCTAGTTACCATCTTGTAACACATATTGTTCCAATAAATAGAAACAAGTAGAGACAATAATCGAAATGTAGACATACATTCTCACGAGAATTTCTCCTTTGTAGAAATTGTTCCTGGAGAGGGCAGCGAGATTTGGACTTACTTGCTGAGACAGAACTTAATGATCCTGCATCCATGTTATTAGCACAAGATACAAATATAGTATGTAGAAAGGCAGAGATAGCAATAAGAGAAACAAGAAAACAAGAAAACAAGATTATTAAAGCCTGCAAAATAACGATTAGTGTTATAATAGTAATAATATTGAAGAACAATAAAGTAGATTAGAGAGCGCTTGTGGATTTGCTTAAGAGAGTTGAGAAAAGAGAATATGGAAGGACCCAAGTTGTGTCCTGCAAAAGGAAGATGATTAAGATAATTGATTGATGGGACTGTGTCTCCTTGGTTTAATTTATGGATTTATAATAGTGTGTCTCTGTCTTTGTTGGGATTGGTCTCAGTTGTGCTTCTTTTTTCTAACGGCTAGTAGCCGCCACGAGGATTCTAGGGTTTGCATTTTGCAACGGCTATATTCCTTGAGATGGCCTTTTGCAATTGGTTGACAAACTTATTTTATGCCTCACGCAATTCACATAAATTACGTGAGGCTTTTTTTAATTTCACAAATTAGTGGACGTGTAATTTCACTAGTTTATGAAACAAAAAGAAGCTTTACACAATTTATGTGAGACAGAGAGTAAAATGTATTTGGACGGATTTTGTTCTTGGGAGAGATGGTTCAGCACTCATCTTATTTTAGGTATCTCAGAAGGAGTGTGATGATCGATTAGATGATTGAAATTCGTTTACCTTAACTAAGAATTTAGAATTCGAGCCATGAAGATTTAGAACTTCCTTGTATGGAGTGTTACCTTGTTAGTAGGCTTACCCAACACCAACTGAATTAATTGGGCAATAATTTTGGATACAACCAAAATAAAATGATTTCTTAAATACATATAACACCATTTATGAGAACTAACAAACTCATTTATCTAAGGGGACAGATCAAGTCCAACATTAAAAGACAAGTTTTATGGCCACATGTGCATTAGCTAATTACACGGAGTCAGAGGGATTTTCTTTTTTCACTTCCTTCTGAAACGAAATTTGTGAGCAATAAACGACGTTGCTCCAACCAAGTCAGACTTGAAACTCGTCTAATACATTTATATTTATACTATTATAGAAGCATGGGTTTGAGAATCATGATCGTCGATCAAGGGTAGTATTGTAATTTCACAGCCAACATTAAAGCATTTCCTTTGATTCTTCCATGGGCCCCAGTTCTCATCCATTCTCTTTCATTTGTATCTTCAATATATTTTGTTGTGCTCATTTACATATGTACGGTACTACAAATGATGTCATTTCAAATAGCATGTAATAATTATCAGCTAACCATATGTCACTTTTTACACTTTTACTTTTCACTTTTTTCTTTATGCTTACATAATTTCACTTCTTCATTTCACCTGTGAACTCTTTAATACTTCTATAGTCAATGGCATGAATATACACTATTTATATTTAGTTGGGTATTTTATATACTCTTTTGGTTTCAATTTATATGACACTTTTTTTTTTAGTTAATTAAAAAAATTGACATCTTTTTATATTTCGTAACAATTTAACTTCAAACGTTCCATTTCATCCTTAATGAAATGATTTACAACCACAGAAATTTTTATAACTTATTCTAGATCACAAATTTCAAAAGTCTTTCTTTATTTTTTAAAACTCCGTGTTCAGTCAAACACCATCATATAAATTGTGACGGAGGAAGTAATATATTGTGGCATATTTTCTTAAATATCCAAACAAAGCTTTATCATTTTAGTAATTAATTTCACTGGCTTTATTAAATGTGCCTTTTTTATTAAATATTTTGGTTATATAATTATGAAGAAACTAATTTAAGTTATAAAATACACACAATAGCAAAACAAAACATCAAAATCTAATGCAATAAAAACGTCTGGGAATAAATTAATTTTGACGGAGGATGAAATTCAAATAAATGATGGAGGATGAAATTCTTCAACTTTTTTTGACTTACAAAAATGTTCTTGAAGTACTTTCCAGAAGAGCTTAATCAAAAGTACTAACAAATAAGAAAACGTTAAAATGCGTTTCTTCTCATTGTTGTTGTCTGTTAATAGCAAATGATGTTATTAAAAAAGTTCAAGTTCAGCATTGTAGTAATTTCAATCCATTCACAAAACATATTAGAAAATTGGAGAAAGACAATTTTTATTTTTATTCCCAAATTCTTTCAAAAAATATATACTATATGAAACAATATTTTTCTTAATAAATAGAACTCTTTATCTCAAATCTATGTTTATTTGGGGAAAATATTCCTTAAATCTTTGATACCCAATAAACACCGAATATATTAGGATAGATATTATCAAAGTTGACTTTAAAGTAGCAAACTTTAATTTCTTAGTAGTCTATGTTTCACGAAATAGTATTACTTTAACATTAACTAATCAAACTCAAAGAGTGATTGAGTCCGACTCAAGCGAGTGAGTGAAAGGCGTGGCAAGAGAGCGAGTTCGACTCGCGAACGATCAGCAAGTGAAGGACGACCACGATGAGTACGCGTTTTTATATAGGATCAAACAGCTTTTGTTCGATCGAGGAGCAGAGATAGATATGAGCTGACAGCTTATGTTTCCTGGTATTTTGTTTTGGGTGAGATGTAAAAAAAAAGTTATGAAAAGAATATCAATTTGCATCAAAATTTCTGCTATATAGAAGAATCTAGAAGCAGCTCATGTGCAACATAATTAATTTATTTTTAAGGGTATTTTCTACTTTTAGCATTTAGTGATTTTTTAAAACGGTTTAAATTTAATTGTTATCAAATATTTAAAAAAATTATTATTTTTAAATGGATTAATCAAATCAAAACAAACAAAGTTCAAGGATTCTATAAAAATATATAGTTTAACAATTTATAGCTACTTTTCTATATTTACAAATCGTAAGTTTTTGTTGTATTTAGTTGTATTTCTTTTTGAAATATAAAAATACACGGAAATACAAAATCTTCACATTTTTGAAATATCTTTGAAATATAAAATCAAAAAATAGGCTATGTAGATTCTCTTCTTTCATTTTAAATGGGGTCAAATTAAATCAACCATGTATGATTCCTTCTCTCTCCAAATTACTCTATTCCAAACTTTTAGAAATACTTCCAAATACAAAAAATATACACCGAAATACAATGAAATATGGTTGATTATTTAAGAAATATAAAATTGTAGTATGTGTATGTACAATGGAATACAATGAAATATATCGAAACTTTAGAAATACAAAATACAACGAAATATCTTGAAATATATTTCCCAAGATTTTTCATTTCACTTGTTTCTAACTTCAATCATATTCCACCAACATTCTCCTTAGTAGAAACCAGTCATCCATTACCTTATTCACCAACCCATGATCAAGATAACATGATATCGTATTACTTATATCTTTGAGGCATTTCATCAAACACCTTCTTCGCATCATTATATCTCTAAGTGCCATACTTACTTGAAAAGATTGTAACTTGAGCATATGCATATCTTAACGAGAAGGAAAAAAAAAAAAAATATTAACACGATTTTCAGAGTAGTTGAGTTCCAACATATTTGAGTCGCATTTACGTATTGGTAATAACTCCAAGAAAAGTAGGGAATTGAAATCTAGATCATTGAATCAGATATATACTGTGCAATCACAAAAAGCTTAAGCTTTATGGTTGTGATGTTCATTATTCCAAATCCGATCAACTTGCTCGATAACCGTCCAGATCTGAGAAGAAGCCATGGATTCTGGCATCACCGATGGCAATAGGAGAGAGAATTTTTTTTCGAACCGGACGACCAGATGTCGATAGTGAGGGGAAAGGGAAAGGGAAAGAGGAGAGAGAATTTTTTTTGGGTCGGAGAAGATGATAAATGTGTAGTGAGGGAGAATAAAGAGGTACATGTATTTCAAAAGTTACTGGATTAGTTATGAAATGTAATTTTGGAAAAATAAAGCTACAAAAATTAAATAAAAAAATAAGGTAGTTATTATTCATAAATAAGTCTTAAAGGTAGCTATGACAGGTAAAAAGCCCTAAGCAAAAACAATGAATAGTTGGGCCCTGGTAGCACGGGCCAATTGCATCTAGTTAAATGAACATTTTTTTGCACGGATTGCCGAAATTTTGCCACTCAAATTTGTGGTCTTTAAATTTTTGTTCATATTTGTGGTCTTTAAATTTTGCCCTTTGTAAAGATGAGCGAATACATGAAATGTTCGAACCCCGCTCAAGCATAAAATAAAAAAATAAATTCGCAAGCAGGACTAGGGGAGTGTATGATGTAAATCTTTAAGAAAAAGTTAAAGTGATCCGGCAAAGAAAAGTATTAAACATAACTAAAAAGTACGCATTTAGGCATATAAATATAAGGCAAACTTTTTTTTGGTTGAAAGTCTATTTTATTCCATCCAAAAAACTTGTACTATACCTTCAAGCGTACATGGTAAAATTCCTACTCACTAACTTGTATAAGTCAAACTAGGAGCAACTATTACATTAAAAAAACAACGACGGCTTTAATCAACTACACTTAGCTAGCAATTCATAGCAAGAAAGCTCTGCCATTTGAAGTTGTTCTTGTGCAATCTCTCTGCAGTCTAATTTATTTTGAAATAGTAGGTTCCTTTCTCTCCAAACCAATGCCACTAGCATACCAAAAATTTTTGTGTACTGTGAGATCCATTATGATTTCATCTTGCCACCCCTATTCTTCTAGTGTACCCTGCATTTAGTCCTTTTGTGATGGATTTTTTATTTCTTGGGTCGCCCAAACTGTTTAAATTTAATGTGAATTTGTATATGGACATTTGGTTGTATAATACTTTTCCAAACTTTGGTATATATGCTTGAAAAATACATATATATGCTTCAAGGCAAAGTTTGCCCAATGGTTTGGTAATCAAATCAAAACAAACAGTGTAACAAGGATTTATGTCAAGCAAAAATAAGTATGCTGGTCAATGAATAGTTGGGCATAGTGAAATTTAAACTTTGCTTGCGAATTTTTTTTAAAATTTTGCACGGAAACCTATGGGATTTAGCGAAGGGGCAAAATTTAAAGATTTGAAATATGAAGGCTTTAAAGTTAAATGAACATAAGTAAATGAACATAAGTGTTGGTTCGAAAAATAGTTACATACACCTAGTCACAATGCTAAACAATTTAACCAGAAGGGCCGGAAATTGAAGTGGAAATACACGTCACTACTATGATTAAATTATAAAAAAATTATATGCATTTATTTGACGTAAACTTCGTGCGAGTAAGTGCAGCTGAGTCTGATGAAGAGCACCAGAAATTTCTGTTTGTTTCACGCTGGGAAAGGCACCAAGTCATAGATAAGTCAGACAATTTACATACATAATGTCATATATATATATAGAGCCTACTATCTGTGTCTAACCCACCTTCAGCTTTCCACACTCCCACACCTCAAAAACAAAATAAATAAATAAAATTACTTGTGAAAAAAAAAAAAAAAAACATGTACAACTGAGATACCATCCTAAAACAATGTCCTATGGTATGCCTTGCCGGCTTTACCTTCACATTCAAGCTGCATTTGCCTGGAGCAAAAAAGATCACCAAGAAATGGTCTGCTAGTTGGTACAATATTTATATTATTAGATCCCTCCATTTTTTTACAAGCCACTATATTATTGTCTGTATTGATGTCCTTCAGCCCCAGTAGAAATTATTACTGATGACGGCCCACCAACTCCTCACTTAGCCTACTGAACACTAGCTTAACTGGAATACAAGCAATGACTGTTGGCAGTGTCTCTCGTTTGATTGCCGCATCCACTTGATGACTGGTGGAACTACCCTTCTGATCACTATGTTTCTGCTGCAAGGCTATAGAAGAAAGTGTTCTTACCTTTTGATAAGAAGAAACACTAATCCTTTTTCCGGACTTTCTTGGAAATGTTCTTTCTATGGCAGGCCGGGAAATAGCCGTCCTTGTCATGCTTCCCTTTTGAACGCCGCCTCCTACGCTAGCTTTTTGGACATTTTTGTCGCAGTCAAAACCTTGTACATGCTTGATTCCTTCAGCATTATCCAATGCTGATGATGCATGTGGCCGTGGAACGCGAACATTGCCAGTCCTGCGAGCAGTCCTCCACATAGGTTGGAGTGCTGTATCATTATCAGATGTTTCTGGGAAATTCCCATCAACTGCCCAAAGGAGGCTTTCAGAAGACCCGTTTGAAAGCACCTCAATTTGGACAGGATATCCAACTATCGCCTGGCCGTTTATCTTACTCGTCAATGAAATCATAGGCACGTGCTCTCTCTGATAGCTTGATTGGACTTTTAAGTCCACATTGACCAGCATGGTCCTGCCACCGGAATGATGGTAGCTATTGACAGAATCAAAACCCTCAGTAGACTCCTCCCAGTAACCTTTGCTTGCAGGTTGATCATCCCAAGCCCAATCCACGCAACTGAACATATTTTGGCCAGCATTACGTGGAGCTCTAGATCCATACCCAGCCATTTGCACCCAAGAGTTCATAACGGGATCATCTTGAAGAGAACCATAACCCCTCTTTCCCCTGAAACTATTCATGTGACAAGGTCTTAACGCAAGGTCTCCATCAAAAGGATCCAGAGGCCTCCTGTTAAGACTTCGATTATTCCTTTTCCCTTTTAATTGCCATTTTGACACCCCAAATCCAGTAGAGACAGATTCCTGATGACATGTATGAGAAGTTCCATCATCCAGTTCCTCGCTGCTGATGCTTCCATGTCCAGGTTGTGCTTCAGATCTTCCTATATATTTTGGTTCTAGCTCAATGGATGCCGCACCATCTGCATTAGCAACAAGCAAAGTTAGCCTACTGAAGCAGAACATTCTATTATCTTCTATATTTAAAGGAACAATGCGCATGGAAGATCTGATTCATGACGTCAAGAGATGAGCAATAAAAGAGTGATAAGGAACTATGCATTCATAATCAGTATTAGATGTATGATTCTGCACTTTAGATACAAAAACAATGCATTATTCCAGAGAACCAATTCATTAAAAATTTCACATAAAATGATAAAAAATTAGCAACTAGCAGGCAGCAAACTGCACCACTTAGGCATGATAGAATGGAGTTTCTTTTTTCTTTAGGTAATCAGAAATAATGCCGACTTGGTATTAGGAAGAGATATCAAGAAATTAACTTATGAACATGTATACTTGTCGCTCAAATGTGATCTTCCTTTGGAACTGGTAAAGTTCTAAGATTTAAAACCTGATTACATCTCTGAATCAACTCTATAGTCTATAACTCACCAAATTAGCCACAAAATCCAACTGGAACAAGGCAGGTAATAGTTTTCCTTGCTAAAAGTACCACATCTCATTCCTCTGTAATTTTTTGTTTTTGTCTTTGGATTTTTTGGTACACAGCATGCTGCTAAATCATAATACAAAAAAGTTACTTATCAAACTAACAAGCCCTAGACCTTCATAAAAAATTTAAATTACAATCAGTAAGGAGCAATAAATATTAAAAAGAGACATATAGAGGTGGTATAGACGACGTGCATGTAAGCTGACCAGACACCTCCGTTATAAAAACACAAAAGAAAAATACAGAACACAGAGAGAGAGAGAGAGAGAGAGAGAGAGATTTTGCAATCTCTTGAGAATATTTTGAGAAAGGGGACCTAAATTTTCCTTTTGGATGTTTCCAGTTCCCTTTTAATTGAAAGGACTAGTAATTTAGAACATCACCACTCCAACCATGTGACAGTATGCAAGACCAAATACCAAATTCTTTCTTTTCAAATATTTCTTTTAAAATAATCAGAATAAAGAAATTCCATTGCAACTAGCCTAGATTCTACCATAGCACATGAAAGTCCTTAATGGAACTTGGACATCCTGGGAACCTAGGACTACTTTGTACTTGCTCATAAGTGATAGAGAATGATGGTGAAGTAACCAGTTAAAGCCACTTTCAAACAGCTTCACCCCTAAAAGTCCCAGTACAAACTTAGAGGATTGAACAAGGCGGCCGTGCCATACCGTGTGTACTGAAAGAAGGAGAACCACGGAATGATTTGGTTCATATACGGGTGGTAGAACACACAAGGTGACACAAGCATAGAAAGTGAGGGATTGAAATAGTTTAGTTTGTCCAATCAGCTCCAAAGATCTCAAAGTTCCAAAGTTTAGAGGCATCATAGCGTGGCCTCAAAGATTTTGTTTGTTTGATGCGGCTTCCATTTGTCGAGAAAAAGAATTTACATGTAAGGTGGCTTGTGAGAGATTGAGAAGGGAGAAACCTGAAATTGTGGCCAACTCGTCATCAGTATCTTCCGCAGAATCTGTTTCAGAAGAATCAGTTTCTGTATATTCTGTAGACCCAGAAGCATTCTGTTCACATAACTCAGCAGGATGAGAACCAGTATCTTTGCGCTTCAATGTTGAGAGTTCCATCTGGGCATGATTACTCTCTTCAACAGTCAAAGATTCTGTAGGTTCTTCTGCCAAATTACATCTGCTTTTCTTTGCAACTCCTGGATGCTCCTCTCCCATCTCGGAGATAGAAACAGAACCTGAGTCAGGTAAATTTTCAGAACTCTCCAAAAGTTGAGCAAGAGGGCAGCTCCTACCACGCCTCTTGACAAGAATTTCTTCGGCCAAGCCTTCATCTGATAATTTCCTTTTGACTGACAAATTTTTTCTCTCAATACTAACTAGGCGTTCTGCGTTATAGATCCCATCAGGAACGGCATCAACGCTCCTATCAAGGACAGGTCGGTCAGCACCATCTGAAGCAACTGATGGAAGATTTCTATGCTCTGAAGGAGCAGTGCTGAGGCCCAAATCCTGTAAACCTCTCATCCTCGGAGGTACATCGGAATTATCATCATCCCCACTAAACTGATTATGACCTTTGGGTTGCTGTATAGAAGAAAAGTTGCATGTACTCTTTTCCTCAACGAAGAAACCAGACTTATGAGAAAGTTGACGAGATTTAGATCTTAAACGTCTCCCCTTTCCATTATCCAAGTATTTTGAATATGTCTGTGACTCTCTTCCGGAAAAATCATCAGTAGATTTATTGCTTCTATCAGTGGATGAACAACCTAAAAGCCCATATCTTTTACCTAACTGCCTCTCAAGTTCAAGAGCATGAAGTATTGCATCTTCACGTCGTGCATACTTCTCTCTTTTCTTCGGAGGCATACCTAGGGAAGCTTCAGCCCGTTGAATAAAATCATCAAATTCGCCACACCGGAATGCTTTGACTCGCTTTGACTTCTCCAAATTATACCAATCCCTGGTAAGACACACAAAAAGAAACACCATAACATACCATTACTAAGACTATGAAGTGTCTATACCTAGAAAATGAAGTTTAATTGGACAGATGGCATAACTTAGGAAGATACAGTATTCCCCCAACTATGAGTAGCATTTCTATATATCAAGAATAAGCGGTGAAAGCAGCATTTAGCAAATAATAGAATCAAGCATCTTTTGCTTCTTCATTTTGCTTTTCATTTAATTTAGATGATCATCACAGGTGACAATTCTAATCACTTCAATGAGACCATGCTGGCCCTACTGCCCTGGATAACCAGACAGTAGTCTGTCCAACAAAATAAAGCCACTCCCTCACGAGCGCCATACAGATTTTAAACGCTGATTCACGAAAAAGGAAGAATCCTACTCAGATAGAAGAAACAAACGAAGAGGGTTTGAAGCCTAATACATGGAGAAGGAAAGTCCTCACAAGGAAAAATTGTTTATCCCAAAATGTACTGCGTTGGACAAAGAATAAGCATTATGTTAGAACTCTGTAAGAATTCTTGCTTTGTTAAGTGTCCTTCCCAGACTTCGTCCTCGAGTCTTGTCCTGATCACGCACTCAACAAAAGAGTTTTGCTAGCAGCATCGGACCATTCCTGGTGCTTTAACTAGTTATTAATGGTTGGTTTAATTAGTACCCTTTCAGTATGTGTTGGTGTTGCGAACACTTCCATTTCTGCAACACTTTCCTGACTTGATCCCGTCTCCGATTCTACAAGCACCGGCTTGATTATCGCCTAAGTAAAACTCTCAAGTGGATGAATCAGAATCTTGCCTCAACCTCATAAGCTTTTCGTTAACATTATGAAAGATTGTGGCGACAGGTCCTAAATAAAATGAATATCAACTCACAAATATTTGCTATTTTTTTTTTTTCTCTCCTCTGTATTTTTGTTCTTTAATTGTGTACTTCCAGGAGATAGAGCTTCTATAATTGCATATATAATCTTATTCTCAAGTCTCAAGAAATTAAGTAAAACTCAATATTACCCTCTTAGGCAACAATATTCCACATATAGCTCACAAGGGGCGGGGGATCTCTACTATCATTATGTAATGTTTCCTATTTTTAGGGTTATAAAAGAAATTTCAACTTTTGTTACCTTATTCAAAAGAAAAAAGAAATTTCAACCAATACGAAGAGTCCTGATCTACTAAGCCAGCCTGCATACCTATCACGCATACCAGCGCTAATCTTCCAAACACGAATCTTCACATACAAGATCAGAGAATCTGCGATTACCATTCTCCTCCACCCAACATAACCCAGATAAGATTTTGGTATAAGCCACTACACGTTGATTTAACAAGGAACACGAGCTAATCAGGAAACAATTAAGATTATATCCAATTCTCTTTTTCTTCCTTCTCACTATTAACTATCCTATAATATCCTATATTATAACATATTAAGTCCAGAATGTACTTTTGAAGTAGCTTCACTTATCGCTCACCACCCCTCCAACCCAGGGGCGGAGCTACAACCACCCAAGGGTGGTCAGGTGAACACCATTCGCCGGAAATTACACGACGGATATAGGTTAATTTCTATCTTATTTTATGATATAATATATTTTGAACACCCTTGACACAAGTGAGTGGGTTAGCTCAGCGGTCAAGGCTGTTCAAAAAGCCTTACTATGCTCCGCTCAGGTTCGATTCTGGATGGAGTCTTTAAATTTTTGCCATTTTATATTTCGATTCTCATTTTTCAGCAGCGTGAATGTTATTCAATTCACAATTAGTGTGTCTTTAACTTCTTCTTTTTTCCTATTAAATTTTCTAAATAAACAAATCTTATTAAAAATTGTGTAGTTTAATATTAAGATTTTCGGTGCACCCATTCATTAAAAAAAAATATATATATTCACCCATTCAAAATTTGAACACCCTTGCCGAATTTGCTCGCTCCGCCACTGCTCCAACCCAATTTTAACTGAAATATCACAATGCAAACTCACTGGAATTTCACTACTTATAGTGTCATTAACAAATATACTCCAAGTTCACTGCAACTAAGAATCCATCAATAACATGCAAGACGACAATACAATTATTACAAGTTCATAACTTCCGTTGTCGTTACTATTCTTTTTCAAAATGCTCTGTACTGCTTTCCTTATTAGTTGTCATGTTTCCTTTACTGCCATATTGCCTCTTTCATAACTACTTTGTTTTGCACACTCCTCTACCCTCCCCGGAACCCACTTGTGGGATTACACTGAGTACGTTGGTTGTTGTTATTACAAGTTCATAATTCAACAATATCAACATGCAACATTTATCTTGCAGTCAAAATGTTCCCACTATAAGATAAAATTAAAAGGACTTACACACTGGCATCTTCCCTTCCAAGAAGCTTAACTGGAGTACCAGATCTTGGAGACATCAAATGAGAAGCTGACAGCTCATCAGGACCCAGTATTTTACCCGGCCACCACGACCCGTTTCGCCTTCGGACCCAAACTATACTCCCAATTCCACAATCCAACGGTCCTGATTCTGTTCCTGAGCTCACCATTTCTCTATACCTATATCTTTATATATATACAAATATATGGTGAAGATGATTGGGGGTTTTGATTGCTGAGTTACTAGAAAATAAATGGAGAATTGGAATTGAAGATTGGCAAATGGGAGAATCTAATTGGAAAATTTAGGGCTAGGGTTAGGGTTTCCAGTCAAAATTGGGTATAATTCATATATTTGGGGCTAGGGTTAGGGTTTCTGAGAAAATTACATCTAGTGATCATCCACTTAATTCAAGAATTTCAAAGTGTTTCTTCATTCAGAGTCTTATTTTGCGCTTTATGTACGAGCGTAATTTGATTTAAACCGCGAGTTGTGTTATGTCCCCTTTTTTCCTCTAATCTGGTTTATAGCGTATGTTTACACTATCAAGTAGTTTAAAAATGACAACAACTCAACAAGTACTCCTCAATAAATAATGAAAATCAAAAATTTTAAAAAGTTGAGATTAAAAAACGTTACCATTACAATTAAAGTAGAAGATGATATTTTACACTTACTAAATTTAACATGATTGCATTGATTATTATAGTAGAGTGGAAACTACTTATCTATCTTTAACCGCCGCTTTCGAGTATAAGCTGTAAATATTGAATTTTCTTTAGAAGAAAAAGTTTTGCTCTTGAAGTGAAATTTACCAAAGTGAATCCGAATTAGTCGAATCTAAAACAGATGTCAACATTAGGTTGAACACTGGAAAAAACACAAGTTAGGTATGAAAAATGTCTGGGCGTGTCACTTGGCTTTGAAGGAGATAAGTATGGGTTAGTTGTCACTCTCACCTTTCATCTGAAGAGAATTACACTAAGGTCTCATTTGTTTGCACTTAATGGAAGTTTGAATCTGAATCATTCAGATTGGGTCTTAATGAATCAGAACTGCAATCAAGTCTTAACACCATTCAGATCTTAAAAATGCACGCTTTCTTTCTCTCTCCCACTCACGTCGGCTTCTCTTTCAGCAAAAACAGTTTCACCTATATCTCTCTCTTCAATTATCAGTTGGCCAACCAAATTTTTTCTCACAAGATTTCACAATTTTTTGGAATTATATATCTTATTTCCATGTTTTCTACGGTAACTTTTTGTTTTGAGATTAGGGTTCAAAAAGACTTATTTTCAAATACAATTTAAGAATATCGAGTGGCTAAACTAGAAGGGTGCATTAAAAACGGTGGATTTGAATGTTGATGGGTAAATTGCAGTAGAATAATGAAGAATTGCATTAACAAATTCTGTTGAAAGTATTATTATGTGATGATTTGCTGTGACAATCACTCAAATTTGACCGAATCACTTGCAGTAATAAGAAGCCTGCACATCTTTCAACATAATTGACAAAAAAATTGGAGAAATTTTAGTCGTGGCTTCATTCCCTTTTCTTATTTTACTTCTCTTTCTGTTCTACAGGGTTCTCATGATGAACGGGATAAAGACATTTTCTAGCAAACAAAGAAAAGATGACCAAAGCGTCACATGTCATTTTGATTTCATTGTTTTGTTGGAGAATTGTGATTAAAAGATATATTTATGTTGATTTAAGTTTCTTACACTTAAATTTTTGATACAATATTTATTATATTGATATAAAATTTAATCACCTTTTTATTTGATTTAATACATATAATAAATTCTGAATATTCAAATGTTAAAAAACAAACGAATTAATGTACATGGATCAATTAGTTAGGATTTTTCAAATATCAAACCAAACCAATTGCGTCGTGTTTTAAATTTATAAACCAAACCAAATAATAAAATTCGGGTTTTTCAACTGAATCAAGATTCGGGTTTTTCGAGATTTTTTTTTTCATACAAAACATATCTTTTACTTCAATATTTATTTAGTCCTAGTAAGATAATGATTAACTAAGGTGTTTCTTAAGAAAATAACACAAAATGTGAGATGGGTGATGACATCGTATTAAAAAATTCAAGAAAAAAGATAATAAAATCGGTTAAAATAAGTATTGCTAATTAATAAGCCATAAAGAAAATAACTTTAATCTAAATACTAAGTTATACTAAAATAAGTACGGCTAATAAGTATTAATTACATGACAAAGAAAAAAACTAAGCTATGTATTTTTACGCTCTAAACCAATTAAGCAAAACTAAAGAATAGATATCCAACATTAGTGCCATGTCTAGCGTTAGAATTGAATTTCTTTTGTTAGCATTAGTTTTGAATTGGTTTTGACTTGGACTTTATTTGAGTTACTAACATTTATGGGATATAAAACTTATTGGCATTCAAAATTAAAAATTAAAATAATATTATAAAATAAAAAACTATGAAAAAAATTTAAGAAATATTTACAAATTACATTGTAAATAAATTTTTTTATGTATAAAATATTTTAAAAATCGAATACACGTAATGTCGGGTCGGTTTGGTTCGGTTTGACTTTTTTTAGCTAAAATCAAACCAAATCAATTATGATCGGAACTTTTTTCCAACATCAAATCAAGTCAAACCAAACTACTAGTCGGGTTTTTTTCTCGGTTTATCGGTTTGGTGCGGTTTGTCGGTTTGCTTTGTACACCCCTAGTCTTAATCATTCAGTGATCAAATTTAGAGATCAAATTTTAACCATTCAGATTTGCATTCAGATTCAAACGTCTTAATAATAATGAAACCAAATGAATCAAGAAACAATAATGAGATTGCCTTTTCCCATGTCTCTGGCAATTTTATTTCATGGCATAATGATTAGCTAATGCCTTCTTCTCTATTGTATTTTTCCGAAACACAATATCAATAGAGATGGACAAATCACGTGCTCAGCCTCTAGTGATACCACATGTGGGCTGTGGCCTTGTCTCATGTCACACATCAATACGAAATGAGAGCTTTGAGTAATTTATAAGGGCATCATTTAACCTCGGAGAGAATGAGTTGAACTAAAAAACATGTTTTTATTTACCCCCCTTAATTTTTTCCCAATTATTTACCACCCGATAGATGGCAAAAAAAAAAAAAAAAAAAAAAAATTAAGAGAGTGAAAAGTTTTGATATATATAGATATATATTATTATATAATTAAAAATAAAATAAAAATAATATATAATTAAAAAATAATTAATTATTTTTCTCTCTCACCCCACCCCCACCCCCACCCCGGCGCCCCCCGCTCTACCCCACAATCGCCCCCCACCACCATCTTCTTCACCCTTTTTTTATTTTCTCTTTTTTTAATTACCATTAAAACAACATTCTTTAAACACTCACACCCACCACCAGAGTTCCTTTCATCCAAATCATTAATAATTTTATTTTTGAAAGAAAACAAAAATCAAAATCAAGAAAAAAAATGGTAAGAAAGAATGATGAGAATATAGAGAAAAAGGAATTGGTGGGGGCGGGGGCGGGAGTGGGGTGGGGGGGAGGTACGACGAAACGGTGGGGGGGGGCTGTGGCGTGGTGGGGAGGGGCGGGGGCGGGGGGGGTGGGGGGTTGTGAAGATTTGGGGGAAGGGGGCGTACGGGTTTTTTGTGAATTATTTATGGAATAATGATTATGGAAGAAATGGAAAATCAAAATCAAGAAAACAAAAAATGATAATAATAATAATAATAATAATAATAATAATAATAATAATAATAATAATAGTTAACAATAACAACCAAAATAATCAATTTAGACGAATTTGAAAAAAAATGGGATGAAATTTGGTGGGGTGATGGTGGGTGTTGTTCCATGGGTGTTATTCTTATGGGTGTTTATAGTAGGATGAGGAGAAAGAAGAAGGAAGAGAAAAATAAAAAATGAAGGGTTGGTAATTTTTTAGTATTGATTATTTTGTGGCGGCGGCGGCGCGGTGCGGCGGCGAAATGCGTAGGTGGCGGCCGGCGGGGCGGGGGGGGGGGGTGTTGAGGGAGAAAGAAGAAGAAAGAGAGAAGGAGGAAAGAAGAAGAAAGAGAAAAATAATAAAAGAAAAAAACAAAAAATGAAGGGTTAGTCATTTTTGACAAACAAAATCAATAGAGATGGACAAATCACGTGCTCTGGTATTATTTTCTTAGTGAAATAATTGGGATGAAAGTTGTTAAAAAATAAATAAAAGTTAAGTTTCACACATCAATTCGACGGTTAAATGAGAGTCTTTTCTCTAATTTATAATCTATTCTCTTTTTCTTATCATGTGAGATGTTTTTTAGAAAATGATATTTCATCTCTTGTATTATATGTTGTAATCTCACGTCTAAGTAGACTAAATAATACCTCACAGACTCTTATTGTTGACTAATCGTTCATCAACAATTGACATTATTTACGGAAACAACAACCAGCTCATAAAACTCTTATTATGATTGATCATTATTGATGATGTCTATAAGTACAACACCGAGTGAGACTCTATTAACAACATTGAATTTTTGTTGTATTTCATGACTCACATCAAAGAAAGCAAATGTCTTAGACAATTTATAATTCCCTTTGTCTCTCGGGTAGATATCTTTCCATTGTGAGACTCTCATATAAATTTCTGTTGGGGACTTTGTCTCGCATCTCACAATGGAAGAAGAAGAGGGCCATCAACATTTTAATGGCCCTTCCTTCTTTCATCTAAGAGTTAAAAAGAATAATTAGTTACTAACATGAAACTACAAATGTAGAGAAAATGTTAATTTATCAAGATTTAAAGGGAGCCTTGTATATCTTTTGAAGTAACATAATAATTAAGAGTAGTAAAAAATGACGAAACAAGTTTTTTCTTAAAAAAAAAAAAAAAAAAAATTAACATAATTCTAGGACAATACAATAAATCACCTTTTTCTCTTTATCTTTCTTAAAAAAATGTAAAGCGATGATTACTTTTGATACGTCCCAACAAACCGAAAACTTAAAAGTCCATTTTAAGTTAGTTTGAAATTAATCTTATAGTATTCAATAGAATAGGAAGCAATATTTCACAAGCATCTTCTGAAGCATATTGGAAGTTTGACATATATCAAAATTTATGTGAAAAATATCCTTCTCTTAGACTTGCCAAGTATAGATTCGCTCAGATTTAGGTTGAAAAAAATGTGATCTTATTTGTCAAAACAATAATAGAAATTCAATAATTATTTTGCATCACTTACTTAATACATTAAACAAAAGGAAATTAGTAGTTTACTTCTTCTGTCTCAACTTAGGTGATACACTTTTCTTTTTAATCTATGTCAAAAAGAACGATACATTTTTATATTTAGAAGTAATTTAGCTTAAAACTTCTCCTTTTACCTTTAATAAAATGGTTTATAGTCACACCAATATCTATGAGTTTCAAAAGTTTTCAAAAGTCTTCCTTTCTATCTTAGAGCCCGTTTGGATTTCCTTTAAACTAAGTTTAATGGGTCTAATTATTTTTTTGAGCTTATTTTAAGCACAAAATGACTTTAAGTCTATAAAACAGCTTATAAGCCAACTTATAAGCCAATCCAAACGGGCTCTTAAACTTCGTGCCTAGTCAAACTATATCACATAAATTGAAGTAAATCAGCCATGAAAATCAACCTGTTGGGCAGGTAATAAACAAACAATTATAGATGGGCTTCATCCAAAACAATACAGGAAGGCCCACTCATTAAGAGGCTTAGGGTTTCTCTGTACAGCCCAAAAGTTCAAAAAAATTCAAATTTACGCTCCAACGGTCACCTTGACAAGACAACAAGTATATATATCCCTACTTTTTCTCATCATTGTCAATTCAACAAGCTCATAAATCCCTTTCCCCCACTCCCCACAGCAATCGCAGATCGATTTTCGTGTTTAATTTCAACGGTTGAGATGGATTTCCACAGCTTAACAAGGAGAGAATTGCAAGCTCTTTGCAAGAAGAACAAAATCCCAGCTAATATGACTAATGTTGCTATGGCTGATGCTCTTCAATCTCTCGACTTTGTAAGTCTTTTTTTTTTTTTAAATTTGAAAATTATGTTTATGAGCTTATTTAAAATGAAAAGGAAATAAGTAGCATTTCAGATGGAATACTAGTTTCTGATTCGATCTGTGAATTGGTTTACCTCATTTCATTTGCAGTGACCTCACTCAAATTTGTAAGCTTTTTAATTCAAATTCATTGTTGAGCTTGTTTGAAATGAAAATAATATAAGAAGCATTTCAAAATGATTAGGGGTCGTTTGGTTCGCGGACTAAATTATCCCCGGGATTATAGTTCTGGGATTTATAATTCTTGGACTAATTTATCCCACCTGTAAAATAATCCCAAGTTTGATGGAACGAGATGGGATATCCAGGATTGAGTCTAGAATTAAATTTATATTGTGTTTGGTTGACGATAATCTCAGGATAAATTTATATCTTATTAAGAGATATCCACCTTATCTAGCGTACCAAATGACCCCTTTTTACAGTAGGAAGAGGAATATCAGTATCTGATTCGATCTGCAAATATTTTTTTGTTGGATTGATAAGTAAATCCGTTTACCTCATTTCATTTGCAGTCACCTCTCTCGAGTTGGTAAGCTTTTTTAATTTAAACCATTGTTGAGTTTGTTTAAAAATGAAAATAGAATGAGCAGCATTTCAAATGGTTGCAATAGGAAGAGGAATTACCGGTATCTGATTTGATCTGTGAATATTTGTTTAGTTGGATTGATATGTAAACCGGTTTACCTCATTTCACTTGCAGACCCTTTAATTACCTCATTGTGATGACTGTTAAGTAACAATAAATCTTTGACTATAATTAAATGTTCTAAAAACCATTGCCTAAGTTATGCCTGATTAATACTTCAACAGCTGGATTTCTATAGCTGCTTATAAACACATATTCACCTAATAGTATATTGCCATTGTACATCAGAAAGGAAATTCAGAAATGTGTTTTATATGCAGGTTGACGGTATTGAAGAGGTCTTGAAAGCATGTGAATCTGATGTTGCAAACTCATCTATGGAGTCTCCTGGAAAGTCAGAAGCAGTAATGAGTGTACCTCGGACTGGTCGCCGAACTGCCCAACAAACGACAATCAAACATGACTCGGAAACTTTGCAGACCTCGACTAGGACTCGCTGCAGAACAAGAGGAACGGTGGTCAATGAAGTGAAAAATGATACACTTGAGACTCCTGCATTGCCAACTACCAGAAGGAGGGCTGCAACAACAAACGTTTGCGCTAAGCTGGAATCTGTAATGAATGAATGTGAACCAAAAGAGAAAATCAAGGATCAGGTTGAGGAAGAAAAGAAAGATGTTCCAAAGACACCAGCAGCTGCCCTCACTAGCCAAAGAAAGGAAGTGAAGGCAAAGAGTTCAGTTAGGCAAGTGTACAGCACTCGTCGATCAGTGAGGTTAGCTGGGAAACAGCAGGAATCAAGCACACAAGAGGATGAAAAGTCAGGAACCCTTACGTTTGATGCGGTTTCTGAAGAAACAGATGAAAGTTTGGAGGTGAACTCCAAGAATGAAGAACTAGACAAAAGTGGTAATGTTCCCAAGCTCATGGAATCCTGAACCTTTCTTTTTTCATGATCATCGCTTGGTCTCAAATCTGACTAGCAACTATTCCACAGGTATTGATTTGAAAGCGTTCGAGAGTTTGGACATCAACAATGAATCAGATACTACAGCATGTGCTCAACCAGAAAGTGGCAATGACCTGGTAGTTGTTGCTTTAGATACAAATGCAGAAGAGGGCTCAGAGGAAGTAGCACTGGAGCACAATAACAGCGGTATGTATTGCTCTGTTCTCGGTGTAATTTGTTGCTCTAGTCTTCCCGATTACTATTTACGTGAACTTAAATGGTTTTGGCTATCAATTTATTTTCATTGCTTACGTATAAAGCCGTGTTCAGTAGAAGAAAGATTCAAGAAAATGGTATCTGTTCTTTGGTCTACTTTTTGTATCAATTGTCTTATCACCATCTTTTTTTGTATGACAATCTTAGTTTACTTAGTACAGTGCAAAACTTCTTGCTTTGTGATAATTAAATGAAATTTTTTCAGGATCTGAAGATATGCATACATCAGAAATGAAGGTACTTGAGAACGGGAAAGAAATGGCATCTGGAGAAATGCGTTTGGATGACGTTGCGGGAGCTAAAATTGAAGTTTCTGGAGAAGAACCCATGGACGAATCTGAAATTGATCATGCTGAGGCTAAAGAGGAAAAAGATTTCCAGAACAAAAGCCAGAACTTGGGTGATGATACCAACAGAGATTCAGATGTCACTAATGTGGTTCTGACCAAGCAGCTATATGAACAAGATGAGCACCATTGTGGTGATACATCTGATTTTGTGGCAGAAAATGATGAAGATGAAGAAGATAATCTTAATCAAGTGAATGAGGGTGCAGAATGTAATTCTGATGTTGCAGGAGAACAAGAGTTGATTGGAGAACCTGAGGTGGAGGCTAAGGTGAGTGCAAGTAAGCAGAAGTGTCTGACTAACATGCAAGCTAACATAGATTCTCTTGAGGTGAACTTGTTCGGGCAATTCAAGAATGAAGTGGAAGAATATGGTGTTAGTCTTACTGAGGCTAATGTGGATACACCAGCTGATGCTCTGGAAGTTTCTGGAGAAGAACCCATGGAAGAATCTGAAGTTGATTATGCTAAGGCTACTGTGGAGAGTGCAGCTCAGCAGTGTTTAAATGTTCCAGAAGCTAATACAGAAGTTGCTGGAGAAGAACCTATGGAAGAATCTGAAATTGATCATGCTGAGGCTAATGTGGATGCTTCTCATGCTTCTCTCATACCTAATGCTGCCCTAGAACCAGGACAGATAATTGTTACAGATAACAAGGAAAACTTGGTTTGTGCGAAAGAAAACAAAGGCACTGCTGGCAATGACAATAAGCAATCTCTGCAAGATTTAAGCTTGAGGCAGCTTACAAAAATGTTGAAAGAGCTAAAGATCGCAAAAGCTCCTAATGGAAAAGAGGCTGCTCAAATTAAGGTAAGAACAACATCAGCTTCTTTTTCACTTGTGTGTTCCTTTTTCACTTTTGGTTGTAGATATTCAATATGGTAAACTAAAGTGTTTTTTTCATTCACAGGCAGCAAGCTCAAGATCAGCCTTGCAAAAGCTTCCAGGAAACCGTTTGACCAGTGAAACCGAAAATTGAAGCTCATAATACTGTAGGGGCAGACCACTCCGCCTGCCAATTAAGTCAACCTTGAGTGGGATGAAGATGGAAGATCAATCCTGCAAAACCTTCTTGGTTTGCTACTTTGAGACATCAAATTATTGTGTTTTTGAATCCCTTGAGGGTTTTTTCAATACTTGTATGAAAAACTAAAATTACTCATATGATGATGAATCCACCAGATAAATTATTCTCTTTGTCAATCTATCTAGTCTCTCTCCAACTAATTATGATGATTGATCATAACCAGCAAAAATTTATCTTTGAAACTAGTGTGAAGGAGGTGATAAAGAATAAATAACTTCACCCTCTAACAGAAAAATATCATAACCAGTAAAATATCTTTGAAACTAATTATTAATGATAATTGATCTTAACCAGCAAAATTACTTTGAAACTAGTGTGAAGGAGGTGATAAAGAATAAATAACTTCACCCCCTTAACAGAAAAATATCATAACCAGCAAAATATCTTTGAAACTAAATTACTTATGATAATTGATCCAACAAAATTATTTTGAAACTTCAGCCTCTTGCAATCTTTTGGCTGCCTTCCCTTTTAATATAACTTTTGACAGATTATCTAGTATTGCTCGGCAGAAATCAAATATTATTTACATTGCTAAGGAAAAAGATGTCCACATGTTAACAGCCTCTCAATCCTATAAACAATTCCTCGAAATACTAAAGAACCATATCAAATAAGTCAAAAATCATTTTAAGTTTCTTGTAAAATGTAAAGTTTACAATAAATATATTTTGACAGTTGCACTTCTTGTTTGTGTTGCCCTTCTTTAAGTGTATGTACATGAGAAATACATGAACAACAAACGACTTCATAGGTTACATTTTGTGTTCTCCTCTTTAAGACTGTGTCCCCCATAACACTGAAACATTAACGTTTTGACACCTTCTCTAAAGTGTTTCACCTTGCATCAAGATTTAAACACCCTTCAAGTGATCCTTTCAATAATATTGCCAGAAACATCATTTCAATGATAAAACCATATTCCATATACGAACAAAGCAATGCAATTGAGAACTGCCGATTTCAGTATATATGGAGTCTTCTATGAAAGCATAATGGGATCATAAACCTTAACCTAAAAGGTTTAGTGGAGGGGAAAAAGGACTCTTTTCATAGAAGTAGAAAGACATTGTCTCACTTGATACCATATGTTTCCTTGTATATAAACTGTTCCACAAGCACACATGCTTAGAGGCAAAAACAGGAATGATAAGATCCATCTATAGGGACAAACATTTCACGGAGCAGGGTGGATCGATTTGGCATGCTTGTTAGGGAGATCAACAATCAACTATTTCATGTGGAAGTATACATACTTAAAATACTACAGTAGGTATCAACAGACACAATTGTAGTGTACGTGGAAGACCAATTGCAAGGCCCATATGAGTACAACAGAATCAAAAATTCAAGCCTCGCCCTAGGCCAGGAATCAAGTGCCTATTGTATTCCACTGCACAAAAGCACAGACCCGAAAGAACAAGTAAAAATGTTCGATGAGAGTTCAGGTGTTCCAATTTACAGATGGCAGGGCATTGAGCTTTGTCCCTCAAAATAGGTTGTTCTTAGTAAGCCAGCAAAAGCAAATGAAAGTCAGATCAACAGGTTACGGATGACTGCAACAATCTTGAAGACGTAAAGGCTAAGTTCTAGACCTGATCAATCAGAAGGCTGAAGTGCCCACTGAAGAGTACCCAGCGGCCTTGAGCTCTTTC
This sequence comes from Lycium ferocissimum, assembly GCF_029784015.1. Lineage (NCBI taxonomy): Eukaryota > Viridiplantae > Streptophyta > Magnoliopsida > Solanales > Solanaceae > Lycium > Lycium ferocissimum. Next base: position 35,328,702 of record NC_081345.1, on the reverse strand, counting down.
AGAGTGCTCGATAACCAGTCCAGTCCCTCATATAGGCCATCCCCTTTAAGAGCACATGCGCCTTGTATATGCCATTTTCGGTTTTTAAGATCATAAAGACCAAGGCCTTCACACACTTCCATTGGAGTCATTGCTCCTTTCTGGTCCAAAATTAGGGGAAAAAACAAAAAGGTTCAAGATGATAAATATCTACCAAACACGAGAGGAGAAAATGGAAAAGGGGTAGAGGGGACATTTGATTTGCTTCTTTTACGTTATATTAAGTTCTAAGTATGCGTGTGTGTGTCTGTCTGCTTCTTTTTATATCCACCCAGCCAAAAAAGGACTTCTGGCAACAATGACCGGTTTTTTTTTTTTTTCCCTCTAAATCCCACACTTATATCTTTACAAGTCTCAAACCATACTAAAAACCAGAGGCGGAGCCAGGATTCGAAGCTTGTGGGTTCGGGGTTCTAATTCTTTAAAGTTACTGGGTTCTTAATTAATAATTTGTACATATTTGACAAAAAATTTAATACAAATACATGGTTCGGATAAAAGCTACTGGGTTCGGCCGAACCCACATCCGATGGGCTGGCTCCGCCCCTGCTAAAAACACTCCTGACAATAATTAAACCTTCATTCCTACTAGACTTAATTTATGAATATGTTAGACCTTCGTGGCCGAACTTTCACTCCCATAAAAAGTTGTTGGTCTCGCAACCATTTCATAGAACTGACATTTCACTTTATGTGGGATCCACTGATTGCATCACTGTTGCAGCATTCATCCCTCAGTCATCCTATTCTAATTCCATGTGTTACGTTTTTATCTATCATACCATCATCCTAAAATATGGAATCTGAATATCTGACTTGTCTGCCTTTAAGTGTCCCAAACAATTCAATTATTATGACGGTCTACTTTTGGAAGGTTTTGGTGGAAAGGAAAAAAAATAAGGAAAAAGGAGTTGTTCCTGTTGTCTTGGATTTATTTAGCAGCGTTCACTTATGATTTTATCCTCCAACAGTACACAAAGAGAGAAAAATAGATATCAAGAAACTAATTGTATTTTGTTGATGCACAAACCCACTGATATCACAAACTTACCATGTCCTGCTTGTTAGCAAAAACCAAGATGACAGCATTAAGCATAAATGGATCTCTGATGATAGCCTGAAACACATTAAGAATGAGATTTCAGTAGGTAAGTGAACATTGTACCTGAAACAAAGAGATAAAAGTTCAAAAGCAGAACCTGAAACTCTTGCTTTGCCTTTCCGATTCTCTCTCTATCCAAAGAGTCAACTACATAAATCTGTATACAATAAAGCACTTAGTAAACAGAAATACTTAACCATTTTACAGAGACAGGATGCGCAAGCAGTTAAAGGCAGTTCACATAAAAGGGAAAATGTAGATTTGGCTTTTATGGAAGTTGACTTATGCATTCAGTAATGATGGTTTCATATGCTATATCACATTCACACATTTTCTCATTTAAAATATCTTATCAACCTTCAGGAATTAAGCTTACTATTCGGCTTTTAGGTAATACCATCTATGGAGAAAAAAGAGGGCGGAAAATTCACCTTTTTCTTTACAAGTAAAGAGGGAATATTCATCTTTCCCTATGGCATCTAATGATACAAAAATTAAAATCAACAGCAGATGCGAAGTAGTCGACACAGATACAATCTAATTTAAATATATAGTTACCAGTCCATCTGTGTTATTGAAATAATGCCTCCAGAGTGGCCTTAATTTCTCTTGTCCACCAACGTCCCACACAGTGAAAACCACATTCTTGTACTGTACTTTTTCTACATTGAAACCTGTATGCCATGCATATACAATCAGCTATTACATATACAGGCATTCACTTAGGTGTTCAACTACTCATTTCTGTAAAACTTTGCGACATTCCGAACAGGAAGGAATTTCCATTGCAAGATTTGAGATCCAAATTTGTGCCTTTTGCAACCACTATAATGTGATCTTATGTGATGGCCTCAAAATTAGGAAGAAAAAGAAGGATTTATTTTCAGTCAGAGAATTAGAAAAGATAAAAAATGATTTGGTTGATTAAGTATTTAACTAACTCTGGCATGGCCTATCAAAGTACTTTCTTTGTAACAAGTGTTGACGCAATCTTTTCAATGAACTGAGGATACTTCTCAAACAAAAAGCTGTACATGTGATTTTTCTGGTAATAAAGATCCACTGTGTGATATGTATTAGAGCAGTGCAGAATCAACAATACTCAGGAAATCTTACCATGCATCCAATTACATCAACCTTATCCTAGGTAATGCCCTATTTCCATTTTCTCTCATAATTCATTTACAACCTATCCATTATTTATTTAATAAGTAAAGCACAAATACAATTGAGTGATATTCTGATCTATATTCAGATTAAAGATGGAAAAACAATATTAGCTATGTAGGATGCTCACAAGTCACAAAATTACCATATTTTATAGATCTTGGCGTTTTTTTTTTTTTTGTTGTTGTTGTTAAGTTTTGCCTATGACATTCGTAGGTCTTTTTTTGGTGATAAGTACATTGATAGGTCATATTGCAGTTAGTTGAAACTTCAAATTCATCAACCAAAAAGTAATTTTTTTTTTTTTTTTTTAAAAGTTGTCAAGTCGAGAACAATATCAATGCAAGCAGATTCAGAACTGAAGCTCCAATAAAACATTTTCAAAGTGCCACACCACTGCGAGCGAGAATTTATAGCAATAGCATACCAATAGTAGGAACTGTGGATAGAACTTCTCCTATATGCAGCTTGTACAATATAGTGGTTTTCCCAGCAGCATCAAGCCCCAGCATCACAACCTATGCCAAGCAAATCATAGAAGACACGGCAGATAGGTAAAAGATAATTAATTACACATACAAGAAGAATAATCAGCTAAGAAATTAATTAGAGACAAAAGACGTGTAGTGAACATAAGGCAATGGCCTATGAAAGCTGACGGATGGATGATAAGAAATAAGCATCATTTCATACGTAAACCAGCTACAACAATCCAACCATTTGTAGTAAATCATTTTCATTATAGGGGACGCAAAAAGTCATTGCAGAAAGCAATTTGGTTTTTCCTCCAAGAAACTCTCCCATTCCCTTCCCCAAGTCCCTCCCCATGCTGCCAGCAATGAGGGCACTGCATTAATGGGTTTTTTTTTTGTTTTTTGTTTTTCAGTTTCAAGAAAATAACCTAAGGCAAAAGCATTTACGTGAGATAGTACTACTTCATACAAATTTATGATGATTACCTATTTGAAAAGATAATAATAATAATAATAATAATAATAATAATAATAATAATAATAATAATAATAATAATAATAATAAGGAAGATGGCAAAGATGAGATGATCTCTGACACATTGAAAGTCGCTACTGATCTAAAGATGGCCATTTTAGGCGATTTGCAAGTTTACTCCGCCTGCTTTAGCAGTGCTTCGCTGAAGTGGGAGGTGCATTCGGCACTACGTGGAAAATGGAATCCTAGAGGAAAGGAATGGCATTGAAGGGAACTGGGCTTTACTTTTTAATTTTTATCCCACCTACATAGGAAATGAATGGGTACTTTTAGCTTATTTTGACCCGTTCTTCCTGAAATAGCTTCAGTATATATTGTTTTCTAGTTTGATGAAATCAATTTAGTACTGGGAGAAAACAAACAATATAGATCAACCAAGTGAATTACAAGACCAAGTTACAGCACTGCCATTAATTGAAGTCGTAAAGGAAGCAACTTTAGAAACTGCACTTATGCACAAGAACTACCACAAACAGGCGTGCGCCAAAAGGAAGAAAACAGTAATGTGCTAATGAAGGAAAGAGTGACCACTGATCTTGATAAATGGAAATTGACCAAAATAAAAGGATCAGAATTGCCATTTGTTATGAGGACACCCATATCTGTTTCCAACAGACAACTTCTGTTAAGGGACCTTTATTTAATTTTATTCTCTATATGTACTTTTTACTCAGTGTGCTCCTTCAATGGAAACTTTAACCCTCAATTGTTGGATTATCAATACATAAAGAAATCAACCGCAAGTTCTCCAACTCACATACAACGAACAGATTCCTAGGTTGGTGTACTCTAAAAATGATAGCCAGTTCCAAGAAGTCTATAAAATACAGTGAAGCTAATCCTGCTCTGTTGAGTAAAATCACATTATGCAACTAACTTTGAAAAACCCAGGACAAATATTTTTACATTTTTGCCACAAGCTGCATGAAGAAGTTCTAGAGTTAAATTCAACCCTGCATATCACATTCTTTCCTCAACAACCTCACACATGTTTATACTCACATCACTCAATTTCCACAGAATATATAGCCAGTGTGTTATACTTAAGATGTAATACATCAAGCACCAGCATCCATTCAAGAATGACCAAAAAAGAAAAGGTAAAATGACGGAGTGGAAGCTATTAAATAGTAAGGGGATGGAGGAACTCGTCCTCAAACCTCGGGAACAGAAGATCACAAAATAATGGATGATATTCAGATCAATAATCATAAGAAACCTTTACAATGTATCAAAGAGAAGAAAAAAAACAGAAACCTTTACAATTGATAACTTCCAGCCCTAAATTCCTTACCCAAACAAGAATCTTAATTAAGGTAAGACTACTAAAAGTAGACAAGATTCTTAATTAAGGTAACTAGTCCAATAGCTAAAATAGGAAAACCCAAAATAGCTAAACTTACTGCTTCTTAACTCGACCAAATCAAAAGGAGGGTCACTTAAAGTTTACATTTTTATCAAGTAGATATTCACTTCCTCTAACCCCCGAACCAAGAGAAGTGAAATTGGAAAATATCTGAAACCCATTATCTTCAATGAGATAAGAAGAAGCCCAAGAAACTCAAATTGGCAAAACACTGGAGGATTTTCAGATCAATAATCATAAGAAACCTTTATAATGTACCAACCGAAAAAAAAAAAAAAAAAAAAAAGAAACCTTTACAACTATTTATAACTCCTACCCCTAAATTCCTAACCTAAACAATAATCTTAATTAAGGTAAGACTATGAAAAGGAGACAAGATTCTTATTAAGGTAACAGTCCATTATCTTAACAGGAAAGCCCAAAATAACTAAACTTATTGCCTCTTATCTCGACCCTATTTAAAGTCAGGGTCACTTAAAAATTACATCTTTCTTAAATGTATAAAAACATACTGTAAATTAAGTAGATATCCACTGAACCAAGAGAAGTGAAATTGGAAAGTATGTGAAAACCATTATCTACAATGAGCTAAGAAGAAACCCCACAAACTCAAATTTGCAAAATCATAAGTGATCATTTCCAAATCAAGAAATGAACATACAAAAATAGAAAGACAAAAAAAAAAAAAAAGGTGGGGGGGGGGGGGGGGGGCTAAGGGTGTGTTTGGGCATACCCTCATCTCAGAGTTTCCAAAAAAGGTATCAAATAGCTTGCGAAAGGCTTGTCCCATTACACCTTTTCTCTTTTTTTTTTTTCTTCTTCAAAAGTGAATCAGATGAAATTGGAGAGTGATATGTAAAAGATCCAAGTTAGAGAAACTGTAATTTGGTGATCTGAGAAACTTTAAAGTTATTTGATGATCAATTTGAGAAACAAAAGAAATGCAGAAAAAAATGAAAGAGAGAAGGTAGCGTTGTTTTTCCTTTGTTTCTGCAACTTTTCTGAGCTTCTTTTCTGTTTTTTCTCTTCTTCTTTCTTTTTTTTTTTTTTTTTTTTTTTTTAATTGAAAAAAGAAGGTCATATTCGTTGATTAATATTTGCCTTTCACCTTATGTTATTATATGCTGTCTCTAGTACTTGAATTATTTTTTATTAGTTATTGTGGTTATTGTTTCTTTTTTATGTAATGCTTTGTTATGCTTTCAATAGTATTATGTCATGACTTATGGATCTATCGGAAGCAGTCTTTCTATCTCTCAAAATAGGGATAAGTTAGCATACACTCTACGGTCCAAATATCCCACTTATAAAAATATACCGGGTATATTTTTGTTGTATATTCCTTATTCTATTGTTTTTAGCCCTGGAAATGGAATACTTGGAAGTTGCAAATACCGGAAATTCTTTTGGATCAATTCTTTCTTTTAGTCTATTTCATCTTTTAACACCCGAAATGGAACACTTGAAAGTTGCAAATATTGTGTTTTTTTTATTACATTATTAGGTAGGGGAAGGTGAAATGGGGAAGGGGATTACTGATATGGGATTCGAACCCTCAAGATGAAAGTTCGGTAATAACCAACCGAGCCTATTTCTAGATCCCATTGCAAATATTGTATAACTTCTTGGACCAATTCATTTCTTAATCTCTCTTTCATTTTTTTGTGTCTCCATCCATTTTGAGATGGTAAACGATTATTTTCCTCAAGGAAATAGTGCTACAAATGCATAGTCATATGATTGGGATATATTTATTTCTTATTACTATTACCAGAGTCAATTAGAAATTTAAAGATCAATTTCCTCACTAAAAAATAATATTCAATTATCAATTGTTAAGTACTCCTCTCCGTTTCATTTCCTTAGTAACTTAGTTTAAAAAATATGACACATTTTCCAATTTGAAATGATTAGTTTTATAACTTCTCATTTTATCCTTAAAAAGAAATTATTATAGTCACATACATCTTATGTCTTAGTTAATGTCACAAGTTTTCTTTAAAAAAATATTACCACAAATGTTACGATATTTTAAGACCGCAACTTTAAAAAAATAAATCAATTCATTTGTAATTCCGTGCCAATTTAAATTATACTACCAGATAGATTGATACAGAGAGGTTAGCTGTTGTTAGTTTGATCCATTCATATTGAAATATGAGTCTAAGGACGTCAAGAAAAGGAATTGTTTATTTACACCCCATATCTCCTATTTTTTTTCTCAATGTGACAAATTGACAATACAGGTGAACTGAGTTCGACTGACACAATTTCTCGAGTACTTATCACTTAAATTATTATTTTTTTGGTTAAACTTATCACTTAAATTGTTCTCGAACACCTTAGGCATTTTAAAAAGGAAGCCATAACAAAATTGCCGATCACAGGATGGTAGTACAAAAAAATTACTGGAAAGTATATATTGTAACTACGTTTACATAGAATTTGTTGGGAAGCAATGGGACCAGAATTATTTTTGCAAATAGATTATCCATTAGAAGAAGGTAAAAAAAAAAAAAAAAAAAAAAAAAAAAAAACAGAATATCAATCGACCCTCTTAGAACCAAATCCAACAAGTTAATAAAACAAAGTTGGGTACAAATTGGAATCATCCGCTTATACATGATTTCTGAAAAATAAATATAATTTTTTATGACAAATTTGGTTGAGTGATTTTATAAGGAAAAAAAACATTAGTTGAATGTTTTTTCTTGATACAAAATAAAGTTAAATGACTTTGCAACATAATTCGTCATAATTAAGTGATCTTTTCAGATATTTACTCGAATAGATGAGAGGGAACTTTGGCTGGCTGAATGGACCGTGTGGGCTGTGCCAGGGCTTGGATCAGGTAGAAATGAAGTGGGGCTCAACAGTTAAGTCTATTTTAGAATTTCCTGAAGTATGTTCTGGGTTAATATGCCTCTCAATTCCCTTATTATGAATAAATTCTCTGACAAGAACCTTATGCGAATAGAGTTACTACGAATCGCATCTGTTAAGATAACATATGGCGAGAGAGGAATAGAAGAGCTTTTGAGGGAGTAGAGAAAGACTTTGTACACTTAAGGAATAGCCTATTTTCCGTTATTACTTTTTGGTGCACTCATAGGATTTCGACATGTATAGTTGATTGGGTGTTATTTGTAGGAAACCATGTCTTCTTGTAAAGCTTTTTACTTTTTGATATACTGGCAAGCGTTTGCCCTTTCTTTAATGAAGTTTATTATTTTATGAAAAGAAAAAAAAGATATACTTTCCCAGAAGGAATGTTCTCTTATCAGTTTTTGAATTAATACACTCTTGTATTTTATCTTTGACTTCCATTAATATATGCATCCATTCCCTAGATATGAGGTGACACAACAATATTTTGCTATGAAGAACGAGCCCTTTTGCGGATCCCTTCGTTCTCAGGTTCCAGCATACCTTACTACCTAAAACGACGAATTTATCAATTAAGGGCGTAAAACCGACCCCATCTATGGTCAGGTAACAAGCAAGAACTCCAATGGAATTGATCAATAAAGTTCTATCTATCAAGGTTGAGAGCAGGATTGTTGCGTGTTTTCCTGTCATAAAAGTGGATTTATTTATATCATTTTCCATCTGAATTAGTCAAACATAACTATAACTAGTGACCAAAGCCTAACCTTTAGGGCTCCTCTATCAAGTATCGGCAACTGCTTTATTGCTGCATGTCAGCTTGCTGAAAACTCATATCTCATTTCTCAAGTTTGGCCAAACAGAAATGTTAATGGAAATGACCTTCCTGTGAATAGTACAACTTCTTTTTGGAGTGATTCAGCGGATGTACTTACTTTGGTGCATATGTGTTTTTTTTTTTTTTTTTTCCTCTCTCTCGTTTTGGATGTATTGTCAACGCTTTCCTTAATTTGCAGATTCAGATAAGCGATATTTCTCATGAATGCCATGATATTTTTTTTCCCTCTATTTTCTAACCATATCGTACTCCTTGGAATTTAAGAAACTCTAACCTGTAAATCATTAATTGTTTCAATTATTTGTCAAATGCTGATCAAGCAAAATAGATTTAATTTGCATAATAATCTCAATAATGTCTTAACTATTATTTTCTGGGGTCTTGGTTATCGGAATCGTAATTTCATTATGTTCAATAGCTGTTTCCATAGCTTTTCACTGCATAAATCTCGATTTAGCAAGTTTGTGTCCTTTTACTTTGAACTAATCAAAATAATTTGGTTTTTGTTGGTGAGAGATTAATCAGTTTTTATGCTGATTTCTTACTGTTGAAGAGCTTGAGAGTGCAAAAAAAAAAAAAAAAAAAAAAAAATAATCTAGGTGAGTGATGTTTGATCTTAAGAAAAATATTCAAAGCTTGTACATGTTTTATTGATGTAATGGTTGGTTTGCTAGTTTCTTTAACTTTACCAAATCTTTCTTTCCTATTTTCAAGTGATGTTGAAGGTCGTTTGACATACTGTTTTATTTTGTTTTCGTTTAGTTTAATTTATTAATTTGGAAGTAATCTTTTCCTTTCCTTTGGCAGATAAAAGTTAAATGCCCACACTGTGAGAAGGAACGCCCTAAACCAAGAAAGTCTTATTGAGGAATATTAATTTCTCCATCAGCACAAAATGCAAGTTGCTAGTGATATTAGTTTACAAACTTCATTCCACTTAAACTCGGTATTTCCAGCCTTAGCCACACGCTTTTCCAATTCCAAGTCAGTTTTTCTTTGTCATGCTACAATCTTGCAAATACAATAGTTGATGGTCACATAATAAGGAGTTTGCTCCAGTCTCCAACAATTTGTTGCATTTATCCCTTGCTCAGCGTGAAGAGACCCTCATTCCTAACTTAACTTTCTCCGAATTTACCATACTAAAAGAGGATGCATTATTCAGTTAACTACTACTCTACTAGTAGTAGTAGTGTTATATTTTGGGCCATAAAGATCATTTCTTTTGCAACCAGTAACTTCAAATCATTCCACAGTTTATCAAATTCAAACCAACAAATTGATGCAGTGTTCAATACTTCAAACCCTTTTAGTAAAAAAATGTTGTGGAATTTTTTTACATTAAGGCCTCAAACCTGATATCTGAGAGAAGATAACCTATGGAGCATCTAAAGAAAGTGGCAAAACAAACAACAAATCTTAATAGACTAGAAGTAGGCAATATAAATTTAGTAGCATATCACTATATCCGTTTGGCCTCCATATACAAGCTTGCTCTCTTGCTTTGATTCAACTTGAAGCCTAAGTTTCGATTAAAGAGATAACTTCACAACCATCAGCAACCAAATAAGCCCAGTTATTCCAGTTTGTCTTAAAGCTACTGCAGATTGAGCAGCAGATTTCAGTGATGGAGACAATGATGGAATTGGATTAATGCTGCTACTTATTGGCTGTGCTGCTGATGGTGGTGAGATTACAGGAGGTGATGCAGACAGCCCAAGAGGCGGACTCGTAACGTTATGACTAGGTGGAGGCACAGGAAGACTGGCATTATGATCAGATGCCAAAGTGTTGTCTTCCAGGACTTGATCAATGCCATGGCATCTGATGGAAGCAGTTTTGGTACAGATATTTGGACTAATGACTCTGGCATTGTTGAGAAAGAAACGCATGTTTCCAGAATTGGTGACTCTGAGGACAAGGTCAGGTTTGGAAGTTGGTATCATGGAACCTGTTGGGAAGTGTTCGAGGTGGTCGAAAAGCAACGGTGAAGGTATGGAATGCCGGAGCAAGAAATCTGCCACGTCATTTTCTTGGATTAAGGTTTGGGACAGTGTCCTGTCTCTTGGCATCAAGAAAGTGATGTTTCCTTGAATAAGGTCTGCAGGGGCCATGTTAATCAGCATTACAAAGGTGAAATAGTTGGCTTTCCTCATCTCCTCAATGGCTTGGAGGATGTCTTGGCTACTGTTTGTGGCAGTAGAGACAGATGAAATCAGCAACATTAGAAGGAAAGTCAAGAACATATGAATTCTGGCCATGTCTGTTTTTTCCTTTGTCAGTGACCTGCTAGACTTATGTTCTTTGAAGAGCATTTGATGATCTTATTATCATGGGTAATAATGCACTTTGTTAATTGAAAGTTAGCTTAAACATGCAATCTTGCTGCTCCAACAACTGAGCTTCATACCTACTGCATGAATGGTAGGTAAACTCTGCTAAGAGATTGCTCTATATATTCGTTTCTCTAGCACAAAGAGTGTTGTAATTTTACGTTTTAGTTTCAGTTTTTATGAAAATTAATGTTTTATTTTCTTGAAATGCTAATAGTGCGACCAATGATTAGATCAATATTTTGTAATCTTAGTTTGCCTAAGATGAGGTAAAATGGAAAAGTTCTTTAAGTACATATAGCAACTATCGCACTGTCATTATTCATATACACATAGAGGCATGTAATAAGGTTCAGACCATGCAATCTTGAGGATACGCCTGTGTATTTATTGTTTACTGTATATGGAGGTAAACCAATATGTCTCCTATATGTATCCATCTTGGATATATATAATATACAGGCTAAAATTCAATTGCCTAGTTCTCTTTGCCACTGCACAACTAATTTTGACAGAAAAAAAAAGAAGCGATATAAGGTAAAAGTTGCAACCATTAGACTGCAATTCTCGTAAATAAACACGAGTCATAATGTCTCGGGACGGGTACATGTTGTAGGCAGTGGCCTAGTCGGCAATGAAGTTGAAAACTTCATGGTGAACATCTTAATATAGCACATCTCCAAAGAGAACGAATGTCCTAGTTGAGCCAGTAAATCAGTTTTATGTCTGAAGAGGGATCCTGCCAACGTAGCGTCCCTCACCTGAGCAAAAAGTGACTAATTAGGCTCCTACTGCTCCTTAAAATATAAATTTTGAGTAGCCTCCACTTGGGTGCTGTTCTCTTTCCTCCATCGTGTTTTAATTTCTAAGACAATATAAGAAATTTTACACGATCAAGTCACTTGAAGGTAATGTAAATAAGTTAGTTGTATAAATGGTAAATAACAGATGACATTAATGGTGTAAAATAGTTACAACTTACATGGTGAAAATATAACTTGAATTCTTTTCTAATTAGCTGGTTTTCCAGCGCAGCATAGAACCTCTTTCTCCATTTTTTTCCATTTTTGGGTGGAATTGAAAAAAGAAAACAAAAATAGCGTATCCGACCTGCCGGATTCGAACCAGCGACCTAAGGATTTCAGCATACAAACTACAGTCCTCCGCTCTACCAACTGAGCTAAGGTCGGATTTGTTGGAGGTCTGCCCCCACTTTAATTAACATTTTACTGGCCTGTTCGCACCTCACACCAGCATTTTTACATTTCGAAAAAGAAGAAAAAAAAAAAAAAAACATAAAGGCTATAGAATATTTTGACAATTCATGATAAGTAATAAATCCTACGTTTCTTTGCGCTATTACACAATTTCTGTCTAATCTGTTTTATTATTAAGAATTAAACATCGAATTTCTGATGGTACTATTTATGTTTGACCTTCTACTAATTACATTGATGTAAGTTCCTATAGTCTGCAGGGGGATAGATTTCTATTAAACAATCACTGCTTCTCCATCTTCATTTTTCATGAATGTATAGTTTTATTTGCTTATTTAAATAATAAGATATACAAGAATATGCCATTACTTTTAGTTTGAAGGTAGTACCATCCTTTAATACTTAAAACGAATAGGTCTAAGCTTTAATCTCGCAGTCGCTAAATCAAATACATGAGTAGTATTCATTTTTCTCAAACGTATGTAGTAGTAATATATTTCCACCGAAAGGACAAAATAGAAGGAAAAACAATAGGCAACATGCTTAATCGAGTAATTTTCGGGCTATTATAATCTTCAATAGGGTTGCCAATATGAATCATTTGTATCCATTCTGCTCATTAAGCGTATACTCCCTAACATGAAAGTAGCGTTTAGATGATTCATCATAGTTCGAATTTTTTCGAGTAATTTTTTTAAGTTAAGGTTTCCTTCAATTCCATTAGGTGTCATAAAAGAAATCGTCGTTGGTTTCGTCTCTTGCAAAATCCCTTTTGTTTTGTTTTAAAAAAAATCCACTACAAGAATGATTGAAACTGCCGAGTTCATTAATCCTCAGATATATGAACTCAGGATGATCCAGTAATAACATTTTAAGTACCAACATACAGAAAATTCCGTGTATAAATAGCACATTAATTTAAGATCAACCATACATAATGAGTTGCTCAAATTTGAATAACAAACAAGCGTAAATCGCGCATTTACTTTTAAAATAATGTAGGATTAAGCTTTTGGGGGGAGAGATGGAATGGTAGGTGGTTCCTCAATTCTGGTTTGGGACTCTGCATGTTCTTGCACATCACTTTTAGCAGAAGCTACAGCAAGTTCTTGCACATCACCTTTTGCAGAAGTTGCTGCAAGTTCTTGCACAGGACCTTTTGCAGAAGTTGCAACATGCTCTTGAACATTACCTTTTGTAGAAGTTGCAACATGTTCTTGCACATTACCTTTTGTAGAAGTTGCAGTTTGTTCTTCCGCATGACCTCTTGTAAAAGTTCTTCTTTCTTCTTCAGCCAGTTTTTCCTTTGTCTTCTGTCCAACTTCCCCGGCAGCCCTAGTGACCCGATTAAAGGCACCTGCAGCCCAAGTTACCCCCGTCAAAGCATATCGGTTCTTCATGATGGCGGATCCGGCATTGCTAACAGTCTGCTCAGCAGCTGCAAAAGCAGATTTTGACTTTTCGGAGACCTGGAACTTCTGGTCCATTTCTTTCACTTTGTGGTTCACGATGGTTGCCCCCGTAGTGATTTTCTCGCTAAGGCCATATTTTTGGTCTAAAGAAGCAACTGTGGCTGAGGTAGTAGATGTGATCTTGTGTTTCTCGTCTAATGCCTTGGCTTTGCCAACTGCGTCCTTGCCCAAAATAAAGCCCTTTGCCAACATGCTACTGACCACATCCTCTGCCTTTTCAATTACAGGGGCGTTGGTGCTTCCAGTTGGCTACAGATAAAAAAGGTACACCTTTTAAGGACTACTCCGTGATGGATGAAGCCAGAAAGCCTGCTTAAAACATAAACTTATACTTACAGTTGGTGGCACTGAAGCAGTAGGTGGGAGCTTGTACTCGGGTGCAAGGACTATTGAGATGGGCTGATCAACAATTGTAGCTCCCTAAAAACACCAAGTGAGCTTATCAAAAGCTTATCAATCACAAAAGCGGAGCAGTAAAGGGACACATTCAGAATTGGAAACAACTCATTCTTGTAATTAAGCAGCATGTAAGCTAAGTGAACGACCCACAAATCTTATGCTAGAATGCAGTCACTTTGTATCACTACTATAATAAAGCTTCAACTGGATAAAAGAAGAGGAGAGAAAATGATGGTACTGATTTTTAAGTATAGAATGGTTTCCGTACTCTCTGTTCCTTTTCCATTCTAGACAACAAAGTGTATCAAGCATCCATTCAAATAATATCCGAGTAATTCTGACTTAAGTACTAAAATTGTAAAAGTATCCCCATAGTGTGCTTCCTTTTTTCCAACTCTAACTTCTACAACTAGAGAACTGCTAACTTTCAAAAAACTGATCAACTTTTACATTATGCTAAAATACAGTATAGTCTCTTAACTTTTCAAACTGCAATTTCCCCCTGAAGCTATGTGATCCTTCTATTAAGGCCATCAAGCTGAAGTATGAAGGCTACAGGCAAGTCACATGGACCTAGGCTTGTATGATTTCGCAGCTACTTTGCACTATTCTCTGCCGGCTCTGGTGAGCTTCAAGACTTTTAGCACCTCAAAGTGCTCTGGGCTAAACTGAAACCATAATTTTGCTTCTACGGGGAACGATAAATCCCCAGTCAGCTGCATTGAGATAAAACACAGATACGAATGCTAGCCGAGCGGATAAATACTTAGAGGAGAAAACTGGAAGCTCATACAGAAGTTGCCCACATTGGTTGAGGGATGGGTTGTTTGTCTACTTATTTGGACTTGGAAAATCCTCACTTCATGAGCTAAGTTTTGAGCTAACTTTCGAGTTAGTTAGGCCCAAGGTCCATTTATTGACTCCCACCAACAGTGTTGTGTGAAGTATATATCCAAATAAATGGAAGGATTAGCTCATACAGTTCCTTCAGTTAATGGTCTTATAAGCTTAATTGTGACAGTTGCACAGCTTGCTCACCTTTAGAAACTAATTTTTTGATGGTTAATTCCACTTTATAATGACTAGTCTAATTTAACCAAGAGAAACAATACAAACAAACAGCAAATTGTTGCCAACTTCGTGCAGCAGCTCCTTTGATGAGAAGTATCCTTTTTTCATAACCTAGAAAAGTTAGGAATCTCCTAAATGTGAAAGAAAATCTGGATTTATCTCCCATGGACAGATGAGGCAACAGCCAAATAATAGACATGAAGATTGGGAACCAACACAAAAGCACAAACAATGTGAGTTAAGATTTTTGATATATCAACCTACTTAAAGCTATGATTACAACTTTGCAACAGGAGCAGCACAACTTTGCCATTCTGTCTCATCCCACAAAACAACACGCCACATTGAGGAAACAAAGTGGTAATACAGAAGGATCTAGAAAAAAGGAATAGGAGCTAGCTTGCATCATTTTTGACAAGGGATGCTTGCTAATTAATCAACTGGCACAAAGGATTTGCAACTTTTATAGAATTACTGTTGTAAACTCAAGACACGATGACCATAAATTATACAAATAGACATTTGATTTCACCGAAAACAGTATTTGATCAACAAAGGTAACAGCTTTTTCAGCATTAGATCAATTAGACTCGCAATAGAAACTTATGAACTAACACTAACAAAAAAATGACAAAATGCCAAGATCAACGAGAAGTCTACGTACTGAAAGAAGAACTGCAGTCTCTGCACTCTGAGGATCCTTGAACGTGACATAAGCAACTTGAGATCGCTCATTCTCACTATACAATACAATAAAAAACGCGTGAGGAATAATAGAAACCATCAATCAGCTGGCATTGTAATTGGCTGCTTTTAAATTTTCAATAGGCACATTTCCCCCTGTTTATTCACCTTACTTCAGTACTTCTGATCATATAAAATCTTATGCAAAGATAAGATAAATGCTCAAAAAACCAAAAAGAAGAACAAAAACAAACCTTTTCATCTCTAAATATTCAATATCCCCAGAGAATGAAAAGAACTCCTTGATATCAAGCTCTTTAGCACCCAAAGAAACATTGCTCACTTGCACTGTTTTAACCTATCATCATAAACAACCAGAAAACATCAAGACTTGACAAAAAAAGGCTTAATAAAAAAATTATTTTTCCTTTTTTTTTTTTTTTTTTTTTTTTTTTCTGCTTGAGGGTGGAGAATCTAAATAGCCACAATATTTATCACCTTGGATATAAATTGCCATAAGATTAAAAGTTGCGCCTTTCGTATATATACTAGTTCCAGAAAAGATATAAACAAGAATATTAGATGAATTCTTTCCATTTATTTCAGATTTACAAATGAAATCGAATCTCATAGAATTGTGTTGTTATTTTAAATACATCTTTGTTTTGATCGTTATAAAGTCAGAAATAAAAAACAAAATAGCTAATTTGCATGCAACGATAAAATGAAAAAGAAAAAGAGATTGTTGAGCTTTGCACTTACCGACATCGAGACAAACCTTCGATTAATCCAAGAATAATTTGGAGGTTATCGGAAAAACAAAATTGCAGCAAAATCAAGAACCAATGGAGAAGAGAGGTGTAAAAGTTTTATTATGAATAGTATTATGGACGAGTTAGAAATGAACGTGTTATACGCGAAAGTTGGCAAATGGACACGCTATTTACCTTTCGGTGGTGTTTGAGACGTATAAACTAAACTAATTTGACCTTTCGCCCCCACAACTTAATGGACAAGCTCGGTAAAAGCCACAAGAAAAGCTTTAACTATAAGGCAGGAATTCTCATTTTGTTATAAAAATGATAAATATATAACATAAGAAATGTAGGGGAAAAAAATTGAGGGAGAGACTTTTTGTTTCTTCAGAAATTGATGTACAAAATGAAATAACTTAGCTTCTTATTTATAGGAAAAAAGAAGTTGCATGCTTTTCAAAAAGCTACTTGCTAGTTGCCTGCATAAATTATTTGCAATTTACTTGATTGATTGCAAGCGTTAGAAGTAATAAATGGATATCCACGATTATTTAAAACACAATTGTTATAATTGCCAATATTTTCAATATTCACATGCATGGTTAATGGTTCCATAGCCTGTCGATTTTGATTTACAATTAAAACGCGTGCGCTTGACTATTTTCTTCCCCATTATTATAAACGACATGTATATAATAGTTGAGATTTACAAATAATAATCTTGTCCAGAAGAAAAATTAAATTTAACTATTCAAGTATAATAGAAGATGAACTTTTTAATAATTCATTGATATCCTTTGAACACTAATAATGTAATGTAATTTAATTGGTTAAGTTGGGTTGGCGGACCTTCTCTAAATTACTCTACTCCAAGAGGAAAACACTTACCACCACAAGATGTGGTGCAATGGAGAAGGACGCTCTCCTCCTTAATCAAATGCTCCTTGTTGAAGTTACGGGTATGGAAAAAAAAAATCTTTGATAGAGAGCGCTTCCCCGAATGGGCCCTACGCGGCGCGAATCCGAAGTAGTTAGGCTCAAAAGCAGATACCAGACACCGAATAGAGGAAAAAAAAAAAAAAAAAAAAAGACGAGAACACTTGGAAGAGGTTTTATTAGTAAACGACAAAACTGAAGACAAACTGAAAATCAGAAACGGCAGAGGCGTTAAGGCTAAGGTAGTGAGGCACCTTCCCTCATTTCGTCGTTTTGTACTCTGAAGTAGTAGTTTCACTTGCACGCCACATCGCCCACTTCCTCTGCTCTAATTCTTGCAAGCTTATGTATTTTCAAATTCAATTGAAAGCAACCTCCCATATCCAAATACATTAAACACAATGTTGCTTGATACTGCTTCAATTAATCCGCCTACATCCCAAGTCACACATTTCTGATTCTTTGTTAGCACACCTACCAAAATCTTCTTTTACTATTTTTTTAAGTAGGTAGAAATGAGCTTTGAAGATCTTGAATTGAGCAATTCTTTTTATGTTCAAGGAGGAAGTGGATCATGGGGACGACAAACAAAGCAAACCATCACAAACCCATCTGCTTCTGATAATCGTCAGTCCATAGTAATTGGTGTGTTTAAAATAAACACAGCTTTGACAAACTTTCAACGCCTTGTTAGCATCCTTGGAACCCCCAAAGACACTCTTCAACTTCGCCACAAACTGTTAAGGCTTCTAATTAATCTCTTTTAGTTAGGATTTTCTATAAGGATTATGTAGATTAAGCTATCAATGGTATTAAAGTGGTGCATGTGTTAACAGGGCATAATTTCTTGTATTTTCTGCAGCCATAGTACAAGGCAGCAAATTGGGGAATTGATAAAAGAAACTTCAGCTAAGCTTAAGCAAGCCATTGAATCTGACAAACATTCTCAATCCAGTGTAAGTGGCGAAAATACTTTCATTTTAAGACTTTGAGTGAGAATAGAACAAAAGAGTGATGATAGAAGGATGCATCATACATTGGGATACAATTTTCCCCTGAATCCATCTCTGTTTTTGGAACTATAAGGTGCTGAAAACGGATAATGGATACTCTCTGGAAACAGCTTACAGTTTTTATTATATCTTGTAAATAATGTTTCTTTTAACTTCAGGCCACCAAGAAGATTGCTGATGCTAAGCTTGCCAGGGATTTCCAATCAGTTCTTAAAAAGTTCCAAAAGGCTCAGCAACTTGCAGCACAGAGAGAAGCAGCTCACACTCCTTTCATTTCCCAGGCAAACAATCTATCCGGGTAAATTAACCATTCCAAATGCCTCTACTTCTTGTATGCAATCTTTCTTTCTTAGAATTCTGCTATTCAGAGCCTGATCTAGAATTTAAACATTGATGAGTTTAACCTTAGGTTGATACACCTTTGTACCGAAACTACCGGTTTAAAATTTAATATATATCTACATTTTAGTGATTTTTTACCTGTATATCTAAACTCCATCACTAAAATGATGTTCTGAGAAGCAGTTAACTTGAATGTCCACGTCCCCCGAGCCCTGTAGACTAGTTACTAGGCTGGGAAAAGGATCAAACATTGATGTTAGTACTATTTATTCAGCCATACAAATACTCACCAATTTCTCAGTGCCAAAGGATGAATTTTGCTTAGATTTTGAATTCGTGATCTTGATATCTTAAATTTTTGCCTTTTGCAGCAGCCCAGAGATTCAAATAAGTTCATCTACCAGTCCCGAGAGCAGTTCTATCCTTCTGGAATCCAAAAGGTTAGATGATAGTTAAGCAGACACTTGTTTTTTGGTTTTGTTGGTTGATAACGTATGTTGAGAAACTTTCTTTCAGCACCCATGTTCCAATATGGCAAGGCAAGTTGCTGTAATCTTATTTTCTCACTGTTTCATAAATTCTTTATGCTACCACCAGTTCTTTTGCTCATAGTGAATCCTGATTTTCCTTATATGGCAGACAGGGCGTCGTACAGTTGGACCATGAGATTGTTCTTAACGAAGCCATCATTGAAGAAAGAGAGCAAGGAATCATAGAGATCCAGCACCACATTGGTGAACTGAATGAGATGTTCAAGGATTTGGCTTTATTGGTCAATGAACAAGGAATTATGCTGGGTTAGCTAATATCTCTATCAAATCTTTTACCTTTGTCTTTCTTCCTCCAAAATTTGTCAACTATATTTGATCTTATTAATGGATGTAACACCCTACAACCCATGTGCCAGATGATATCAGTTCCAATGTTGAGAGCTCTCATGATGCAACTGCACAAGCTGCCCAGCAACTCACCAAGGCATCGAAAATTCATCGATCTACTTCATCTATGGTAAGTGTCAAGGTTGCAGCTAGTTGTCTTCCCTTCTTAGCCGCAAGCTTTTTAGCTAATGCCTCACCTTTAGTTTGAGGCAAAACTTGACACTTCCAAATTTTCCTTGCAGAGCTGCTTGTTGTTGGTGATATTTGGGGTCATCCTACTAATTATAATTGTACTGGTGCTAGCATAAAGAATTTTCTTCCAAGTTACTACAAAATTGAGATATTGTAGCTTTTTCATCTCCTAAGTGTATGGAATCCAATTCTACCTGCATCAGTCTGCTTATGTAGATAATTTGTATAGCCTTCAAGGTACACATGTATAGTAAAACAATTTATAGGCATTGCCCGCTATCTGTTCACCCTCTATTTCGTCCGGGAGAAACAAACAAAAAAAGGCAGTTCAGTGCGCTACGCGAGCTATCACATTGTGTATATTGATTACGTACAATAATCTTACCTGACAGAAGTTATTTCCATGCTTAAACCCGTTACCTTCTAGTCACAAAATGGCAACTCTTACCATAGCATGAAACCCCCTCTTCGTTTCCATGACCCAAATATAGTCAGAAATTGGCATTTAACAATCACATCCGCAAGTAAATTAGTAAGTACCATTTTTTCTAGTACTTCAGAGACAGTACGAGGTAGCCAGGTTGGCGAATACCATCCCCTCATTATCCCCCAAGTCCTCCCTTCGCTCACAGAGATTCTTCCTTCCTCGCGAGACTAGTGGTTATATGTCTATTTTATGTTACCAGCAGCCTGCAGGGTACAAATATTTATTGCTTGTGCTCCAAGCCTCCACTTGATCCAACGAAGGCAAGAATCAATTGAGTCAACATGCAAGAAAAGATACTACCCACGTCTAACCAAAGGCAGCAAAACCAAATACCTATTATGATTGATCCTTCAACAGCATTCAAACGAGAAAACTGATATATACCAAATTGATCCAACATGGAGACTGATTCTGCTACCACAATGGGTATTAGTCTCTCCATCAAACATTGGTAATCCGGTAAACATTTACCCAGACAGTGTTTACACCAAACCATAACCCAAAATGAAACCTTTTCACATGCACACAGAAAGCTTCTTTCTCTATTTCTCATAAGATAGCAAGCAGTAATGAGAAATCGAACCAAATAGAGGGGTGCAAACTATAAATGTTCAGAATGACCAATATTAATATGATGGAAAGTGAGGAAGGAAAATACGTTCATGACTGATAAGCTCATCATATCTGGAAAAAAGAAGCGACTATATCATGGGAGAAATCTGCTTGAAGTAACCTTTGCAGATTAACAGTATCACATTTTCTTGAAAATTTTACTTACATCTCCATCATATCCTAATTGTCATTCCCATTATGTTAAAAAAAGAACTCATATATACCATCAGTGGCAATCTTTTAGAACCTTTCATCCCACACTGGTAACTACAATTGACGAATACTCGAAGTGTTTGAATCAAAATGCATTGACCAGAAAACATTTTTTCCTAATCAAAACTTCATCCTTGGTGAGCACCAGTCTCCCAAAAAAAGCATTGCTGTCCACCAGTACAGAGCATTCACCTGACAAAAACCACACAAGCATGATGAGAAACTTAAAGCCCTGTGCTCTCCCCAAGCTTACCACTGGTTTTAGCAGCTGTGCTCAAAGAAAAAAATCTAATGTTGCAACAATTAAAACATACGAGTAACACTAAACCTAAGAATAGAAGGTCTACAAGGAATTGAGGAAACATTGAGAACTGACTCCAACTCGAGATGTCAGTCACCCACCCATATACTGCAACATGCTGAGGTATAAAATGAACGGAGCATCTCCGTTCCCACCACAAAACAAAATTAACTCAACAAAAGATTTCAAGCAACCGGCAGGTTGTTAGCAGCAAACAGAATCACATACATCTATGCATTGAAAGTGATATCCTCTTTCTTGATGGACAAAGTGACAAAATTGGTCGCTTATGTTTGGGGGTTGGTCTAAACCTGTAAGTGAAACTCCTCTTTGTTAGCAGCATACAGAGACACGCACTAAGGGTGTCTTTGAGGGTACAAAAGGGATATAAACATTGATTCACTACTATTTCAAATAATTGAGGGTCGAAGGAAGCAAATGCTGCATTTAAATGTGGCTTGAATAAGTTTTTTTTCCAGTTTAAAACGGCTAACATGCTTCTCACAAGCCAACTCTGTCAAAGATGACACCGCCGTGTGTTCTAATAATAACAGAGACCAAAATTGCTCAATTGTAAACATAAAAGACAATAACTCCTCAGATGTAGATTTAAAGACCATTTTAGACCAATCCCCAACATAAGGTACTATTTTGTCATTTTCTTATGAGTTAGAATTGCAAAACTTCGGTCTTAAAAAGACCTATTTGTGTGACAATCAAAATTAAGGAATAGGGAAATAATAAGCTCATCATAGTGAATAACAAATGAAAATTCTACCTCTGATGTTTTTCAGCTTCAAATAAAGTTCACAATTTCATTCACTGTGGGAGCCTGATGCAAGAAGCTCCATCTGTTATGTAAGATGACTCATGTGCTTCATTTCATCACAATCACTCGCTTGAACTCTTGGAACCTCCTCTTCCTTCGCTAAAACATCTTCTACTGCTAGAGAACCAATCTCATGCTTATCGCCGGTGAGAGGACTTGCTAAAAGAAGCTGATCCCAGAAAATGTCATTGATGCCTGGAAGCTTAGGCATCTCATCCAAAGAGACATCTGTAGAAAATCCATCAGGGACAAAGGATGTTACACCACCCACAATACCTTGCATTGCGTCATTGTATGGCATATGCCCAGTCTCCGACTGCTTAAGGTCAGTTATTTCAAGAGTTTCCAGTGTATTGATCCCATGTCCTTCAGAAAATTCAGGCGAAACATGGTCTGTCTGAGAGTTGAGCGCATTTAATTCAGGAAACTGAGGAACTTTGGCCTCCCCAGGAACCAGACCAGGGGAATGCTGTATGTCAGGAATGACAGATAAACTGGAGTTGAATGGAAATCCTGAATCTGACATCAGATGAGATTGTGAAGAAGTTGGCAATTCCGAAAGGGTAACCCCAGAAAAATGACTGGATGTACCACCAGTGTCTAATGTATTTTCAAAAGACCTTGCATGATTAGTTAAGAAACCATTTGTATTCCTAACTTTAGTTTCCAGCCCACCAGATGCTTTAGTTTTAAGGATCTTCTGCAGCAACGCTATTGCTGCCTCATTCATTAAAGGCTGGTAACGGACTATCTGCCTGTCATGCAAAGTACTGACCGACTTGCCTGCATAATTTTCCTCTTCCTGGTTGGGGAACCTCCTCTTCTTATTCATCCCAGGAATGCGCCTTTTACCTTCATTCTGTTGATGAACCAGTTCAGCTATAAATCCAGGGCTCTGCAAGGCCTTAGCAAGGAATGACATCGTTTGTTGTTGCCTTTGCTCCATTAACTGAAGACGCTGCCCGACATTTTCCAAGCGGTGGTCTGTTGCCTGCTGCTGCTGCCTCAACTTGACTAGCTCCTCCGTATGAATACTTTTATCCCTTTTAAGACTTTCCACCTCTTCTTCAATTCCAATTTTCCCAACTTCAACACAAGATCCAACAGATAAACTTTGCACATGGGAGGCAGTCTCCTGATGAACCTGCATTTGAGAGGGTTTTCGCCTACTTATAGTCTTCAAGAGGTGTTTGTGGCCTCTAACAAATCCCTCATTTGCAAATTCCCAGCAGTCTGGATCAACCTTCTTGTAACCCTGGTTGATGATAGGGGAAAGCAAACTGTAAAAAGAGTTAAGGTTGCCCAACATATACAGAGAATATTTATAACCAAAACATACAGGCAACAGAGATTGACAAAGCTGTATTAACCACATTACACAAGAAAATATTGACAAAGCTGTATTTCCCTCGTCATAATTAAAAGAGGTTCTTGTCACCGATCAATTACTTAGAACATTGAAACCTGGACATATTGGTTGCAGTGTCACATAGTTACACTTCCCCTTATGAATTGATTCAGTTATTCGGCAGACAGGATTAGCAATGACTGGAATGCTTGAAGTTGTTGGGAATGGTCATATGAGATTATAATACTTGCATCGTGATTTTGTTTTGACTAACTTATTCCAAGAAAAATGTCTTATAGTGAGAGCTAGAACACAATCGCCCCGAGAAAAAACGTCTACAACAACAAATATACAGACAAACATAGAACAACTAAGGACACCTTAGTGAGAATTAATTTTTTTTTATTTTTTTTTTTAAATACAGAAAAACATAAGTAACTTTTGCAAAACAATTACCATATCAAATCAGCTGTGTCTCAATCTCAGACTAATTAGAGTTGGTTATACAAATCATCGGTATCCATTCACTCTATTCAGATTTCAGACCCATTCATTTCAACATACCACAACCACCATTGGCGACATTTAGAGACAAATTCAACACTTAAAAAAATCATTATTTAGGGTTTAAGGAAATTACTACAAACACGAACATCACAAGCAAAAGCATAAATCGAAATAGCGAGATTCATTTCATTTCAACATACTGGACACATTGGCTATACAAATCATCGATATCCATTCACTCTATTCAAACTCATTTCATTTCAACATACCTCAACCAAAATTGGCTACATCTAGAAGCAAATTCATCACATTAAAAAGTGCATTATCTAGGGTTTAAGTAAATTAATACAAACCCTAACATCACAAGCAAAAGCATATAAATCTAAAATAGTGAGAAGAAGAGCGATGAAGTTCAACAAAGAAGAATGTTAGTACGAACATAAGTATTCAACAGCCTGACGAAGTTATTGTGATTAAAATGCTTAGCCAAAATATCTGTAGAAAAATGTAAATCAGTTTTGCAGAAACAATTACTATATCAAATCAGTGTGTCTCAATCCCAGACTAATTAGAATTGGCTATACAAATCATCGGTATCAAATTCCACTCTATTCAGACACATTCATTTCCAACATTGGCAAAGTTTAGAAACAAATCAACACTTAAAAAAAAGGTGCGTTATCTAGGGTTTAAGTAAATTGCTACAAACACGAACACCACAAGCAAAAGCATAAATCTAAATAGCGGGATTAAGAAATGAAGTTCAACAAAGAAGAATAATAGTACTAACATAAGTATTCAACTGCCTGACGAAGCTTGAGAAGTTATTATGCTTAAAATACTTAGGCAAAATAAGCCTAGAAAATTCCTGAACATCCCAAACGACGAAACTGTTATTACTCTTACTCCAAGACACAACTGAATCGGTCGATAAATCATCAACCATATCATACGTCTTGCTTAAAAAAGGCGGTGGTGAATTTCCTGTCTCATCAACTCCTCCCATTTTTGCCCCTTTACCAATCAGCTATTCACTGGTTCTATTTATGTACACAGACAGAGATACGAAGAGGCAGAATTTACACGAGACACTAGAAATTTTTTGAAGGTTTGGCGATTCGAGGAGAGGGTGAGAGAAAATTTTAAATTGGGAAAAGGATGATAAAGTGATGGAAGTAGACTCGATTACTCAAAGAATAAATGTCCTACCAACTGTGTACCCTTTTTAGGAATATACTCGTCATGTTCCCGTTTACTTGTCAAGCATGAGTCGTTCTAAAATGAAAAAGACACGTATTATAAATGTTTACTTTAGTTGGAGTATTAAAAATAAATTAATGTGATATTCGCAAGACCAGTTTTAACAATAAAATAATTAATAATGCAGATATTGTGATGTACTCCCTCAGTTTATTTTTACTTGTTTTGTATATTAAAAATAATTGTTCATTTTTAATGGTTCAGTTTGAAAAATTAAGAGATAACTTATCATTTCATGCCTATTTTATCTTTATTATTAATTATTAGGTTGGAAAGTTCAAGAACTTTTTAGTAGCTATACAACTTTTAAATTATGTTTTATTGATTTAATCAATTGAATGATTTAGTAATAATTAGAGTGATATAATAAAATTATCATTTTATTTTTTTTTAGAAAAAGCTACTCCCCAAAAGATTTATTTTCCTAAAGTTTGGCCAAACACCTCACTTTTTTAAAAATAAGCACTTATTAAAAAAATAAGTACTTTTGGGGGAAAAATAAGCTTGGCCAAATAGGCTATTAATCAATTGAATGATTTAGTAATAATTAGAGTGATATAATAAAATTATCATTTTATTTTTGACTCCTTAATGGACATACCAAATCAATACATGACAAATAAAAATGGACGGATGAGCTCTAGCAAATCGGCTAAACCATTGATGAAAGAGGAGAAAAAAGGAAGTAGGAAGTTAAGGATCTCTGACGAGAGGTGTTAAAATACCTTTAAAACGGAAAATTTTAAAATGTGCTTCACACAACTGACATTAGTTGTGTAAGTTTTTTTTGTGAGATAAGGAAGTGAACTCAAAATTTGTGAATTCAAAAGTGTAAGATGTGGGTTCACTTCTTTATCTCACAAAAAAGAGCCTCACACAACTAATGTCAGTTGTGTAAGGCACATAATAAAACTTTTTTCCTTTAAAACGGATTAAAACCGAACCTAGACGTTCTTTTGTTTTTTTTTTTTTTTTTAAATATAAAAAAAGGTTTAAAACCATATGGAATAATTGTGATTCGTATTTACCTTTATATAGAAAATGAAAAAACAAACTAAATTCACCTGAACATTACTACATGTATAAAAGTACTTATTTATAATTTAAATATGCACAGCTTAGTTTTCTGAGTGTTGAGAAATGACTTGCACGACTATAAAAGTCCTGATGATCAAGTCGACAGAGTAGTAAGTACGCACTTGTTTCTTCCCTTCATGGACGTTATTCCTCCACGGATAGGAGGACAATGGGTTGGACAAAGTAGGAGTTCCAATTTTTTTGGATTTATTATTCTAGAGATACTTACAAAAAAGTACCAACGACATTTTTTTATTATAAAATTTACTAAAATTCTTTCTTTCTGTTATACAATTGAAGTTAATCCTTTTTTCCGTCACTAAAAAAACTGGATAATTTATGAGGTTGAAAGTTACAATTCGCGGAGGTTTTAGCCTCCACTATTTGCTAGCGGAAGATAAAACCCCCACGAATTGTAACTTTCAACCTCCCAAATTTTTTTTTTTTTTTTTGTAGTGCGTGTCTCTTTCTCACTCGTCATCTCTACGCTTCTTCTTCCTTCACTTTTCAAGGTATGTCGAATCTCATTTCTTACCTCTTTCTCCTTTAATTTTTCCTACCCCAAAAATAACAAAGAAATAACAAATCGTAATTAAAGTACGCATCTGGCAACAGTTGCATGATGAAAATTAAATTAGAAAGGTAATGCACATTGTTGAACAAACTTAAAGATGAGGGCTTAAATTTTAAATCTGATTTTGTAAATTTTTTGAATGGTATTGTTTATACTTGGTGAAAAGAGTCTAAAAAAATTGTCTACGAAATTTGAAGTCATTTGGTGAAAATTTAAACTGGTTTTAAATAAGGATTCTAACTTAAAATCATATAAGACATTTGCTTCTATAGCTAGGATGTCCATACCCTTTTATCTAAAATTGACATATCTTTATGCACTATATAAACTTTTATACAAAGTAGATACATTGCTCAATATATATACTGTTTAATAATGTATAAAAAACTATTGCAAATTTTGTTGGCCATATGGAACTGAACAAAAGATGCAAATAATTGTATTGGGCTGTATATTTTTAAGAAGTCCCTTTATTTAATATGAAAAATTTATAATTTTATGTTATTTCTATTTTATAATTTTTGCATTCTACCACAATTTTCAGATATTTAATTCATTTCTTATATTTATAGCAACAAGGTAGTGATGTAAACAAGAGTGCTCATTCGATCGTAAGAACAAGTGCACAAGGAACACAAAAATTATCAAGATTTAAAATTTAATGTTTGTTCTCTAATAATGTACAACAACAAGAACCAATCGGTCGAGTAAAATTAACAAATAGGTATCTACTAAGTTGCTCATATCTTGATTTGGTGGATAAGAGGGTCATAAGCACATCGCCATATTAAGTGTCATAAGAGGATGTCGCTAGCTCAATTGTTCAACTTTGTCTCAAGTCTATTTTAAATCTCTTTGCTCTTTGTTATGTGATATATTGGATCTCCTCTCTCTTCTTGGCAGCTAGTTTGATAAATTATAAGTTGGATGACTTGTATTTTTTGATAAATTTTAAGTTGGATGATTAGTATTTTTTGCGCGGACAGTCTATCCGTTTTCATGATTTCTTTTAAATGAGATGACAATGAATCTAAACAGTTAATACTCTTTTACTTGTACAATATAGTTAAAATGAATCTCTCTCAGTTGTCTATATCAGCAAATCAAGAGAGATTTATTATTTTCTTTCAATCCAATAAGTTTGGAAAGTCATCTTGTACAGTGAATGAGACACCTGCTAACATGGACATTCTTGTGTGCACTTTTATTGCGTAGACTCGTGTTTACCCCAAACCAAATAATATTAGAAGTTACAAATTAAAATGAGAATAAATATCAATTAACATTAACCATGAATAGGTGATAATTACGCATGACAACCACATGTTGACATTCATTTACTTGTTATAAGGAGGGGGTGGGCGTTCGGGCCATTCGGATTAGATATGAAAATTTCGGTTTTGATTTTCGATTTTCAAATGTACAAATTACAATCCAAATGCAATTCAAATAAGCTTGGATCGGACTGGATTTTTTAAGTTTAATTTCGAATTAATCGGTTTGGAAATTCGGATTTTCGGTTTTGACTTTTGTGCCTTTAAAGCAAGCTTATTAGGAACGAGTTACCAAGTTACAAGTTTTAGCATAATGTGAAACCAAATAAGAGCTAGAAATATGTCGATTCAAAGAAAGAGTTGTTACCACTAAACCAAAAGGTATCAAGTCCAGATAAGTTCAGTTCACATTATTCCTTCTGTTTCATGGAAGTTGCGTTATTCTAAAAGTAAAGTGAACTCCAACTTTGCAAGCTAAGCAAGATGGACAATAAGGAAGATGATAGGCAACACCTGTTATGGGAGGGCTGCAGGGTAGTAATCTATGGACGTTTGGACTTTAGTATTGGGCATAGATAAATATGGGTAGGACTAACTATAAGGTATAAATTTTTTGAAAAGTATTAAATTCGATATCCAAAATTTTTTAAAATAAAATCCGAAGTCCAATCCATAATCCAAAAATCCAAACTAAATATCTAAAAAGTTCGAATTTCAATTTGAATTTTGGGATGGCCCAATCTTTGCCCAAACCTAGTTATAAGCATTGTGTATGACTAAGACTTTTCAATAAGCTTAAATTTGATGGTAGGATTTAATTTACAGTTTCATATTGGTCTTACGCGTTCTTGTATAAGATGGAAACATTTGACACACAGATTTTCATTAGAAGACTCAAGTTCTTGTATAAGATGGAAACATTTGACCCACAGATTTTCCCTTCCTAACAAGTTTGGGACTTGAAGCTGGAGAAAGAAGTCCAGAGATCACACACTAACTTCAAAAAGAATCTTATTACCAGATCTAGGTCGATATGGACGAAGCAACAATCTTATAGAGTGTGCAATGC
The DNA here is from genome assembly GCF_029784015.1 of Lycium ferocissimum. Classification (NCBI taxonomy): domain Eukaryota; kingdom Viridiplantae; phylum Streptophyta; class Magnoliopsida; order Solanales; family Solanaceae; genus Lycium; species Lycium ferocissimum. Next base: position 35,299,453 of record NC_081345.1, on the reverse strand, counting down.
GAGTTCCTAGTGTTCAATTAGCAACATTAGCTCTTGTATAACAAAGGGGTAACATAACAACACTTTCAAGTGAGTGCTGCAGAATATTTTCAGTTGCTTATTACCATTTACCAGTGTGAAACATCAACTTCCTTGAGCATCTCTATATACTTAAAAAAAACCACACAAGTAACGCTCACTAAGTTGCACTGCCATTTCGGCTAACAAGTGCAACACTTCAGATAACAGTGATGTTAGAAAGTACATTGTCCCAGAAATCAGGGGCAGCTCAAGAGTGAGCCTAATAAAGCTTTTGCTTTAGGCCCCCAAAATATTTTAATAGTGAAATTTATGATTCTATTTTCGCTTAAACAATATTGGAGATTATAAAAAAGTTACAAATTTATATAAAAAAGGAAAGAAAGAAATTTTTTGCCTACTTTTTAACAAAATTATTTTAGAACTTTGAAGTAAACTACTAAAATCTTCATAATAAATAAATAATGTTTTTACAATAATATCCAAGATAATGTATTGCAAACACATGATCAACATCTCACAACAATATCCAAGATAATGTATTGCAAACACGTGAATAACATCTCACTACTTGAATTAATCCTTACTATTATAGATAATAATATTACTATGTAAAGTTAAAGACTTTATGTTTTTTAATAATAGGAAGATTAATGATTATAATCTTCTGACTTGGACTAAGAAACACACATTCCTTGTAAGAAAAAGCAATATGAGTACTATGTGTAACCCCAATTGCTTAGTTTGGACCAAGAAAAAAGATTAAATGGCGTCGATTAGATGGACTAGAGGAAAAACTATAGGAAGAGGGGGATTCGGTATCGTCATTTTAGCTACTACATAGAAGAATTTCTCCGTCGATATTTCGTCGACCATCGCCGTGAAATCAACCCTGTTTTCTCGTTCGAAGTCCTTATAAAAAGAGAAAAATCGTAAACGAAGTTTTTAATCCCACTTTTCACATTCTCAAGCCCTTGCACGAAGGTTCTCTCCTCCCACAAGCATTCCTTGCAAACAGCTTGGAAAGCTGGCATGTCAGCCGTTAATTGATGCATACGCAACACGCAGTACCTTAGAGGGTCATCGGAGGAGCTGGAATTCGCCTCCATGAGTCGGAGCTATTGTTTTCTTTAGCTGATCATAACATGTATATACAATGAAGGAACTGCAAGCAGTAACAACATCATCACAAAGTGGAAAACATTAACAATATCATCAACAAAGATGGAGAAGTGCAGAATAATAAGGATGAAAAACATGTGATGGGCAGAAAAGAATTGAAATTGACATTCAAAAGTGCATTATCACGAGATTTCCATCTTGAAATCCCTTTTTATCATCAGATTTTTACTAAAGAAAAATGAAAATTGTGCAAAAATTTGGGGGAACAAATTGAATGAGGTAGCAGGCATTTTTCTCAAAATTGGCCCGGTCAAATCGCCACTCAGTTCCTTCTCCAGCTAGATCTCCGAAAAATGCACAAAACCATGAGAAAAATCGCGTAAAACGGATATCCGAGCGCAACGTGGTTTGTGATACGCGGTAACGTAGCACAGATTGATCGTGTATGCTACCATGTTCCCACACTACACGCTGACATGCCAACTGGGCGCCATCGGCCGACTATCAGCAGTAATATTGAAATACCTGGCCAAGACATAGATCGACCCTAGTGACACAAGCCAACGACATAGGTCGCACCCAAGGACATAGGCCATGCGCAACGATAGAGGCCAGCGACATAGGTCGTACCTTACTCAAGGCAATCTTAGCAACAAAAAAATCAGATTGATGTTATATGTGCCAGTTGGAGTCTGATAGTTAGGCATCTATTTTTGCACTGTGCAGTAGCAGCTGACATATGGAGTATGTTCTTATTATTTTGGGACTTGCCTGGTGTTATACCCTATTTTAACCTAAGTCAAAATAGTTTACAACATCCGGGTAATTCCGGGGTTAATTAAAGTTAAGAGTCGCCACCTAATTAATTATGGTGAATTAGGGCACCTAAGATTATTAAAGTTATTATCTAAAGTTGATTTGTTTTTAAAGTCTATGAAACCAAAGATCTAGGTAAGGGTTCAACTAACCTAGAGGAAGGTATTAGGCATCCTCTAAGTTCCATTAATAATGGTTAATCCGACCGAACTTATGATTAATTAGGCTAAGTATAGTTAATAAAAAGGGAGAAAGAAAACTCACTTCTTTTTCGAATCCTATTTATACACCTAAATTTTTCTACATTGCTATATTCATATAATATAGTTTATCCAAAGTTCAAAACTACTAAAATCTCATCTCAAAAACTATTACTTATATGTAAATTATCATACTTTCTACAAGTTTTATTTTAAATTACATTATTCCATTTTACTTTAAACTTTAGCAATATTTATAAGTTATTTTTTAAAACTTTAAAATGTCACACTTATACTTAGCCTAATTAATCATAAGTCCGGTCGGATTAACCATTATTAATGGAACTTAGAGGATGCCTAATACCTTCCCTCTAGGTTAGTTGAACCCTTACCTAGATCTTTGGTTTCGCAGACTTTAAAAATAAATCAACTTTAGATAATAACTTTAATAATCTTAGGTGCCCTAATTCACCATAATTAATTAGGTGGCGACTCTTAACTTTAATTAACCCCGGAATTACCCGGGATGTTGTAAACTATTTTGACTTAGGTTAAAATAGGGTATAACAGCTTGGCGACTCTGCTGGGGAATCATCTAGGTTCTAACCATAACAGATTTAGTTTTAATTAGGCTTTGTGTGCTTATTTTAATTGTTATTGACTGTTTTTACGTGCTATTAACTGCTTGTTTGATATAAACTGTTTGAATGTTACTGTTTTGATAAACTGTCATTCCGTTTCATTTTCCTCCACTCCTGGAAAATTCACACATTTTCACACACTTAAAACGGTTTCGCGGTTCGCGGCCGTGCACTACTAAAAAACCTTTTAGTCGGATTGATCTTGTGGATTTAGTCGATCGGCGGTGCAGTCGACAGCCACGGACTTTCCACTCCCAAGTTGTCCGCTTGGGGGAACCTTGTGTCATAGGAAGCCAACTCTTAGTCAGCCTAAGATAGAGCTAAACCAACACCCTTTATTAAGAGCATACATCTCATGACCTAGGAGGTTTAATACCCTTGGTGTATTAAATCCATTAGATGACTTTACCCAAACGTCCAAGTGGGTCCACGACCCCCGACACTAAATCATACTTTATGTGCATGTTTGAAGGGTAACTGTGCCTAAATATTGACTATTTGCTTTAATTAATTAAACTTTAGGAGGGAGGAGCAACTAACATTTTATGGCAGGTATGGATTTGCATTGGAGTACAACAAGTGACGAAGATCGAAGACATCACAAATGGAGCTGTACATTTAGACGTAGGAAATTGTATTAGGAAAACTTTATGTTGTATTCATTTAATATGTAATAAATATTACATTTTGTACTTTATTTTGGGAAATATAATTTGTTTAATTAATCAAAAGCAATGGAATGACGTATTATGGCACACTTTACCCTTCAAACAAACGCTAGGCCTACCTCTGGCACAAAGAGGTCACATGCATAATTAGGACGCGTTATTGTTTGATATATTTGTGTGACAACTTGTTTGACTTTATTTGGAGACTTATTTGCTACATAACTTGCTTGATTTTATGTGATCACAAAACTAATATCATTTGCATTGTTTATGTTTCCTTATTTTTATTCCCAAAAGTTGATTCGTGTTGACACTCGAGATGGGCGACCATCCTTACCTCACAAGGTCAAAGACGTCTTCGTTACCTCAACGCGAGTTGGATGGTTCAAGGAAAGAAATTACTATGTCGATCCGGCGCGTCTTTCAACCGATTCGAAAAACATCGTGGTCTCTAGTGATCCCCTTGGGACTTCCGAACATAGCACTACCATTCAACGGGATGAACATATCGCCCACTCGACTCAAGAGATCGAGGATCTACGCGGAGAACTAAATCGGGTTAAAAACATGACCAACTTATCCGTTACACTCCAAAGTCCACCTCCTGAACCTATGAACGTCGCACCAAACCCGCATCATTTTCCAGTTCCAGAATATTTTCCTCCCCGAAATAACGCATCTACCAACAACAACTTTCCTTCAATCACCCTTGCAAATTCACCACCTGTCAACCCACCAAATCAATCACAAGTTCACACTCCTTACATTCCTTTACCCACCAACACTAATCCACCACCTACAATCGCTCATCAAACTCACCAAATCGAGCCATTACATACTATAACTATCCACAACAACCCTTCTACCCTTACCACTACACCGAACTCTACTGCAAGCTCCACTAACTCCTTACCCCGCCACAATACCCAAGCTAATTACTACCAATCCCGAGCACCTCGCTATCAAAACCCACGTCCATACCAACCCTGTTCAAGCTCCCATTTACCAAAATCGACCACATACCACACATAAAGCCCGTCCAAACACGACATCAAAAATACCGAAATTACACTCGGTTCGCTGAACCTTTGGCTCAATTATTGGAAAGACTGAAAGCGGCAGGCGTGGCACAACCTATTGGAGGGAAGATTCCCGATCCTATTCCAAAATGGTTTGATGGTTCCAAACGTTGTGCTTATCACTCTGGAGTCGTCGGACACGACACTGAAGATTGCTATGGGCTCAAAAACAAGATTGAAGCCTTGATTAAGGAAGGAGCAATCCAGCTCACTAGAGCTCGGCCCAATGTGAACAACAATCCCTTCGCCTACTCACGCAAACGCAAACGTGAACATGATAACTATCGAAGAAGTCAAGAATTTGAAAGAGGCCATTGCGCCAATTGGAAAGATGGAGAGGGCATGTCTCCAACTTTGTTGCACCAGGTGAAGATTGTTGCTACAACTACTCGCAACAAGGAGACACCGACTATCCAGGGTGCCGAACCAGGAGAGACTGCGAAGAAGTGGACTTGTACTCTAAAGTTCTTGGTTCCCGAGTCTTGGTAGATTTGAACATGTAGTGAACTTTTGAGATAGCACAATTTTAAATTTGAGGCTTAAATTATGACCTAAAACTTTTGTTGTTTCGCCTCATCTTTTGGAAAATTGCAAAAAAACTATGAATGCATTTCTAATTTTCCTTAATCATCTATTATTATTTCTACTTTATTTATCAAATCTGCCAACTCTATGATTGTGACATAAACAAATAAACAATATACACCCCGAGAGAGTAACAAAGAAATTAGAGGACAAGACAAGATTCCATTTGAAAAAAAAAAAAAGCGAATAACCAATAGGTGATGCCATAAGCCTGAAAGCTAGCCATTCAAGAAAAAATCAAAGTACGACATTAGGTTAGACAACCTAGTTTGCAACCTTTCCTTAATACACTATACGAACTACGGACTCGATTCCGTGGTGGGATACGTAGGCAGCCCACATAGGGTTCGGTTGCATTACAACAAAAGATCCAAAAATCCTTATTACCTAAGAATAACTATACATGGCCCGATTCCCTCGGCGGGATTCACAGACTATCAATAGACGAGTCAGTCACATTTAGATAAAATCCCAACAAACCTTTAGCCATTTACGTAACAGAACTACGCCGACCTGATTCCCTTGGTGGGATACGTAAGCAATCCATATCGGGTACGGTCCTTTTATTAGAAAATTTCAAACCATTTCCACGTGTCCTACGAACTACGTTCTGACCTGATTCCTTTGGCGGGATACGTAGGCAACCTATATAAGGTTCGGTCACACCACGACATAAGTTTAGTACACCCTTCTGAGCCAAAACTGGGGCATATTTTGAAAGATTAGACCAGAATAAAGTTAGACATCGACAATATTAAGGCTATTAGACAGGAATTATTATAGACAAATGACCTTTCAATTATTTTAGAAGTGTCACAATCTGAGGTTGGCAGAAATATTTTACAACTTACATACATATATTTATATATATATCTTCCCTTACATCCATCCATTTGCATATATGTATTTTACAACTTATATACATATAATTACATTTCCTTATACATATAAATACTTTCTTTCAGTTGTTTCACTACTGTTCATCTATCGAGGTTTGAACGGAGATCACAAGATCCAAACAAACAAGACGAATGGAGTGCCAACAACGTCAAGCTTCGAGTCAACACGAATCAACTTCCCCCTCCCAAACTAAGAATTTTTCTTTGAGTGCAGGAACCAAAATTGCGAGATCAACGATCGAGTCCATCAATCATGGCCGAAGCCTCGCCTTAAAAGCTAAACGGCTTTATTTCCAACTTTATCTCTACTTTCATTCTTTATTACAATAACTCTATGACTTTATTAACAATTATACCTGTTTTGTAGGTTACCGAGATTGAAGATGAATTAAATCAGGATTACGTGTCGTTGTTTGGCTTATCACGATACCGTCAACATCATCAGCCAAACGGCTATATTATCACTTTCCCCTCTCTACTTTATCATTTATTTTACCAATTTTACAGGAATCTACATTCTTATCATTCACTTTACCTACTTTAACCACTTTACCTTGAACTTTGCAGGAATCAACATTAAGTCTCCGAAGACAACCGGAGGGATCATCATCAAGTCTCCGAAGACAACCGGGGGCATCATTTGGCTACACAGCCTCGCGTGCGTAAGCCGGACGGCTGCACTATAACTCGCTCTCCACTTTATCATTCACTTTACCTACTTTAACCACTCTACCTTGAATTTTGCGAGAATCAACATTAAGTCTCCGAAGACAACCGGAGGGATCATCATCAAGTCTCCGAAGACAACCTAAAAATCATTGGCTACTGTGACCTCGCGTGCGTAAGCGGACGGCCACACTATAACTCTACTCTCTACTTTATCATTCACTTTACCTACTTTAACCACTCTACCCCGAATTTTGCGGAATCAACTTTAAGTCTCCGAAGACAAATCGGAGGGATCATCATTAAGAATTATCATCAAGGCTCGAAGACAACCGAGACATCATCCACTTTACAATTTTACCCGGAGTTTACGGAGATCTTCATCAAGTCCCCAAGACAACCGGAGACATCGCACGGCTACTCGTACGCACAAAAGTTTAACGGCTACACTTTTACTTTACTCTCTATTTTACTACTTTACTTTACCATTCACTTTACCTACTTTAACGATTTTGCTTTAAATTCCGCAGATATCATTTATCATCTAGTCCCGGAAGACAGCCGGAGGCCGTATTACCATTAAAGTCTTCAAATACAACTGGAGATAGTCAACATAAACATCGCGCATTCATTCAAGTCCACGAAGACAACCGGAGAGATGACATTTGGGCCACACCGTTCATTATAAGCCACACGGCTTCATCCTCATTCTCACACTCATATTTACTATCATGTTACATTCTTTATAATTTTATACTTTCCACTTTATTACTAATTTTGACATGAATTTCGGTCTTTGACGGAAAGTACAATCTACGAGAGACATAGCACAACGTGGAACTTTATCTTACGCGATGAGCGGGGCAAATTTGTCTTGAAGAGAGGAATATCAAACTCATAAGCAAGGGTCACGGATCTACTCTCGAACTCAACTCCGCCTACGTCCACAAGCACGTGCTACGTAGGATAATTTTTCTTTCATATCCACCGCTAAAACTCTACTCAAGCAACTCCTTTCATAGTCTTGTATCCCTTCCTATATCCAGTCTCACCATAATTCAACACTGGGGCAAAAGCGTAGCGTCAGTATCAACCCGCTTCTTTCGAACTTCAAACCGCTTAATTTTCAACAAAACCCGAAACATGTGGCGACTCGAAATTTCGGCCATAATTCTTTTCATCCCGTAATATTTTCCACCATTTCTCCTAAACCGTATTTCTCAAATTCTTCCCAGTCATACTTGTTGGTCGGAACAAAATCGGCTTCTTCGTCAACTTCTTCGCCCGAAAACTCTTACATCGTCTCCGGTCGAAGAGGGGCATCTGTTGACACCCAATTTTGTCCCTCTTTTATTCCAATTTATTTCCTCGGGCTTCTAAATTTATCGACGGGCTAAATACTTTATTTTCGCTATTTTTAAACATTACTAGCGGTACTTTATCACAATTTTTAAAATGGTCCGTCATCGTTCATTTTAGGATTTGTACTCGTTAAATTAATTTTTATTTTGCTAAATCATTTATTAATTACTATTTAATTTCACATAGTATACATTGTATTAGTTATTAAGTTAAAAGCCCAAAATAATTAGAATAGAGGAGGAAGGACTAATATATTTCAGCCAAATAAATGGCCCAAACGGACCAGCCCATTTTCGGACTAAAAGTAATTCAGCCCATTTCACAACTTACCCGGACCAGCCCATATTTTCTACCCGACCCAGCCCAATTCCTACCACTAAGACCTAATTTCCCTAATCCCTCATCTCCTTTCTCAGCCGCTCGTCGTCCCTCTTTCTCTCTCACCTCTTTCTTCTTCAAGGCAAGAAAACAAATCAGCTTTCAAACATGGCAGATTGCCATCCCATTCTCGTGCAACATCCCTCTGTCCTCTCTTTGTCGTCTTCTCGCCTCTCTCTTTCTCCCTCTTTCTCGTCTACCTCTCTCTCGTCTCTCCTCCCTCTTCTATTTTCGACCAAAATCTCAGCCCCTTTTCAACATCACAGACCTGTCCACACCATTTCCATACAAGAAAACGACCTTACGTTGCTTTACCCGAAACTTTCTGTCATTGACAAAGAGAGGTTTCTCATTTTTGCTTCAAAAGACAACGACTCCACAAAAAAAAACAGAGAATCTGTCCACTTCGGGTAACACCCGAATCAAATCACGTGAACATTTCAACGGTTCACTTTGAATTCGTTTTTGAAAACCCTAGTTCAGAATCCCGCCCAATCCAAAAAATTGAAACCCTGGCCTTAAGCCTATAAATACATCACTAATTATTCAGCCGGGAGAGATTTTTTTTGGGATCCTAGTTTACCCCTAAGGTCTTACACGATTTGAGAAAAATTACTTTACTTGTGTCTTGAACATTGTCTGATATATAACTTTCGGGTCCGTTTCGATCGGGAGTTTAAATCTGTTCGGGTGGATTCGCGACCGTCGACGCCCCACTTCACTGTACCCACAAAAGGTCAGTGCGTTTGCTTTAATTTCGAATCTAAAGTTCCTGATATGATCGTGTACGCTGTTGTTCAGTCGGTTTAATTTCAGTTTAGCAGTCTAGCGGTATTATGCATGTTCATGTTTTGTTGAGTCTATCTTCGATTTAGTGTCAGTTCGGTATTTGGCAGTACTTGTGTGTTTGTATTTTACCTCAGTTCACTGCTAGTTTAATGGTCGCTAGGATGTGCTTAAATGCTTATATGATGTAATTGCCGTTGCATTTGATCGTTTGTGGCTGGTTGGCTCTCATTTTGCACTAGTCTAGTTCAAGACATGTTTGAATGCTTTTGGTTAACGTTAGTTGTCCTATACTTAAGCGTGCATTGTTTTAGTTCAAGTCTACGATGTAGCGTCGACATGAGTCAGTCCTTGTCTGCTGTCCTGTTATGGAGGAATAAATGATAAAGTTGTCGGGTATTCACGATGAAAAGGTAGTCCCATGATCTAAAAGAGTGTGATATTGGTTGAATGTAGTAGTATTAACTTTTGGAATCTCGTTGTTGGATTTACCAAGTCTCAAATAAGTTATGAGCTGCTCTAATACCTGTTCTGTGATAATTAGTGTTCCTTATTGTGCATTGTTAAGCCTTTGCGATGTCATCTTGTAATAGTTCGCTTAATCCCAGTGCTGCCTCTGTAATGTTACGCCACTGACGACATAAAATGCCATTAAGCTTAAAAATACTGCCTCTTTAAGATTCAACAATACTCAACCGATCCTGAAACGTCCAGCCCTGTTTTTCACTTTAATATGTATTTGATTCCAGTTTATGTTACCTGATAAGAATCTGCTAGTAATTGTTGGCATGGTTGGTCGCTTGTAAATTTAGATGTTTAATTTCCTGTTTAAACTTCAATTCAAGCATGAGACGCATAGCATTTTCACATTTCCATATGACTCGCCTTTGTCATTGATTTTTCTTTCGGTTAGAATGTGATTGCTGCCTTATCTTATTTGAGCCTACTCCCAAAGATTCCCTCCTCCTTAACCAAGTGGTTGTATGCCCGTGAGCTTACGTGCCAGCGGTTAAACGAATAACTAAATGAGGTTATGCCCCTGTACTGCTATCTTGACCATTTAGTGCTAATTTTTGTTTTTTTCCGCAATCTCAGTGGTGGTATTAACTTATCTTTGCATCTCTTTTCTAGCTTGTTTAATGGCAAGCCAGCTTTCATTTCAGATTTTGCAAATTTAACATTTCGAAGCCTGCCTGATACATTCAAATTATTAAGTTGTTTGATGTCTAAACCTTACCAACTAAAGAAAGATATAAGGAATTCCCCGCTGCAAATTTATAACAAGAGTAAAATATGCATATATTTTGAAGTACTTTGATGTTAGCTGTGGAACTATTTTGGTTGCCTTTTCCCTGCTTGCGGATGGTAATTCTAAAGGTCTTGTTTTTTTTTTGGTTTGGTCTTGGCTTAATACTGATGTGTAGATTAGTGTAAAGAGTCAATGGGCAAATTGTTTATCGTGATGTTCCTTTGCGTGCTGGATGGTTATCATGCTTCAAGATTTGCTTGCTTTATGGAAAATTTGTGTTCTTTGGATTCAGTTGAGCATGTCAAAATTCTGCTCTTGTTTACTGTTTACGTGATGTCTTTCTTCGATCATTGCTTTCCTTTCTTGTTTGAAGTTCAAGTCTTGTAAATCCCCATTTTACTAATCCTTTTTCTTTGTTTTGTGCATGACCATCTCACACACGAGTCCGAGGGACTCGTCATCTCCCGCATTCGGTGTTGGGCAAATCCCAACGAAATCTCTCTCGAGTCAACCCCTCATCAGCCTTCCGCAACGGCATATTGAGGCTGTTGGGCCAAAGCCCAACAGCAGTGAACAGTGGCAGACTTAAAAATGGGCTGAATCATTTAAATCATTTTATTTCTTTACTTTATTTTTGTTTGTGCATTTAATTTGTAATTACATGACTAATATTTTACTTGTTTCATTTTGTTTAGATTAGGTGAACTTTAGTGAATTTAGTCGGGTTGGCTTTAGTAAATGGGTAGGAAGAACTAACAATTAATTTTATAAGTTTCATTTTTCTTCCTTTTATATTAGGGTTATTTATAGTATCTTAATACTTATTTTCAAAATAATTGATTTTTAAAATAGCATATTTTGAATTAGAGGAGTTATATCCTATTTATTACTATCTTAGAAATTCCGAAACACCACTAATATGTAAACATAAAATCAAATATACTTTATAAATAACTCTTCAAGTTTGAATCAATTGCGTAGACTTTTAGCTAAGCATAGTTAATAAAAATTTGTTAAAGAAATTAATATTTTTGAATCCTATTTATACACCTAAATTTTTCTACATTGCTATATTCATGTAATATAGTCTATCCAAAGTTCAAAACTACTAAAATCTCATCTCAAAAACTATTACTTGTATGTAAATTATCATACTTTCTACAAGTTTTATTTTAAATTACATTATTCCATTTTACTTTAAACTTTAGCAATATTTATAAGTTATTTTTTTAAAACTTTAAAATGTCACACTTATACTTAGCCTAATTAATCATAAGTCCGGTCGGATTAACCATTATTAATGGAACTTAGAGGATGCCTAATACCTTCCCTCTAGGTTAGTTGAACCCTTACCCGGATCTTTTGGTTTCGTAGATTTAAAAATAAATCAACTTTAGATAATAACTTTAATAATCTTAGGTGCCCTAATTCACCATAATTAATTAGGTGGCGACTCTTAACTTTAATTAACCCCGGAATTACCCGGGATGTTGTAAACTATTTTGACTTAGGTTAAAATAGGGTATAACACCTGGGTCAAGCCAAATACCATTAAAAAAAGCCTATGAGAGCTGGTGTTCATGGAGAGTTGGGAAATCATAAAAAATAAAAAAATAAAAATTTAAAAAAATTTAAAAAAAAAAAAAAACCTGCTGTATGACGTCTACTGCTATCTTTTAGTGCATCTGGAATGAAAGGATCGGAGATGTTTTGATGGGATTTCAACTCCTAACCACATTCTTAAATCCAACTGTTTAGTTTACTTATTTAGCTGATTCGATCAGGCCCTGTAATTAATGTTGATCTTTTTTTTTTTGGGATTATGTCTGCTCTTTAGTTATTCAGTAAGTTTTTGTATAGGCGCATACATCTTCTGTTGCTGTAACTTTTGCCCTGCATCTTCTTGATGCCATCTAATGAAAGATACTTACTTCATTAAACAAACAAAAAAACAAAAAAAAAAAGGTGGCAACATTATTTACAATATCTTGCTCGAATTTGGCAACACTAATTTATTTTGTGTATGTTACTTAAGGCCTCTTATTAAAATAGCAACGGACCTACTCCGAGTATGGTATCAAACATCGGCTCCTGGCTATACTTGCTCGGAGGAGACAGACGACTCACGCAGCAATGACGAATCCAAGCGAGTTGCATGTTGCGCGATAATGAGCATGGATGTACACTCTCGGCTTTTGAAAGCCAGTTTTTCCCAAAGCGAAAAAGAATAGAGGGAGGAAGTACAACGTGATGCTACCGTGAATCTTCTAATCACATTTTTTTGGAACATACCGAGCATACTGAATGAAGTAAAATACACTCGGTCCATAGCCTACAAGAGCAATAACGAGAAATGCGAGGTCTAGATAGCTAAACGGGAATCTTCTCCTAGGATTCATAGTGAGAAAAGCTTGTAGCTTGGCGGAGAGACTAAGAGAATTCTACGAAGGAGGACGAATGGGTGCACTGCAACATGGAGAAGAGTACAACAAAACAACACAACAACAACATACCCAAAGGAAATCCCCATAATGTAGGGTTTAAAACAGGGTGAAGTGTCAGACATTCCTACCCCTACCTTTCGGCGCAGGTCAAGCTTCTGAAAAGACCCTACCCGGTTAGAAAATATGACGAAAAAGGCCGCCCAAGAGCAAGCGCTAAAAGCATTTAAAACGAAACTAACGAAAACAAAAAAGTGATAAAGAAATTTTAAAAAAAAAAGTAGTAACTACCACAGATAAATAAGATAATCGAGAAGAGTGTTCCCGATTAATTACTCAAAAATTATAAAAAATTGCAAGATTCCAACCTTTTTTAGGCTACCATAACCATTCTTACATCCCGCGTTCCCAGAATGTCCCCCTTCGACTACCAATGTTTCCAGACAGAATTACAATCAAGTAATGGTAATCTACAGCCTACATATATGCTAATTATGTTATGTGCCGAAACACATTTAATTTTTCTGAACCTGTACTGAGTAGTTATGTGAGGAATGGGGTGCGAGCAGGTATGTCCAGGCACAAATCAACCTTAGAAGGTAACATCTTAATGACTAGGGATAAGATTCGTAAGATGTTTCCTAAGCTTTGCACCTCGATGGTTTGAAATTAGGCCCGAGGGGTAGATGATAAGGTTTTCAACACGTTAAGCAATTTGTATGGTCTATCATTCAAATTCTCACATTAGAATAAGTTAAATCCTTATCTTAAATGTTTGGTGTCATGAAGCCAAGAACAATAATAGAAATGTTGCCACCCACTACGCCAGATTTTCTAGCCCACCTCACCAACTCTACTAATCCTAATCACATCAGTTTCAACTATGGAAAACATTAACTTTTGCATATGGAATTCCATTAGAGAAGCATGAAGAACCTAAAATATGCATCTTAGAAGACGACAAAACACTAATTCTTTGTTCTATTTGACAATGCAGGCTTATATGGCCTACCACCAATTTATGGTTGAATTAGTAAAAGCGCAAAAATATACATGCCTCGACAAGAAATAGTACGGGAGGGAGGCATAAAAGATTGGTTGAACCAATTAACCAGAAAGGCAACTGAAATATTAAAGAAACTAGCAAGAAAGAGAAAGGCTGAAGCAATCTCATATACTATTACAGTAAAACATGTTGGAAAAACATCAATTCCTCAAAATTAAAAACTTCCTTCAACAGGACATGTTGAAACTTTGAAGTATTACCATCCATTTCCAAGTTATTCCACATTTCAGTAACTAAAGAACTTAAGAAAGCGAAAGGACACCGAGAAGCATCAATTGCACCTCACCTAACAAATGTAGGTAATCAGAGCAGTTAGCCTCTTTTGATTCACATCCACCTCAAGAAGCAGGTTTATTTCAGACACTTCAGCATCATCTGCAGTAGTGTTGTTTCCATTTTCTGGAAATTACATTGTCTATGATCATTCGGAAGCCAAACGAGACTCGTTGTCTTGCTTCTCGCGTGCAATATCAAGGAAAAACGCAGTCATCATACTCTCATAATTCGGCAGTTTAGCATAGCCAGGGAAATAATTGATATCAATAACAAGATACCTATTTCCAACTTTATTATCCCTTATCATATCAAAGTTAAACAGATGCAACTTCAAAGCACCCCTCAACTGATTAGCCACTTCATTCACAAAACTCAACGGTGGCATCTCCGCCTTCTCAATCAGTTCATCAAAACTATGATCAATCTTATCAGTCAAATTAGATATCTGTGAAAAAGATATCAAACTTTCCAATGTCTCCAATTTTTCGTCCGGAATATCAGGCAATGACCTTCTTTTCACACATTTCACATGATCCCCAGCTACATAAACCTTAAAAATAACACCCCCATGATTCACAAATTCCTGTAAAACAACTGGCTTTTTCAACCCTTCTAATCCTTCAGGTTTTAAAACTAAGTACATCTGATGAGAATCAGCAGTGCCATTAGCAATCAAATTCTTAGCAATAACTGGAAAATGCAAACCTTGACGAGTAATCGCATCGAAAAGTGATTCAGAATTATCTTCAACAAAAATCTGAATTGGGATTCCAATAGTTTCATTATCTCCAGTTATTTTCATTTCATTAACAACTTCAAGCATTGAAATTCTATTGTGAAGTTTTTCAATAGCATCAAATGGATCTACTATAATGGTTGTTGGATTTTGAATGGCAAATTCTTCTAATTGTTTTCTCCATTCTTGACCATATAGTTTGTGGAAAATACAATCAAATGGACCTTGTTCAATTAATGGTTTGTTAAGATCTATTGGGATTAGATCAATACCTTTTTCTTGGGCATGATTGATGAGTGAATCTTGAATAAAACTGGAAACTTTTTTTGATGCAAGTACGTAACCAAAACGGAATCTCCTTTCTGACATAGCTGATTAATTAAAAATTGAGATATGAAAGCAAGAAAATGTTGAAAGAAGGATATTTTTTAATTTAGGAAACAATACGATAAATCTAGATTCGTTTTAATTAATACTAGTGTTCGTGGGAATGAGCAAGAGTGTAGCGGGACGCGTGGCACGTTGTAGACCCTTGACAGGAAAATCGTATCCACGTGGCAATTAATGTGATCGTGTGATTTGATTCCTACGTCGACGAAAGGGACACCGAACACTACCCATCACTAAAAACTTTGCTTTACTCTTGCTCCGTTCAAATTTGATTGGACATGAACTTAAAATACAAGTAAAGGTTTAAAATTTGTGATTTAATAAAAAGGTAAAATATTTGTTTCCCTAAATTATTTTATAAAAATTAAATAAATTATTTTTAAATATAAAAAAGAATTTGTCTTTTAAGAACTAAAAAGTATAAGTGTAACACAGAGTGTGGGATACGAAGGAAAATATTTTTATGAAAAAATACTTTTCAAGAAAATAAGTGATTTGGAGGGGTGTGAGGTGGTGGGGATGGAGGCTACGGTGGTGGGTGTAGGGGTGAAGATGAGGTGGGTTGGAGGGTGGGAGAACACAATCAATATAAAGTATTTTTATTTTCATCAGGAAAGTCATTTTTCTCATTTTAATGAACTTATGTTTCTAGAAAAATATTTTCTAACCAACCAAACATAGAAAAATTGGATATCCTCCCTACCGAATACACCCAAAATGAGACTTAAATATTAGTTATGAAAAATTAAATATAAAAACAGTTGATATGGTGAATGATTTAAATAGAGGCAAGTTTATAGGAGTGAGATACTAACATTCACGACTATAACATTGTTCATCATATAGATATATATTGAAAAAAAAAACAAGATATATTGAAACCCGACAATTTTCATTTAAGGTTATATTTCACATAAAATAATACTTAAATTCGAACTTAAAATAAGTTGTATGCTTAATACTACCACTCCACCAGCTAATAGATTACGGCAAAACATATTTTGCGTCGCTAATCAAACCCTACATTAATCATATAAAAAACTACTAGTTTATGTGATTGTTAAATATTATATTATTTTATGTGAGATCTTATGTTGAAATTCTCTGTCGATTCCATTTGCCCTACTAAATCAGCTTCTTACATCCTCAAATTTCTACTGCTTGTTTGACTTTGTCATAGACCTAACGAATTCAAAATTAAATCGAGCGTCACATAAGAGGAAGCTTGAATCTAAATTTTTCCCTATTCTTAAAAAAAAAAATCCTAGTAAAGATTCAGATTAGCAGATTCAATGCGTTGAACACCTTATAATATAACTTCAGTAGTTTTGTCAAATTAGGCATTAGGCCTAACTTACACTCCAAAAGCTAGCTCAATGGGAGGAAGACTTTCCAAGCCTTATAAGGAGCCCAGGGATCTCATCCCTGACAGATGTGGTACATTTCTCTTCACCCCCCTAACACCCAGATCCGGACATTCTCCGATTCTTCTGTCTGGGCCGGAGCGTGCACATTTATGGACCGGAGACATTTTCACCTCCCATCAGTCCGGGACCGGTCAGTTGGTCCGTATGCCCCCCTTTTTTTTCCAGGGGCCCATATCGTATCGGCCTGGGCCTAATATCATGCCAAAGGCTGCTACAGCTTCTGCTCTGATACCAGTTGTTGAGCTAAAACGGCCCAAAGATACTCTTAACATGATGTGATATTGTCTGCTTTAGGTAAAGCCCGCACGGATTTCACCAAAAGGTCTCACATCATTAAGAGTATCCAACTCCTTATAAGTAGCTCATTTTTCTTTTCAGCTACCAATGTGGTACTTTGTTCGCACAATCTCCCCCTCGAACTAAGTTCCACGTGGCTCATTATCATACCACGGGTCAGAGATTCAACATGTTTGTGTGCCACCTACATCGTCGAGTATTCCGGTCGCGGCTGCAAAGGGGTTTGTGTATGCGTCTTAGCTACGGGTAAAGGTTGTAAAGCGGCTCATAGAAGAGGCAAGAGCACTAAGCCGGGCCCCACACCACATTCCGCCATCTTCATACTCGTCCCGCCAAACCGACAGCTATGATACAGAGTTGTTGAGCTAAAACGGCCTGAAAACGGAACAATATCACATCATGTAAGGTATCTTTGGGCCGTTTTAGCCCAACAAGCCGAGTATCGAAACCAATGGTTTGGCGGGATGAGTATGAAGATGGCGGAGTGTGGCGTGGGGCCCGGCTTAGTGCCTTTGCCCATCTATGGGCCGGTTTACAACAACCTTTACTCGTAATTTTGAAGACGCATACACTTTGGGTGGCCGATCTCTGGACCGTAAATACCGACGACGCTTTAGCGCACACGTATACATGTCAATCTCTGACCCGTGTATAATGAATGAGCACGTGGGAACTTAGTTCGAGCGGAGATTGCGTGTGCGAAAAAGTACCACATTGATAAATTGAAAAGGAGAAACTACTATAGAGTTGGATACTCTTAATGATGTGAGCGCTTTTGGGAAAACCGTGCGGTTTACTACTTAGCGACAATATCACATCATATTAAGAGTATCTTGGGGCCGTTTTAGCTCAACAAGTTTAACTAAAAGATAGCTGTTTCATTAGGAAGAAAAGATGAACTAAGAGATAGATGTTGGAACCAAGTGCAATTCTAGAATGGAAACCAAACTAATGTATACTTGAACAAGCATTTCTTCTTCCATGCAAATTAGAAACCAAATGTACAGAGAATAAAGCTGGAAAAAATGGTGTCAAATATAAAGGATATTCCCAGCATGACAAATTAAAATCGAGAAACAGGACCCCCCAAAAAATAAGAAGGAAAAAACTAAAGATGATACAACCTTTTTTCTTATGTAAGCCCCTATTTGAAATATAAACAAATAAGAAAACAGAAGAGCAAAATATTTTAAAACCAAGCATATTCCAGTCCAAATGTTTACTCTTTGCTAGTATAACTGCTATATGCCAGGCACAAAGCAGTTGATAACTGATCAGTTACTTCTGGCTGCTGGTGCTTTTCTTCTTCAGTAGGCTTCCAAATTTATGAAACAAAGGTTTTTTCTTCTTCTGATTTTGCTGCTTAGTAGGAGATGTGCCACCATTTTCATGGCTCTCTTCACCATCAGCCTTTGACTCTGGTTTTTCTTCTAGTTCTGCTTCTCTTTCCCATATTTTATTCTCAGCTTTTACCAAATCATCATCTTCCTTTTCTTTGTTCTCAAGTTCATTTAGCTTTCCATTTGAATTATCGACCAGTTTAGAGGCCTTAAGATCAGCTTCATCATGTGAGGAGATTTTGACATCTTCAGGTTTTTCTTCAACAGGTTGCTCAGATTGATAAGGTGGAAGTTCCATCTTAGGCTTCTCTATTTGATCAGATAATTTCACTACTTTTGGGAGCATGTCATAGTCTTTTTCGCTATCAGAAAGCTCTCCATTTGCTTCAGGTTCGTTTTTGGCTAATGATTCTTCAAGCAACATGGACAACTCCTCAACTTTCTTCCAAGATGCAGCTTCTCTACTTCGGAGCTCCTCATTTTCGCGAACAATATTCTGCACTTCATTTTCTTTGTCCGTTAAACGTTCCTTCAACCTCATGCTTTCATCCTTTGCTACACCAAGGACCTCCTTTAAATAAGTCACCTCAGATTCAGATTTCTTTAGGGAATTCTTCAAATAAGCTTCTCCATCTTTTTTGACAGAAGCTTCTTTTTCAGCATCTTCTAGCAGATTTACTAGTCGGTTTATCTCTTTTTCCATCGATGATTTTTCTTCTTCAGTTTTATTCATGCAACTCATCAGATGAAGCTCCTTTTCCTCCCACTCAGTCTTCAATTTCTGGTGCTCATCCTTGGATTGTTTAACAGAACTGGTAAGAACATCAAGTTTCTCTTTTGCGTCGTCAAGCATGCTTTCATACTTTTCTTCTGTTGCTTTCAATACCAACTTCAAATCTTCAATTTGTGTCTCATAATGTTCATTTTCATCTTGGTTAGACAACAACCTCTCTTTGGATTCTCTTGCTTCTGAAGAAACCTCATGCAAAGCTGATGCCAAACTTTCCATTGCCTTCTTACTTTTTTCTTCCTCCTCCCTAGACCTTTCCAAATCATTTACAAGTCTGTTTTTTTGTTCTAACAGTGTTTGAATACTGGCTGCTGCTAGTTTCTCATTCTCCATAGCCTGATTCTTCTCTTCCTTCACTGTTTCAAGATCATATATAAGAGAATCTACCTTCTTTCTCAACTCACTCACTTCTTCCTTGGCCATTTGAGTGTGATGTTCTGATTCCTCAAGTATCCGCACCTTCTCCTTGAGACATTCAATCTCAGATTCTGCATCATGCACCGAATCATTGCTTGCTTCGAGTTGTTTCATGACCGACTCTAGAGTTACTGATGCAGATCTTTCTAAATGGCATGCTTCCTCAGCCTGAGCGTCCAATTCTTCAACCTTCTTCTTCCACTCCTCCAATACATTATGAGCGTGAGATTCAGCCATCTTAGCAGCCTCCAAATCGACATTAAGTTGCTTCATGATACCTTCTTTTTCCACCAATTTAGCTTCATAACTTTTTGCTTTCTCCAGTTCTTCTTTTAGCGTGTCTATCTCGAGTGTTAGATCTTCCACCATCATATTCTTCTCATTAACCTCCGTTTCATTCCAAGAGATCCTGGAATCAAGTAAAGATTTCATTCTCACTAACTCAGCCGAGAGGATTTCCACCTTCCCAGCATGAGTTTCAGCAATTTTCCCAGCATCCTCAGCATTGCTAAGTGCCTTATTTTTGGCCTCACATGCCATGGCCAATTCGCGCTTTACACGTTGAAGTTCCTGTGTGGCAGAGAGGAGAGCAGCCACATCAACAGCATGTTGATTCCTCACAGCTTCGAGGTCCTTCTTCCATTCCTCTTCTTTCTTTTGAGCAGATTCAATCCCCACCTGTTCCATCTCAACAGCACGAAACGTTTCAACTTCAGAGTTCTTTTCAGCTTGCTTTCGAGCTACCAAAGCTTCTCTCAGCTTCTCATTAGCTTCCTCAGACAATTTCTGAGCTTCCTTCACTTCTTCAAGAGCTTGCACTTTTTCCTTTTCAACCAAAGCCAACATCTCTTTGGCCTTCTTCAGATCTTCTCGAGCAACATTTAATTCAGCTTGTAGTTCTGATGGCTTCAGTATCCGTGTTGGTTTTTTCTGATAACGATTAAAATCAAGCAGTAACAAAGATCAGAATGCATAATTTATAGAAGACAAAAAACTTTTCATTGAGACACCAATATCAATTCAAATTTCATGAAGAACTTTCTTTATTTTGAGCCTTATTAGACACTGGCCAAGGCAATGCAACTCAAGCTACATCTCCTTGGTTCCAATTTAAACAAGGCCTGATCCTTTAGTCCAATTAATATGTGTAACGTTAAATGGATTTTGTGAAACTCACATCAGGTAGGGTACTGAGCTTAGAGGACCGCCGTTCCACAGAAGTCTTAGAAATAATAGCAGATCTAACAGACTTATCCACTGAACAACGCGAATTCTGCAAGGGAGAGGGTGAATCAGCATCAGATTTAGCTAGTCCCCTGCTCACTCTATTGATCCGAGGAGTTGATGGTGTCGAGTTGCTAGGAGTTCCATTAAGAGTTGATCTGGTGCAAGTTCAAATATGCAACAATTAGGTAAACCAGATACTCAAAGCAATTCAAAAAATGCAAGATCACATAAGATCAATCCCATCACCCCACCTCCACAGCATCCAATTAGTAATTTGCTAAACAATTTAGAAGGATCCACGCCAAAGTTGGAGACTTTTTATCGAATTACAGTATCCAAGCTATCTTTTTCTCCTTTTTTTCCCTCTTCTTTTTACTTTTTCGCAGCATTAGCAGGAAAAAAGCAGGTGCACCACAAAATTGTGCTAAACTGAGGGCAATTTTAGATCCTTAGATCAAGCCAATAATGATCCAGCATGTAAGAAGCCAATCAAGCATATCAAGGCAACAATTAACCAAGATGCATAGAATCATAAACAAGAAGTAGTGATTACTGAGGGAAAAATAATACTAGCGGTTACAAACATGTTACAATTGCAGAAACAACAAACAGTTCAGATCCATCACACTTACTTGGATTTAGTGGACATGTTGGTGATTGACGAGAAACAAAATGCTACTGTATCAACACAAGGGAAGACTAATTGGTGCTAAATTGCTGTCATTGTCTTCCTGGCAAAAAAAAAAAAAAAAATGTAAGACCGAGATAACTAAAAAGAAATAAAAAAGCTTTATGAAATTATATCAAGAATATCACAGCAATGTTACTACTATTAGCACTGATGGAATTACAAAGAACTTACAGAGAAAAAACTCATTTGAGTTGGTGATCATCTGCCTCTATAGTGGCCCATTAGTACTACTTTTTCTATATCAGTTGCAGCTTTAAAATTGCAAGGAGGAATTTATACAAGGCTACCCCTGTTAGTTTCATAAAAAATGAGAGGAAAAAAAAAGGTATTTCTGCTTTGGCAGCAGGGTAGTAGTAGTAATAACTTTTCTTTTTCAGAAAAAAAATGAAGTAGTATTATGTATCTACTTCTTTCTGCTTTTTCCAGCTGATAAAGATGGAGAATGGGTCAGGCAGGTTTGATGTTGTTTTCAGATGGTCTATTTCTATAATGCTTACTTTTCTTTTACAGAAAGGAAAAGGATAGTCTTGTAGAGTTAACCAACTTTATTTAATTAACCAATAATCATCACCTTTCTTTGAGAATTGAGATTTTTCTCAACTGCCGACTCTTTTAAGCTTAAACTGATACAAATATGTTGATATGATGGGACCTTGTTCATGTCCCTACAGCAAAGCAAATCAAGAGACCTTCCGAATTAACTAATTAAAAACGATAAATATTAAACATTGAAAAAGTAGCGGATAAATATTAAATGTTGATTTTTTTTTTTTTGGGTGTTCGAGCTGAACTTATAAATAAGCAATTACGAATTTGAATAAAAGTGTTGAAAGTGATTTTAAACAACGACGATAAATATTTGGGATAATTTCAGAGATCTCCCCTCCTGTTTACCTCTATAACACTCACCTTTCTCGTGGTTTGACATATTGTACTTTTTTTTTTTTGGTTAAAGACATATTACACTTACCTCCCTTGTTTTGAATATTTTGTAACCAAACTAATTTAAGTAATTTATTTTCTCCAAAATTACCCTTATGTGAAACTTTTTTTTAATAAATTTTAAGTTTTTCAAAAAATAAACATTTCTCAGAAGTTTCTCAAGTTCTGGAAGATTTCAAGCAAGTAATCTTTAAAAAATATTCATCTTGACTCTATTAGCCAAGAATTTTGCTAATAAATATTCATTCTGATGGGTTTATGTTCTTTTTAAAAAATATATATATACCCATTAATTTTTATAGAAATATTATGTGTTTTTTTGAGTTCTACATCAGACTAAAGTTTTATAATCTGTATAGTGAAATATGATACATTAATGATTGACTATAAGAACTCTTGGTGCTTTTGCATCTAATATGAGATGTAACTAATAACCAAGGCCGGTTATATTAAGACCAAAAAAAAGGCTAGATATATAATGTAGCAGACAAATTTAGACAATTGTTTACATGGGATGATCTTCATCTTTATCTCCCGCCGCTATTGAAGATTAAGATTTCTAATTAGTTAGACTATGTTCTTATTAATGAAACAAATTAAAAATTGTATAAACTGAAGTATTCAACATGGTTGAAATAAATAGGCTACCAAAGATGCACATTCAGGCGATAATGGAAGTATCTCCAACATATATTTTCATTGTTGCAATCAATATCAATGTCACTTGATTTGTTTTGAATTCAAATATGAGAAAGATATTCTTACGTTCTAAATTCTTCTTCTTACTTGAAGAGATTGCTATCTGCTTTCAAGCAAATTATAAAGTATAAGAGAATTAAGGTGAGCATTCTGGTTGATAATTAAGGTCACAAAAGGGCAATTTGAGAAGGTTACACTAATTTAGTCACTTAAATTAGTTTGGTTATCGAATATTCAAAATAAGGGAGGTAAGTGTAATATGTCAAACTACAAGGAAGGTGAGTGTTATAAAGGTAAACGTGAAGGAAGGTCTCTGAAATTATCCCAAAATACTTTTTTATTGTATTAAAATGCTTGAAATATTCTTAAAGTTTTTACAAAAATTATAAATTTAAAATGTATTTTTATGCAAAGAAGGACGAATGATGAGAATGAAATAAAGAGAGTTGGGACTTCTGTTTGGAAAGGAATATTTGGAAATTACAAAAAATTGGAGGTTAAAATAGTAATACTATAAAAGGTTTGATCATCTGAGACAGCAGTGACCCTTTGGGCATTAATGCTATTATAGTTTTTGTAAATATCAGACTGAAGTATTTGAACTTTCAATAAATTATAAAAAACTGTTTTGAATGTTTTTTTCAAGCAATACTAATTTTCACTCTCATGTCCAATTTTCACAGTTGTTTTGTCCAAGTGAAACTCTTTGTCCAAGGAAATTTTTCTTTTCCGTGACAATTGTCTTGCTTTTCCCCCTTTTATATTTCTCTTTTCAGAATTATATATTGTTCTTTAAATTTTAAAAAAAACATATAATTAATTATCCCAAAATCAAGATTTAACACTCACTTAAAACAAAGTACTCCACATGTTCTATTTTGACCCTATTATTATTTTATGATTTAATTATTTTTTTTAAAACAACTTCTATCATGCATTGTGTAAACATTTTAATCATAAAAAATAATATAAAACTCCTTATATAACCTTAAATTATGTAAATATTAATTTTAAAGAATCAAAACTTAAATTAAGATCAAAGTTTATCTGGTGTGAATTTATTATTCGCACCCTAAAATAAATATACCTGACATCGGATAAAAAAAAAAAATCTAACCTCTCGAGACTTTGATAAGTACACTTCCATACTAAGGCTCCGTTTGGACATGGTTTGAAACCTGGTTTCAAACCATGTTTGGACATACAATTTGAATATTTTAAGGTGTATTTTCTCTTATAGACATAAAAACCCCACAAATTGTGAAAACTATCAAAACATTCTCAATTCTTATACAATCTTACCAAATGAGCAAATCATAGTTTATAACAAAATTAGTACACTACTAGAAGGCTTTTCTAAAAAATGCAACATCAATTAATCAAATTTTACTTTAATAAAATCGAAAATTTAACATGAATAGTAATGTAACTACTATTTAATATAATCTTCCCACATAAATTAAAGATTGGTAGACATAAATAAACGTTAGTGGAAGTTAATGAGATTGGTAAATGATTGATGGGGATAATTGTTAAAAATATTTACCAACTTATGATTTTTTTTTATAAAATATTAACTTATGGGTTAAATTTTATATTTAAAAAATTTAAAATCATGGTTTCAAACCCAAACCAATTTTTTTTGAATGATTTAGGTTTAAACCATGGTTTTAACTGTGCTTCAAACCACGACTTTGATGGTGTGATTCAAACCATAATTTCAATTTTGATGCCAAACGCCTACTAAATAAATCCCTGTTTAGGCAAATCTAACCTGACCGGAATTGTCCTGTATTACAGTAAACATTGCTATTTTGAGGAGATAAGATTAAGGCCCAATGAGTTGATGACGAACGACCACCACTCCTCCTTTTTTCTCTCATTTTCGTTCGTCAAAAATCGTTATCCATAACCTGATCTCAATTACACGCAATTTAGTCTTGGGATTTTGTTTCCTTATCTAAGTTTACTTTAATTAACTGTCTCTACACTAAGCATCTACAATTCCCTAATTAGTGTAGTCTTTCCTTTTCTGTTGCTGCTGTTTTTCTATTCAGGTTTGTTGGGTTTTCTTTATTTTCTCTTACTAATAAAACCTAGGGTTTTGAATTGGCATTGTAGTTGGTCAATCTTGTTTAATTACTTGTTGGACTATACTTATTCTCTTTGCAATTTGAATTAGGGCATGTTTGATTCTTGAAACTTTGCATTGCACTTTGGTTTCTATAACAATTAAGTGATAAAGATAGGATTTTTAGCTTCCAATCCCTTATTTTCAAGAAAAAGTTTCTAAATTTGGTAACTTTTTGTTTCTTTCCTTTCCCTTCCTTGGCCATAAGTGAGTTGGGTTGTTCTTGTTTGTTTGTGGTTCCTGATTTCTCATTCTCTCTGGGTGGTATATTTGTAGAGGTATAGCTGTCAGTGTGTAAATCTTGCTGTTCATAGTTTGAGCTTTCTTGTTTTTGTTTGTCATGTAACTCTATTTTACCCGTTTTCGGAATTGAATATCTTGGGTCGTCAGATCTGCTGTTTTAATGGATTATATGGGAGAACCTGGTTATTCTGTAGGCAATGGTATCCCAGATTCCACTCCCAGTAGTGGTGGTTTCGATGGTTGGGGTCCTAATTATTCTGACCAGGCAGTTTGGGCTACTGAGGATGATTATAGAGCATGGAACACTGATTCCAATTCCAGTCAGGATGGTAGACATTCACAAAACCGGTCTGGGAGTGAGCCCCCAAACAAGAAGTCGAGGAATGTGCAGGATTCAGATGCACGCGTTATAGTTACCAGTAGCTCTAAAGCAATCGGAAAGATGTTCTTTAAGACTAAACTGTGTTGTAAGTTCCGTGCTGGTGTTTGCCCCTATGTTACTAATTGTAACTTTGCTCATGGAATAGAGGAGCTTCGCAAACCGCCTCCTAATTGGCAAGAGATAGTAGCTGCACATGAAAGTGATCGAGGAGGAATGGTGGAAATGAGAGAAGAACATCAGATACCGATATTGAGCTCTCCTGATTTGCGTGGGGAGTCTCAAAGGTCCGCTAAAGGGAGGCATTGCAAGAAGTTCTACACTGAAGAGGGATGTCCTTATGGAGATAGTTGCACTTTCCTTCACGATGAACAATCACGATCTAGAGAGAGTGTTGCAATAAGTGTGACTCCAACTGTCGGTGGATTTGGTAATAATGCTACTAATGGAGCAACCCAAAAGCCTTCAAACTGGAAGACAAGAATTTGTAATAAGTGGGAGACTACTGGTTATTGCCCATTTGGCAGCAAGTGTCATTTTGCTCATGGTGCGGCAGGTATGGATATAACTTTTTGCTTATTTCTGGTATAGAAAAGAGAGATGATATCAATGTTTACATTAAGATTCATGATTTATGATTGATTTGGCTTTGCTGAAACGTTGATCTGCTTGGTTAATTTTCGTTTAGGTGAAATTGCAAGTTGATAAGTGTATTAAGGTTCCCTTTTATCTTTAATGGCGGACAGCGACTTATCATTTATCAGTGCTAACAATGAGATTGCTGAAGATTTATGACTGACTTTTGGCTTTTTGGAATGTTGATCTGCTTGGTTAAATTTTGTTTAGGAGCAAATGCAAGTTGATAAGCTTATTAAGGTTCCCTTGTCTTTAATGGTGGACAGCAACTTACCTTATCATCTTAAAAGTCTAATTGGGAACTTGAAATCCAGACAAGCTGAAAATACCTATTAAAGAAACTGAAATTTCTTTCTTCTATATTGGATGACTTCAATACTTATGAAAGTAGTGTAATTCATCAATTGTTTAAGGATTTCATATACCAGTTTACTAGATGGCACCGTACTTATAAATTACTTCCACCAGTTTGGTTTCGGTTTCAGGTAAACCTGTGTCATAGTAGTTAGTACTCTGTGATACCACATGCTATCCTTATTAGTTAAGATTGGTATTTTGAGACGATTGATCAAACTTCTCTTGCGTTTCCGACTTTACCCCTGGTTAAAATGGAAACTACCTTAGGTGACCTGCTTATTAGCTTTTCTGGGTAGCATTCAGTTTGGTTATGCACACATAATGAGGGTAGGAAGCCATTTATTTTGAAATTAACTCAAAAGGAGCATCTAGAAAGTGAAAGGGTAGCAAGTGAAATTCTTTGTAGAGTAGAAGGAGAGTGCAATAATTGAAGTTTCTTGTATGTTCACTATCAGAAGATTCTCATTTTCTGTGTTCATTTTCATGAAAAATGGAGAATTGTTCATTTGCCGTTATGTAGTTATCTTGAAAATGCTCCAAAAGGCTGGGAACTATAACAATGTTTTTTTTTCCTTATTAAGTGAAAACACAGTAGTAATTTTGCTCTAATCTGATCTACCTTTCCATCCATTTTTCCAATTTTAGAATCTCTTTTTCTTCTTTGTTATGCTGATCACTACTTTCCCAGCACTTCTATCTCCTCTTCTGTTGAACACTTGCTAGCAAGAAAACCCTTTTAAATTCTCTTGCCAACAAGGTAAACATTTACCACTCTTGTAACTTCTGTGACTACATATCAGCTGTGTTGCTCGGACTCTTCAAAAATGCTGCCGGGTGCCTCTAAAAGTATTGCATTTTTTTAAGGATCCAACTTGTACGACGGCGTTTTTTGGAGAGTTCGAACAACATAACTTATGAGAATCTAACAGCCTATAAGGCAATATTCAGTGAACAATGAGAATCTTGGTGGGAAAGGAAATTAGAGATTGTGCTTTCTACAATCAATTTGTTGGATAGATGGAAGATTAGTTTTTTGATGGGGATGATTGATGGTAGTTCTATTCTAAGCACTGGGAAATGTCATTGACATTTTGAGTTTATTTACTTGCTTTAATTTATCTATCTTACTCTTGCTTGTCATATTAATTAACCTCTTTTTCCTCAACTAGTCTGCATAATAACTGAAACTCTCGTCATTGCCCTCCTCTTTATTGATACCTTTATAGATGAGCCGATGAGGCCATCAGTTGCCAAACTAATTGGCTCCTGGGTGGTGAGGTGGGGTTTATTTTATCCAACAAGAAGAAAAGGAAAGATAAGGTGGATAAAATTGAATATCCTAAAATCTTGTTAGTTGGTTGATGAGCCAAGGCAAGGACTATGAAATGAAAATTTTAAAGAATAAGGTCAGCAGAAGGGGTTGGCTGAGGAGGTTGTTGGACGTAGTTTGCAAAGAGTCATAAGACCTAGGATGTGGAAGAATCTAATAAGTCAGCAGAAATTGTGAAACATCCTAGAGATTTGTGTATTCTGGAGAGCATGTTAAGTAATAAAGATTACAGTTTTCCAGGTAATGGAATTAAATATTTAATTATTTTTGAAAGGAAGAAGAAGAAGACAGAGATGTAATCGAACCTGGTGTACGTTTTGTGTCAATGTTTTCATGTGCAATAGGAAGAGCCTCTCAGGTGTCAAATTCATAAGTTTCATTAAAATGCGGACATAATTATGGCAATGGATTGTGCTACTGAAAGAACCTTAAAGTATCATGGAAGCAGTTGAATGTTGACTAAAAGTTGGTACTCATGTAACTATCTTTGGTTTTGCAGTAGAGAGACCTGCGTGAGATACTATGTTGTTTAAGGGTAAAAGGGACTCGGCGTGATTGTACGATCTATATGCTACGACACTTAGATTTTGCCATTGTTTGGCCAACTTTCAGTTAATTGTTCAGGGGTCTCACGTGTTACCTTAGCTATAGCTGTTTGGTTTCATTGGACTAGACAACAAAATTTTGTTCAATGTTCCATCTGATTCTGTGCAAACTACTAACTCTTGCTATTTCGTGGCAGAACTGAACAAGTTTGGTGGAGGACCTGCGGAAAACGAGGGCAGAGATTATCTTTCTGTTCCTCCAGATATAAAGCAGGGAGGGGGTTCCTTAAGAACATCAGAAAGTACAATGCCTTCGACCAATCCAGCACTCCACACTGATGTTTATCATCTGGGACAGGGTGTTCAGGTACAGAGGCCGACAGGCATAGTTGAGAGGCCTGGCCAAAGGTTTCAAAAATGGAAAGGCCCGGATAAGATTAGTAAAATATATGGCGACTGGATTGATGACATCGAATGAAGGAGTTGTCCTAATTAACTACTGATCTGTTTACCAATGAAGTTGGCCTAGTGTTTTTCCCGTTTTGAACCGAATTTGGGGCATGCCTAACCTTGTTGTATTAGAGCTACAAAGTAGATTAGCTGCTAGTGAGCCTATGTTGATTCCCTGCTCTGTACTATAGACAACTTGTTTGTTAGAATGATAAAAGACTAAAATATCTGTAGTTGAGCCTCTCTGATATTTTTTTTGGTTGTGCAGATGGTGACTACGCCATAGAACCTTGTAAAATGCGAAGTGCAAACTGCAAACTGTAGCTTATTGGGGGCCGAATTACTTAAAACGTATACAGGGATTGCTTGCTTGTATAGCTTGCGTAATTAGATAAATGGAGCAACTTTTGAACTGAGATAAAAATGCGGTGCTAGAATTTGGTTCTGTTTTGAATGTTATATACATGCCCCATATATTTCATATTATATGACACTATATTATTATTAAAGAGTGAATAGTTTTTCTTCAGTTGTAAAATAGTAATAATCTGTTAAATCTTTTTAATTATATCCATTTAGAGGTAAAGTGATCGAATGTGTGACTGACTGTCATTTGTGTGCATCTAAAAAGCCTTAGTAGATGTGGCGGAAAGCCACCAGCTTTTCTCATTCGTGCTAGTCAAGATCAAGGAGATATATATTTTCTGAAAAAAGACCAAAGAGATATTTTTTGGGAAATATTTTAACTTTTTCGTATCCCAATTCTGCTTTATCTAAATTGTTAGTGGTATCGCAATTTTTGAGTTCCTTGTACTTTTTTGGCTTTCTTTTTTCCTATTGTAAATTGAGATGAGCATAATAGACTCTCTACGTGAGTAATTAAATAGTACTAACATGAAAATTCTCATTGTGAGCTCTAGGCCAAGGTGAAAGACAGACCAGCATTTACTTGGATACGGCTTTGGTTAAGCTGACAGACAATTGGAACTTTTAGATATATCGCAAATAAATTCTTGTAAACATACACATGGCAGACGGTTGAAATTGAAACATGTTAATGAGCTGTTTAATTTAAGTCTTGGTTCAATTCTTGGTAAACTTGTAGGCAGTAATACCATGAAGCTTTTCCTTTTTCGTGGTCCCCCATAGCTCTGGCTTTTATCAAGTGGCAACTCATACAAAAAGCTCACAGTTCCATCAAAACAAAGCCATGTTTTTGTCAAGTGCCAACACATGCATACAGATGCTCATTTGGGCATATAGAAACATAAACAGAACTACTACATCTCATTTATATACTACAAACGCATTTTTTTAGAACTTCGAACTGTTTGGCAAGATTTCACTAATGCTATTATCCCAGACAAATTGTAAGAATTCAAATTCATTTTAGCTATTCAAATTTCAACTTTGATGTGCGACTTTCTTACCACTAATATATGTACAAAGTCAATTAACATTTTCGAAACTGTCTTTAATCAAGATACATCATATAAAATGGATATTATCACATCAACTGTATGAAAGAAGTCAACACAAGGAACGTATATACAGTATCTGCTTTTAACTATCTCCTATCTCAATAAACACAGAGATATCCTAAAAGATATGAAGCACAAAAACCTTCCCTACATCTTTCTGACTCTTCTCGTAAGAATTGGAGGCTTGGGAGGAGAGCAGGGAAGTGGATGAATAATGTCTCTCAGATCTTTATCTGTTCTCCTCTCAGGAAAATAGATTGGAGATGCAGGTTACCTTACATTTTATGTACAGTTCGTTTGTAGTTTGGTCTCAGCAAGCGTACTCAATGTTTAACCAACATTGCATCTAATCGTCCTTTCCTAGCAGCATGTTTTAATTTCTCAAGTGCTACTAATCCAACCTGCCTGACCCTTTCTCGGGACAAACCTATCCTGTATAGAAAGAAAATCGATTTTTTCAACATATCGATATATCAGTGAACAAACACATAAGAAACTTCACTGCTATAAATTTTTCAAACCAAGTTCAAATTGACGCTGGTTATGAATTTAGACATGTAAAGTTTCTTTGTCTTTAGCTACCTATTAACTAAATTCACATTGTTGATTATGCCTATCTGATGATATTTCAATATTCCTTTCCAAGAGATAAAAGAAGAATGAAGCACCACACCTCACACCTCTTCCCATGAAGACTAGCTCTTAATTGCATGTTCGGGAAGTATTCTGAGAAATCATGTTAACTAGAATTATGTTAAAAAATAGGTCTACTACAACATGAACTGCGCTATGAGGGCATAGTCTGGATTGGAGAAGTAATATCCACTGAGAAGTAAACAACCAATGTCATTAGGACTCTTACCTTCTACTAATATCCTCCCAGGTAAGGCACTCATTGTCCAGACCATAGTACAGTCGGATAATATCTCTCTCGCGTTCCCTAAGAGTTGAGGAAATGAGGTTGTTTACTTCATCCTGCAAAACAGATGAAGTCAGTTATGATTTCTTCACTAGCAATCTATCAATTCAAGTTATACACAAATAAACCTTAGAAGTATTCTCTTGCATTTTTACAAGAGTAAATAGAAGCATGTGATGAATAAAATCCAAAAGGTAAAGTCTCTTTCCACTGAACCAATTTTGATCAAAGTTGAAATTTTTTAATTGCCATCTATTGGTAATCAAGCTCGTGCCTTGCAAAACTCATAGAGAACTCAAACACATTAGGCCATTTACTCTCTTAGACATTTCAAGTTTACATCTTGATAAATAAGATGAGAAGAAAAGAAGAATGTGGCATAGAAGGCAGCAAGCCCAGCGAACACCACTCCGTGGGAAGCATAGGTAGGTAGAAGCATGATTGATAGTCACAGGTATCATTTTTACCCGTCCCGAATTTGACCTAATTTGGAGTGTTATCCTTACTACCAATTTGTTTATATACATTCCTTGCGAAAATAATAAAGCAGTGAAATATATTAAGTATTCCTTCCCTGGAGATGAGAAGAGAGAAGGAAAGCAGGTTCAAATTTGACGAGATAGACCTAAAATCACAGGGAAGAAAGTTACCTAAAACAACCTATAATCTCTTGGAATACATGTAGACTCAGCACAAAATAAGGCAAAATGGAAAAAAAGATCCATATAGACTATGCATTAGATGTGATTCAGGTTTAGTTTGCTACAGTCTCGTTAGAGATTTGTATGACAACAAAAAATATATAGAACCTCTAGTGCTAGAGAACCTAAATCTTCAAATATTGGATTGCTGGAGCGATATGGTTAGCGAGGATTCATGAACCTGACCTCAACTAATTTGGGATTGAGGTGCAGTTCTAATTTGTTCTAGAAGAGAAAAAGCACAAAGAAGGGAATCCAAGGGAGCAAGATTTCATGGTAGCGCCACGATCAAATATAATGATGTACAGGTACAAGGAATGTAGGCCAAGATCACACTTCCTGCATGAAATTATGATTGGGAAATTGACCATCATTATGAGTTGATGTATCTATATTGAACCTAACTTTGAGTCTAAGGAGGAAAGACTCATCTCAGGGAGATAATGCTAGAATGAGCTAACTGCCACTAGGATTTTTCAGGCATGCATCAACCAGGGTATGCTGTTGTTGTTGCATCTACCAGCGTTAATACTAATTCCTCTGTAATTTAAGGGAGGGGGATAAATCAGGAAACAAATACCTCAAAAGTTTGATTTTCTTGATTTATGATCACAGGTCACTTATTAAATACCATTCACACATTCACTATTTAATAATAAATTGTCAGGATTTATCTTCATTAATTTACCTTGAGCGTCCATTCATCAACTCCATGCCACGG
Organism: Lycium ferocissimum; assembly: GCF_029784015.1. NCBI lineage: Eukaryota > Viridiplantae > Streptophyta > Magnoliopsida > Solanales > Solanaceae > Lycium > Lycium ferocissimum. The sequence goes on along the minus strand of NC_081345.1, from coordinate 35,266,352 downwards.
GTTGTTCTCCAGGCGATTATCAGCAATGTACTGCAGAAGAAAGTAGGCCACGAAACATTACTCAAGATGAAAATGGCTGATAAAAAGAAAGGCCTAAAACCTCAAGATCTTGGGTTCAAATCTTTCTAGTAGAATGGCAATACTTAATTATTTCCCTACTGTGGGTAATGATTATACAAAATATACTTACAGTTGTTCCTTTCTTTAAATTAACATTGTATATCTCTCTGATAATGGGTAATTAATAATTTAATAGTTTATCTCAAATCTCTGAAGTTCAATTGGAATTCGTAATAGCCAATGTCCTTAATTATCAATTCAGAATATCTGTGAGAAAGTCAATATGTACATTTGATTTTGGAATGCCAGGCAGTCTTGGATTATTTAATAAATCCAAAATGCTACCAAACAAAAATCTAGAATACATTTATGCAAAGATTAAGGTTCGGACTTACGCTATGAAGTGTTTCTCCAGGAAGTCCATTTAAAGAGGGAAATGCTTCCCGATCAAGTGAAAATACCTTGCTGCTTGCCTAAAAGAAGAAATATCTTAGAAACAGTTTTGTACAGTATGAACTGGAAATGTTTAATCTATAAGATAATCATACCTCAGTTGCATTCCTGACTTTCTTCTGGGACATGTTAAGGCATTCAGCTATTTTCTGATGGTTCAGGAGAAGCACAAGCAAATTAGCAAAAAAGGGCAGTGTAATATTTTACAGTTAACTTTATTAACAATATTCAGAGTATGATATCGATCATTCATTTTGACAGAACTTACTTCAATTGATGGAGTTATTCCATTCTCTCTAAGCTTGATTTTTGCATTACGGATCATACTCAGTCTTTCATGTAGATGTATGGGCAATCTTAAGGTTCTTGAATTCTCAACTAATGCTCGGGAGACGCCCTGAGAATTGGGGAAAAGGTAATGAAATGTCGTCGTGATACTACAAACTTGTGTTGTTTTGAAGAAACTGAAAAACAAAACTAAATAGTAATCTCACCTGACGAATCCACCAATAAACATAAGTTGAGATTTTGAATCCTCTTGAGTGATCAAATTTCTCTATACCGCGAAGTAGTCCAATAAGGCCCCCCTATATGCAGATGAAGGAATTTTCCTCAAGAAGTGCCAATTTTGATTTTAAAGTATATTGACCAATGCACAAAAGCAAGAAGTTCTGCGTCTGTAGCTTTGTTCATACAGTAAAAAGTTACCTGAATGAGGTCAGCCATTTCAGTACCCATGCTATCATATCTTTGTGCAATTGACATGACGAGACGAACATTGCTCATCGCAAGCTTTTCTCTAGCCAAGGAACACTCTATCAATGTAGATCGTAAATCAGCACGAGATATTTTCAAGGAAACTGCGAGTTGATCGTCAGAAGGTTCACATCCCAATTTTTTCTCCAGCCTAAAATTTTCCATGGATTAAACAAGCTGAGTAAATCATCTCTAAAACATATTGATGGAAGTTACTCAAAAAGGGGGGAAAAAAAAAGACAGGAATTTTCGAATCTTAGCTGAAAATACTAGTCCACCATATCGTGGTAACATGCCAAGGGGTAAGGAACTCTCTAGAATATCTAATGACAGACATTTTCAAGGTATACATAATCAAAGCACAATTGCTTCTCCAGCATTCTGCCTCCAACTTGTTTATTTACCTCTCATTTTTTATTAGATAAGGAAGCTAGTAACCATTGGCAACATCCACACTGGCTTAAATCTGGTTCACTCCCATGGCATTTCATAAGGGCATAACAACTTTTCCTTATAATGAGTTTGAAGATTTACTAAAATATCAGTAACAGTTTGACCTACGAAATCGTGAAGGAAATGTATTTAGGGAAAACATACAAAAGAAGTTGGACAATCTCGGGAAAAGAACACTTGGGTGGGTAGTTCATTTCACTCTTTCTACAAAATTTCTTTTCTTTATAGTAATTTCACTGAAGAGAAGATCAGCTCCTAAAGTCTCATCCAATGTTTGAGAAAGTAGGGTTGGATGGAGTTGTGAGTTCAGTACCTGGACTTCTGCTCTTCTAAATAAATTCCGTATTTGATTTTTTTCGATAGTTGCACCACTTCCGCGTGTGTAAGCAGTTCTTGGCTTACTACACCATTTATGTAACCTTTTAAACGGCTTTGTACTAGCTCTGGACCGACAACAGATCTCAGTCGCTTGCTTGCAATATTTGCTGCGGCTGATATTTTCGGAATCTGAACTCTTTTACGAGTATCCATTCTCCTCCGCCTAGCAGATGTCCCTGAACAAGTGATCTCCATCTTCTTCTTAGAGTTCTTCTCATTTGGTGGCAAAGTGGTCAATATCTTTTCAGCTGAAAGATTCCATTGTTTTTCAAGCATTGATTTCTGCAGCAGAAGAAGAACCTCCACTGAATCTTCTTCACTGCAGCTTTCATTCTGCAACTGTTTGAACATTTGAACAAATGGATCCATATCGGAATGATCAGACGCCACGTCTACATGCTCCTTAACAGCCTTAACAGATTGTGTTTTTCTATTGGAAACATAATTGGGGCTATAATTAGATGACTTCTTAGCATTGATCACGTTTCTTGTAGGATTGCAAGTCAACGTGTGATCACTGCTAGACGATAACTTTTCAGTAAGATCAGAATAATAGAAGGACGAGCTTAGGATTCTATTTCCTGCATAGAGTCCAATAACTGCAGCAATGGCCATTACAAGGGCTACTACACGACGTTTAACAAGGCTTCTGAACTACAACCATGCCAGCTGATGACCAGGTGCTATGTTGATTCTCGAATTTACTCTCCCGAGTTCTCAAGCTTCTGCCAGGAAGTCCACAAGAAGAAACAATATGAAAGAGACAATTAGTTTCTAAAATAAGGATAGTAAGCAGAAAATTCAAACAATCAAGCTACCCCTAGTTGTTTTTCATCAATCAACTTGTCTAATTTTTTTGCTTCCATTTTCTTTTAGTTTTGGATGAGCAATGAAAACAGGAAACTTATGCTTATTCACCACGCTTCTCTGCACCTATAAAAGGCCGACAGAAGGAATGCTCTGCTCGTCTTTATTCCTTAGCTAGGTGAGTGAAGTCTCTATTGAGTTGTGCTAATAATTCTTAATCATCTAGTTCACAAAATGGATTTTCATACAAGTAATTTCACAGACATGAATAAATTCGCTAGAATGCATAGCCATGAAGAGAATTTACATAAACTAAGCTGTAAGAAATTTGAAAACAACATAACGCTGGTACTTTATGAACTTGTGCGATAGATGCAGCGCAACAACGGAAAATAACAAATTATGATCCTACTAACATATTTACACAGATATATATAAGAGATACAATGCGAAAGTGTAATAGGCGATCATTACGAGGGAATGGACTGCAGATTTACAGTAAGTTAAGCAACTAATAATAAACAAATCAAATCAAATCAAACAATAGTATGAAGATCTCAGGTCAGGTGATGTATTCAGCTTATAATTTAGCAAATATACCTGAATTTAGCAGTTGCACAGAGAATGACAAGAGTGATAGTGTGTGTGTGTGTGTTGTGTTGCTTACTGAAATGAAAGTGTACTTGTTTTCTTTTGGTAAAATTTGTAGAATGATCAAAAAATGTGAAAGTACTGGTGGAAAATAACGGGAGTAGGGGGTTATGATTTTGGATATCGGGGGTCAGGAGAGAAGTTAATAGCCATTGGCTGTAGAGATATTTGATGCTGAGTTCGTGTGGCAGCAAGGCTTCTTTCTTTGGTTTGTCAGCCTTACACGTACTCTTTTCCTTTTTCTCATTTCTCCTCTTTCTTTATCTCTCTATCTTTCCAAATTGAGTTTCTTTTTCTTTAAATTTTTAATTTTAATAATACTAATAAATAAGCTCTACGGTCCCCTAGAGAGTCCTGAACCAAAGTGATCCAAAAAAAAAAAATTTTTTGAACCAAAATATCCCAACAAAAAAAAGGTTACATAACTACCTTTAGTGCCGTATTTTTAACTTTTTAAATTAGCGCAAAAAAATCAAGCGTTAAAGCACTTAACCATGACGGTATGCTAAGTCTTTTAATTTCGCATTTTTATCGCGCTAAACCAAAGTTTCTCTTTCACTATAGCGTAAAGAAATATTGCGCTATAGAGTCCACCATTTTCCAAAAATAGCCTCTTATTATTCACTCTTTTTTAGGTAGTTTAGCCGTATATTTTATATAGAACCCTACTTATATTTGTACAATTAATACAGGGCTCAATACATCGTGAGATACTCAAAAGTTTGGATTGTCGTTTTTGAGGTTGAAAAGTACTCGAAGTCCTTTTTTGTTTGAAGACTTGTAGTCATTAGCTTTACGTTATTTATCTTTTAAGGTTTCGTGTTATTTTAAATTAATGCTTAACTTTATTTTGAATGTGTCACGTTTTTTTTTTATTATCTATTTAGGATGTGAAACTATAAACAATAATAAAGACTAAGATAATATTTATAAATATGCAAAAAATATATAATATTTACGATAAACTGTATAACACTAATGTATATACACTATCGTGGATGGGTCCCACATGTGGTATGCCTAAGACTATCCTTAGGCCTAAGGCTCATACCATCCCCACCGCCCCCGCCATCGTCTCCATCGCCCTTTTTCCTCTTAATAACCAGGCGCTCCAAGTCGCCAGATCATCTCCTCTTCCCCCGGCCCGTGCGCCCGACTAGAATGTGCTTCTTCGGGATCTAGTCCGCTAGCACCCAAACCTCATGCCGACTGGGTCCGGAAACTCGACCTCTTCCTCGTCGGAGTCGCCACCAGCAGCGCGAAGGATGAACCTGAAAAGTATATAATAATTAGTATCATTTCTTATTTATATTGAATACATTAACGTTTGTTGAATAATCAAACATGTGTGTCAACGGGCGCCTGAGTAGGCTCCTGAGATGGGTCTGTAGGCTCCTGAGATGGGTCTGGTGGTGAATATGAGGTAGTCTCCTAGACGAGATGCTGTTCGAAGTCCAAATAAAGGTTATAAAAATTAAATAAATATTTACCTTATATTGAATAAAATTAATTTTAAGTAAAAATCTTACTTGCGTCTCGGTAGTCTCATGAGAAGACACCTCTGCCTCGGCAGGCTGATGAGAATGCTCCTGAATGGGTCGCTCCTGTGGACCCACTGGCGTCGAATCCTAAAATATGAAAAAAATGAAATAATAAATAACATATATATTTAAAACAAGTACTTTAAATAATCAAATATGTATATTAAATATTGACCTTATATTGAATAAAACTAATTTTAATCAAAAGCTTACGTGGCTCGACAAATCACGGGAAGACACCGGGCTCGGCAGCCCATGAGAAAACGCCAGAGTGGGTGGCTTTGGTGGACCCGCTGACGCCGAATCCTAAAATATAAAATATTACTAAATAATGAGTAACATATATATATTTAAAAGAAGTAATTTAAATGAATAAATAAGTATTTTAAATACTAACCAGGATCAAAAACTCATCGAAGTCAAGAATCCTGGCTCCCTCTAAATTGCTCGCAGGCCGCTCATCAGCTAATGAAGCGCGTAACTCCGCCCAATCGACGTTATCACGCTCCTCCATATATGCATTCTGGCTCGGCCGTGACGGGCGGACCTAGGTACTTAAGTAAGAGCGCCGCGCGTAAACGTAGGTGCGAGTCCCTTGCCAGGGCCGGCCACCGCTTGGAACGGTCAAGGGACGGAATGGGGATCGTGAATGTCCTCTGGAATAGGATCGACTTCATCCGCCGCATCTACCAGATGGTATCCTCCACCACCAGGTCCTCTAGCAAAGACGAAGATCGCGTCCCTCTACGCACGGCGTCCTCTGCAAGCGACACGACGTCTGCTCTCAAAGACGCCCTTTCCTCTCGGGAGCACCGGTCCTCCTCCCCGGTGATGGGCGATGCCCCTCCCACGCGTGCTCCTCCATACGCCTAATCTCTCCTATTATACCAGAGATACCATCCTCGGATATCCGTACACCATCTCCTCGACGCAAGCCACGCAAGCCTTAGTAAGGCATATGCTAACCCCCAAGATGCGTAATCGTCGTGTACTCTTCCGCCACCACCGTATTTGTGTTCAACGAAGAAAAAAAAAAAAAAGTTATTTTTTAAAACGTAACAATTAATGCAATTAAATAAATCTAAATACGATAAACTTACCAATGCCTGTAGTCTTTGAGTATCCTATCACAGGACGAATATCAAGTCTTGGATTAATCGGCGTGTGATTTGATGATACCGGCGCATGTAATCCTCGATAAGTCAAATGGTCGACCACCGCTAAAGTGCTCAACCTCGTTCCCTAACGGTGGAGTCGACCGTAACCATGAAAGCCGAAAATCATCATCGACGGCGGCCGATTATCCCGTTGGTAGTGTCGAGCCCGCGACGGACGTCGGGGATATACTCGTGTATGCCCAACCGTCGTAAGACACGCATGTGGTCCTCTCTGATGTCAGTGTATCAATGGACACCGCGACCTCCACACCCCCCCGCCGCCCGCAAAAAGGCCGGCAAACCATCTAATATGGCGGCGTCACGGCATCCATATAAATAGGCGCATAATATATAAATACAAATCAGTGATCTGAAGTAGAAAAGATGTTTAATTAAATTAATAATGTAAAGTTAAATAGTTTTACCGTATCGTCCGTCATGTGATCAAGCTGGTCCCGGAATGGAAGAATACTGTGGTGCGTATCCACATCCCGATCAAAATCCGCTGTCCACCTCCTCGCATAAGGCATGTCAATCTCGGGTGATGCCTAGGTACGGCCGAAAAGGCGAAAGTCTCTCCCACGCCCATAAATCGTAAGCGATATTAGAAAATACGATTTTTTAGTCGTCGTTTCAAGAGGTTTGTTTACATTAAAGGAACGTACACTTAAAATATTACCCTGAGAAGAACAAAAAAATCCACACACGTCTCTCGACAACACCAATAGACGCTCGGCATAGGCATCAGTAAGATACGTCAAAACAAAGATTGCCCTGGGTTAGCAGTCTCCCGTACAATGGTCCCGTATGCTCCAAGAAAACCAAATAACGTAAACCGACAAAGGCACCCGATGAGTTCGGGGAACAAGATGCCCCCGAATATAATAAGCAGTACAACGAGGGCGTGACGATCAACATCGTCCTGCTGGGTGTCATCCACAACCGGATCCAGACCCTCCAAATAAGTGTAGATTGCACTAGGTCGAACCGAGTACCGTCCCGACATCGGCCCCCGCATCGAGCACGAAGTGAGCGAGTCGACACGTCACCCATGTACTACCGGGAGGAGGCTCGTCTGGAAGTATAATGACTTCCCATCTACCCGCAATCCAAAAGGACCTCCACATCCCCGAAGTGTAATTGTGGCCTCGCGATGCGAAAGATGGAAAGATATGTGTCTCCGGCCTCCACCGCTCAACCATGGCCGAAGTGAGCGCAATCATGATGTACCCGACCCACCGACACACGAACGATACGATACGCCCCGAAAACAATATCTTCACGGCTCCTGCAACGACTATGGGGACGGGGCTGAAGTCGATATCCCTATAGTACCAGCCCATAATAACTCTGACCTATGATTGCCTTGCAAAGACAATACTGATCTATCAGCGGGCCCCGGTGAACAGCGGGCCCTGGGTGATCATCAGGCCCCGGGTGATCATTGGGCCCAGGGGGAACATTCGGATCCATGAAAGAGTCCAGTCTGTACAAACTAAATTAGTCATTATTCTTGAAATGAAAGATAAATTATATTAACTAATTAATAATTTGTACAGAATATGTGAATTATGTAATATTATATCTTGTGAATAATTAACATGGGATAAACAATTTCACAAATAAATAAAATAACAATGGCATAATTAACATAATAGGAGATTACTATATTTGGGGTATGTAGTCTATGTAGGTGCGTTAAATTCTGCGAATATTTCTTGTCGATTTTTATAATATTATTTATATTCTATTGATAAGCAACTTGGAAAAAAAAATATTTACTTATTATCTTGAATACAATATTTATTTTGAATGTATAAATCTTTATTAGATAGTCTTTTCCAAAAATTATTTTCACTCTCCAACCAAATATTGGAATAAAAATAATTATTTTCAACATAACTTTCGTCATATTAAATGTGCAGTAAACTTAGTATGTGATAGTAAGGACACATATGTGATGGCAAAGACTTTTAAGTTAATTAGTTTGGGAATCGAAATTCAGTAGTAATATTTGTTTAGAACTTTATTTTGAATATGTGATATATTTTTAGTTGACCAAATAGCCAACACAACTACGATAAAATTAGACTAAAAGAGTATATTCATCGACAACATATTTTCCTACAAACTTTACATTTTTATCGTTAACTTATGCATTTATGAAAAGAAGAACTTTAACTATTCTTTTTTAGATAATCTTTTTTTATTTAACATATATATTCATGCTTTTAAAATAATATAGATTAACAATTCATAATCATTTACAACTTGTTTGGATGGTTGTTACCTATTGTATTATATTGTGTTGTTAATTTAAATACAATGTTTGCTTTGATTGTTACTTTAATTTTATTGTATCGTATCGTTAAATCCATCGTTATGTAACGACGAAAGGTCCTATTTTATGTAACGACTGATTTGGCCCTATACAGTACAACACAATACGATACATTATGAAACAATAAATAACAATCATCCAAACAAAGTGTTAACACAATAATAATTCATTACCAATCAACTTCTTTCAATTCATAACCAATATTTAACAACTAATTAATTCATAATCAATATTTAACAAATAATCAATTAACAAAATAATAACTCATTAACAATTAACAATTCATAAACAATTAACAAATTAACAACTCATAAACATATAACAAATTAACAATTCATAAACATTTAACAAATTAACAATTCATAAACATTTAACAAATAATGAATTAAACAAACAAAAAAAAAAAAAAATCAGAACAGTGGCAAAAGCCACTGCCCAGTCCGATCAAACAAAAAAAAATTGATTTTTTTTTTTGAAAATTAACGACGATTAAATGTTAAACATGCATACAATATAATGTATATAACAAATTAATAACAAAAGTCCATAGTAGAAAACCTTAATCGAAGATTTTTTGTAGAGTTGTGTTAATCGAGTTGTATGCCTTTTTAAAATTCGAGCTTAGAATCTTGCTCTTGACTTGAACATCACCAGAATCTAAACTTTCCCAACGAAAATTAATAGAAAACGACGTATTTTGATGTGGGGACCACCTTGAAATTGCCTCCAATGGCGTTTTTGAAATTTTTTTTTGCCAATGGAGGGACCAGTGGTGGAACCCGATGATTTTTTATGTTGGGTGATATAGCGCGAGATTTTCACTTATTTATGGAGAGAAAAATATTGTTTAGCGTAGTAAAATCTTGTGACTAAAGCGTACTTAACGGCTAAAATCAATGTTAAAAAATGCTTTAAGCGCAGATTTTCTGCTTATTTAAAGATAGTTATGTAACCTTTTTTTTTGTTGGAGTCATTTTAGTTCCAGACTCTCCCCTCGATATGTACATAGGATGACTCCCACAACCTCGCAGAAATGGAGGAAATGTAAAAATGTATATATAATTCAAATGGAAAGTATTTATTGTGATCAAAATGATAGATCTGGATCCGTGTTCATGTCTATAATAACTTGCTTTGCACAATTTGGTCGTTAACTTGGGTTTTGGTTGGATCCTATTCCTACTTTTGAAACTTTCCACCCAGCTTGTTTGGTTCTTGTAGAAACGTTTATGGAGATTATTATAAAGGTGTCTTTGTAGGAATACACTTTCAAAACCTATTGTTTGTATTTGTGGGGATGTCAAAATTAGTCTTATTTGATAATTAAATAAATTTTATAAGAGAAAAATTAAGAAATTAAGATTTGCTAATAATTGATGAATGACTTATTTATTGATTCAATCTATTTTGATCCGTACAAATTCAGCATAATATGTCACCTCTAGTTTTCGCTTCTCAGGTTGGTTCCCTATCAGTAACCAAACTTTGCCCTGCCATTAGGTTCCTTTATTAAGAATTTGATTAGTATAGAGAAATTGGTGCAAAAATGGCTCCTCAAGGACAATCTTGGACCGTTCGGTCTTTAATTTTTGCCCCTACTTCTCATTTAATGAAAATTTAAGGGTCAAAGTATCCTTATTCACTAGTCTATGAAATTAGAGATTCAGGTTCGAACCCCAGGAGAGGGATAAAAAACAATTTCGCAAGGCAAGATTTCATAATTAATTATGCCTATTCGGGCAAAAGTTATGCCTTAAAGCATAGTTTTGTCTACAGAACTATGTCTCAAGGCATAGTTTCTATGTAGTTCCTTTTCCGGCATAATTCTATAGTATAACTTAATTTCTACAAAACTATGCCGGACAAGGCATAGTTTCTATGTAACTACATAAAAACTATGTCTGTGGCATAGTTCTGTAGGATAACTTAATTTCTACAGAACTATGTCGGACAAAACATACTTTACATAGTTCTGTAGGATATTACTTAAAGTGCCGAAGGACAAAAATTACAGCCCACCGATTTGAGGGACAAAAATTAAAGAAACCCCCACCCGCCACAACCCAAATGGGACATTTATGCGAATTGTCCTGTTTCATTACATGTTGGGCTTCAGCTCATTAAGTGTAGCAATAGTCCAATGCGCTTGGTCGCATGACCATAGCTACTTAAGCATGTGCAGTTCTTCCATTAAAGTAGACCACCAATTTGAGGGACTAAAATTAAAGACCAGCCCCAGCGAAGGCTAATCCTGCAAATTTCCCAATGTTAATTGTCAAAATGATTGTTGCACATATGGGCCTATATAGCAATTTGCAGGATTACTCCTCGCTGGGGGTGGTCTTTAATTTTTGTCCCTCAAATTGGTGGTCTTTAACTTTTGTCCTTAATGCCCAAATTCTACCTTGCGATTTTTTTTTTTAATCGAAATTTGGGGTTCAAACCCATAACCTCAGGGTATTAGGCGAAGGCCAAAAATTAAAAACCACCCCAAATGATAAGGACAATCCGCGCAAAGAAAAGACAGAAAATTGTGAATGGAAGTAGCATCAAAAACGAAAAGAATGTTACTCCTGGCCCAAAAAGAGCTGAACCATTACCATTTACAGAGTCAAATCAATTTTTTTTTTCATTGATTTTATTTTTAAATATTTATTAAATATTTTAACTTGAAAATGTTATGATTTATAATACATTTTTCAGTTGCTAAATATGTTAAAAAAAAAAATTGGTTCAAACGTTAAGAAAGAGATGTATAAAATTACACCTAAAATTAGATGTATTCATTATGGTATTATGATTCTTGTCATTCTTTCCTAGATAGATGGAATAATAATCAGTTTAACATACGCAAGATATCAGAAACAAGATCAAATTTTTAATTTATATTTCTACTTCCTTTTTTTAGTTGTAACAATATAAATTATAAAACCTTTGATGGAATATTAATTTTTACCACAACAATTAAGAGACTTGATCTTTAGGAAGGAAAATTTGTCAAAGAAGCATGCTCTAATCCAACCTAATAATCTAGAAGATATATTAGGTACTTTACCAAACAAATTAAATGACCCTCAGGTGCCCATTAAGTTCATGGTACTGAAAATAAATAAAGAAAATTGAAATTGCTATTCCAAAGTTTATTAGGTCAAAAAGTAGGGATATGTTATGAACCTAGAGTCATGCATTATTAATTTGATGTCCCAAAAGACTAACAAAAACTCGAAATGGACCCTTGCTTGTTGAAGGAATCAATGCATGTGATCCAAAGAATTATAAGCAAAAATTGGTTTCATTCTCCTAAATCCTAATCATATCATTAGATTTATGAGAACGCAATTGTTCCCCCTTACCCAAGGTTGTCAACCCCACTAATTCTTTTAAAGAAATGATTGGATTTGCCTTTTAGCAATTAGTGGTCAATAATAACTTCCATATTGCAGTGGACTCATGTCCCCATGGCATGCTTCTCAATTTTTCTCTTGATTGAGTACTAAAGATATAGATCTTGATTTATAATTTATCCCTGCTTTCCACAAAGAAAAATATATAGAAGTTACACAAAAGATTTGTAAAACATAATTTTGTAATAATATATTCCTAGGTGTTTAAGCAATCGTAATCAAAAGAAAAAAAATTGTTAAGTCATATTCCTAAGCTAAACGAAAAGAATATGAAAGACATTCATAATTCATTGGGAAGATCCAAATTCAAGCTGGTACTATAACGTGTATCAAATCATTGGCCCAATTGTTATGCAATTTTTCCACGATGTTATGTCCTGCTTTTCTCTGACAAATGTGACACTTGTTAGAACTTGTTTTTTAAGTCCACTGTTATATTCCCCTCTACTTCATCATTATTCTTTATTACCTTATGAATTATGATGAGCCAATTTATAAGGAAGGAGACTTGACAAAGGCATAGCTGAGAGCTCGCCTAATAAACGTATATCTTTCTATTTGTAGGACAGAACCACCTGCACAAGGCAATACTTGTTGTGGATGAAAGGTAACATTGGGTCCCATACGAGATGTTGTCAAGATGAAACTACCCTAAAATCTAAATGACAAGAGATATGAACTATAGAATATGTGAAATTACATTTATGAGAAAATAAAATTCTTTATATGACCTTGTAAGGGCGAGACCAAAGCAGACCAAAACAATATATATTAGTTTAACTTGTTTTTGATATTAAAATCTAACCAGAAAAATAAAATAAAATATACTTTATATATCATAATACGATCAAACTTATTCTTAATCAAGTAACTCTTGATTATTCACCTCTGAAATGTGAAGTCAGAGGTGGATATAGCATGTGCGCTACGGGCTTAAAGGAACTCAGTATTTTCGACAAAATATACTCCATATTATACCTATATTTCTATATATGAGGATACTTGACGTGCATGTACTCTACCATGGAAGCAGGGATTAGGGAAAAGCATGAATTTTCTCTAATGGTATTGTTTTCTCCATGCAAGGCAAAGATAAAGATATGCATGTGGATGTATTTTAGATTATCCTTTGTCACTGAAAATATCACGATATTACTAGTAATTTATAATTGAAAATTCGCACGCTTTGTGTTATGTGTGCATGCAGCAGCTTTTAATAAGTAAAGGTTTGAAGAAAGTATAGAAAAAACTATCCACCAACAAAAAGAAAAAGAAACAAAAAATCATTTATTTATTTTCTGATCAGTTTGCTGATTGCACAGATGTTATATATATGTGCTATTGGTCACTTGCACTACTTAGTTAAATAGAATGGACGAAAAATTCTCGAGATTTTATAGTATTTACTAGCACTAATATGTATAAATTTAGTCAAGTAGAATATATTGCAGATTTGTAGTAGCTGGCTAGCTACTATCGCACGCATATTTTGATAGGGAGCTTTAACGTCACCGTATAAATTGCCGTAGTGTGATCAGAAGGTCACGGGCTCATGCTGCGAAATAGTTACTTGTAAAAATGCAAGCTAAGCTAAGCCTACATACATAAGATTTAATGTTGTCAGGTCCTTCTTAGGAAGCCGTACATAGTAAGAGCTTAGCAACAAGACCAAACTACTCTTTTTAGCTAATGTGGCATATACATGAGTTGCCATGTTTCTCCAAAAATTTTATACAGTCTCAAGCCCCAAATCGTCTTAGCAAATTAACTATGTTGGCTCGTTGAGGCAAGAGACATAATTACACTTTTGACATTTAGCAAGTTTCTTTTTCGTGAATTAGGACATTGCTTATAGCTCGGAGTGAAAGAAAGCTACACCTGGTGTAACAGAGTAGAAGGCACTGCTTAATTTTTATCTTAATATAGCTAAGCATTCTTAACTTAGGATTAAATGTAAATGGCCTATCACATCGATCAGGCAATTCGTTGCCAAAAAGGTCTACATACTTTGAACCATAAGCAAAGCGAGTCAAATCATTCACATATTTTTTCGATTTAACTAGTCAGTGTCTAAAAACAACACTTATCAAAAGAATTTGTATTGGCACCGAATACGGATGAGATCGTTGTATTATCAAAGTGTTTAAAATATACTACTGCACTAATACTCCAAACACCCCTTAAGAAGTTGCTTATTCCTAGAAAATTATGAGTGTTTATACTAACTTATCCCTAATTAATGCCTAGAAAAAAAACTATTTAATGATTTTTTATTATAAATAAAGGTAAGTTTGAAAGAATAAGATCAATTTCTTCTTGAAATCCTAAAACACCACTTATTTTGAAACAAAATAAAAAGTATAAAACACCACTTATTATAGAATGGAGGGAGTATTATTCTTGTTAGATGTCATCATTCAGAGGGCGGAGCTAGCATGTAATTAAGGTGTGGCTTAAGCAGATTTAAGTAACTTTGACCCAAATTTTCTATATATCTATGAGATAATAGTCAAAATACCCCCCAACGTTTGACCAAAATGCCAACTACACACCTAACCTTTGCGTTGGATCTATTACCCTCCCCGAAAATTTTTTCGCATTATTAAATGCCCCTTTTTCAATGTGGCGATTCCAATATGCCAACCCCCAATTATTAAATGGCTCTTGTCCACACGCGCCGCCCACGTGTCACATATTTAATTTCAAATTTTTTGACCGGAACCCGACCCGTAACCCTAAATTAAATCAAATTTAATTCTCTTATTCACAAAAACCTAGCGACCATCCCAAATTTCACGATAAACACCATTTTCAACCCCAATCTTTGTTTTCATTTTATCACGTACACATTTTCGTTCTTTGTTCGTCGTTCATTGTTGTTCATCTAGGAAAGGTTAGTTTCCTTACATTTTTTTTTTTCTTTCAAAAAATGATACTAGGATTTTGTGCATATTGTTTGAAATGCGACTATAAAGAACAAATTTTCATAGTTCCCTAATCGTAATCGACATTTATTATCATATTGTGCATATTGTTTGATTTTTTTTTTCAAAAAACGATGTAGTCTAGGGTTTTCAGTTACTGTGCATATTATTATCATTTTTTTTATTCCGTTTGACATTAAGTTGAATTACTTGGTATTCTTTGTTTTTTTATTTTGTATTTAGGTAGTACATGGTCGATTTTGTGTATGTAACCTTAAGATGGTACCATGGAGGTGTGTTACACTTAAATAATGGGGAGCCAATATATGAAGGTGGGGGAAGTTACGATATATTCAATGTCGATGTTGATATGTTGTCTTTTTTTGAGTTGAGAGACTTTATTAAAGAATTAGGATACACAACTACTTGCACATTCGCATTATTAAGCCACCTCGTGGCATTTTGGTAGATGTTGATAGTGATGAGGTTATTTTAAATATGACTGGGTTTGAATGATGGTAACAACGTGGAGGTTTTTGTCAAGCACATGGTTGATGAAGCGGTGTTGACCCACCTTTATTAGAATATGTTAGTCATGAGGATAGGGAGGAATCTTGTTCCCCTTTAATAAAGGGGCATGACATAAAAATGAAAGATGTAGTAATGAAAGGGTTGTTGAGAGCCCTTAAATTGTCCTAATGCACCTTTGTCCTTTTCTACTCAAACTTGTGAAAAAACACCTCCTCCTACCTCCTATACACTGGCCGCTATCGGCTGAAAACACACCACCCCATTCTCTTTTACTTCAAATTTTTCTCGTTCCGGAAAAACACCTCCTACCTATCCTACACTCGCTGTTGTTCCTCTGAAGAAACAACACCCCATTCCTCTTTCCTTGTCTTGATACTACCGCCGAAAATACGAGACCTTCCTCTTCTACACACCTTGTTCATGAAGATCTTGAAGATGTAGGTCCGTTGGATCCGATTCCTTAGATGAGGGTTCGATTTCTCAGCGATGATAGTGAACAATCAGAGATGACATAGAAGGGGAAGGTGAGGATGAATATGCAAGTGATGAGGCTGATGAGGTAAGAGAGAGTTGAGGGCCGAAAGGAGGATTGAATTTCGAGAGAGAAAAAGAAGTGAGAGGGCAAAACTTCACAAAGGAAGAGGTTCCGGCAGGCCGGCGTGGATCTAGGATTTGATGAAACTACAACAGGTAAGGTTAGTCTTGAGGGTAGGTTAGGAGGTGATGAACCTTACATTGATAGTTCTGTTGATGATAGCTTTGAAATAGATGAGGATGAGGGTTGGAATGATGAAGAGGACATCAATCTGCTGGGGTAAATACTGCCAAGACAAAAGGTTTACAAGAAGGAAGAATGATAAGAACAAAATCATTCACCCCACCGCCAAGAAAGTTGTATGGCGATTGGGTATGGTCTTTAAAGATGTTGATGAGTTTAGAGAGAAAGAGAACAAAATATCTTGTTAGAAAAGGGTTAAAGTAGAAAAGTGGGTGAATGAAGGCCTACAGGGTTAGGGTGAGGTGCAAGGATGGTTGTCCATGGTTATTGTATGCTAGGCTTGATAAAACCACGATGATTTCCAAATTAAAACTTACATTCCAAAGCATACTTGCCTCCAAACTAGCGTAAACTACTTGTGTAATGCCAAGTTTATTGTCGAGACTTATAGAAAGAGAATAACCGAGACCAAACATTAAAGTTGTTCATTGCAAGAGCTAATTAGGACAAAGTTTAATCTTCATGTTGGTAAGACCACGAGTAGAAGAGCAAGAGCAAAAGTCTTGAAAGAAATCATGGGAGATCACATTCGGAGTTTGGAAAAATCCTTGACTACGGGGATGAATTGTTAAGGACTAATCCTGGTTCCACTTGTGTAGTTAAACTTCTTTGAACCAAATGCCGATAGTAGGCTGTTTTTTCGAGCTTTTATATACGTTTTGATGCTTTGAAGAAAGCATTTCGGACCGTAGAAAATGTATTGGTTTAGATGGTTGTTTTTCGAAAGGGGTTTGTAGAGGACAGTTGTTGGTAGGCATGTGTAAAGATGGTAATAACCAAATGTTGCCTCGGCATGGTTGCAATGGTGGAGTATGAAAACAAGAGCACTTGGACTTGGTTTATCGAATTTTGAAGGAAGATTTGGCACTTGGAGATGGGACACATTTAACATTGATAACGTATATGCGAAGGTATGTACACTAGAGATTTGTTGCAATTTTTTTTCACAAAAACTTATGTGTATTCATCTATACTAACTATTACTGTTTTAGGGACTGTTTGTTGCTATTCAAGATCTTATACCTGCTGTTGAACACAAAAAGTGTGCTAGGCACATCTTGGCTAACTTCAGCAAAGACTGGAGAGGGCTACAAAGAAAAAAGAAGTTTTGGAGGGTTTCCAAAAGCACCTTTGAGTCTCAACTAAGGAGAAATATTGAGCTGATGAAGTTGCTTGGTCCAAAGAAAATGATGGACAAACTGATGTATTACAACATAGATTATTGGTGTAAGGTCTACTTCAACACTAATGTAAAAGTAGATTCGTAGATAACAATATGGCTGAGTGTTTTAATGCTTGGATCATGGCTGCTGTGTATGAGTAATGCATATTTACCTTGCTGTTGCTCCTGTTTTGACAAACTGTTTGTAGATAACAATATGACTGTTTGTTTATTGGCTAACTGGTAGGCACAAAACTATAATAACAATGCTTGAGGAGATTAGGGTGAAAATGATGGCAAGGATTGGAACATTAAGGGAGTTTGTAAACACTTGGAAATGTAACTACTCTTCAATGTGTACGAAGGTGTTAGAGCAAAATGCTACACTTTCAATGCAATGTAACATTGAGTTTAATGGAGTTGCTGGTTTTGAAATTAGGGAAGGACTATATCAACACACTGTGGATATTTCTAAAAGGCAAGCGTATCTGTTGTAGGTGTGTGACTAAAGGCATCCCATGTGCACATGCTTTAGGCCGTCAATTCGCCTAAAAGGTATGATCCACTTCGCTACATTGACCATTGCTATAGCAAAGAGACTTACATAAGAACATATGAGCATGTTCTTCAACCGATCCTGAACATGGAAATATGGCTCGTCTCTACCCGCCCTAGTGTGGCTCCACCGGACATAAAAAGCATGCACAGTAAGCCTCGAAAAGACCGAAGGAAGGAGGCGGTGAAATTCCAAAGTGCGGGAAGATGCCCGAAGCCGGAATGGCCATGACTTGTAAGAATCGCCATAATAGAGCCCACAACAAGAGAGGGTGTCCAAAAAAAGACTCAGCAGCATGGACAGAACCAGCAAGCTCTAGCAGGGGAAGGGCCAACACATCACAACCACCATCTTCAAGCAAGGTCATGGGGAGACCAGAGAAACCACCAACAAAACTAGTACCTGTTGAAAAGAGGCCAAGAGGAAGACCTAAGAAAAGCCCAAAAGAGGAAATAATCTGTGAAAGTAGGGGTTCATGTTTCATGTTACGCTCCTCAAAGAACTAGTGCACAGCCCACTTTAAAAGAGGAAGAGGAAGTGGCACTAGTGCACCATATAAAAGGCCTAGAGTAATGGGAATGGGTGTTTTCCGGCAGAAAATGGGTTCAAAACAGTTAATGTGAGTGCCTTAATACGCACAAGTGTTCTTTTATGTGTTGTTTCCATTACTAAGTGTTATTTTATGTGTTGTTTCCATTACTAACTCCTTGGTATTATTTGCGTGAACAGCCTGGCATGTCAAGCAGCAGCATTGTGTCAACTAGTAAAGCAAAAGGTGACCGATCAAGAAGCACATCGGTGACATTGGCTACAAGCCAAGTGCAAATAGTAAGGCCGAAATGGAGAGGCAATGAAAATCACAACCAGAAACTACAAGAGATACAGAGAAAAATGACAAAAGGTAGAGGTAAATCAACAAACCCAAGCCAAGAAAGAACCATTTCACGGTCAAGCGACCATGGAAAATATAATTATGATGAAAATGTCCTGCCTTCTTAAATGTACACATTTATGGATTGACATTTTAGTCTTTTGTCTTGTTCGTTTAATCAAAACAACATATTAGTATTTTGTCTTGTTCGTTTAATCAAAACAACATTTTAGTATTTTGTCTTGTTCATTTAATCAAAACAACACTACAGTACATAGCAAATGTTTAACGTGTTCCAATTCCATTTCGGCTTGACATAGTACATTAAACGTGTACAAATTCAGCAAAAGGGCATGAATTTAATATGATCAACAAAGACGATTAAAGGCACTAAATACGACATGGTCAAGGACCATTAAATGGCACTAAATCCAACATGGTCAAGGACCATTAAATGGCCTAATAATTCGGTTGAAACCATCTATATAACACAACATACACACACACACCATATCACACATTCACCACATAAACTACAACAACAACATCAACGTGCAACCGGTAGCAAGCACAACAAACACAACAACTAGTGCACCAAAGACAGAGCACAACAAACACAACAACATATAACATCTACATCATACCAAAAAAAGATGCTAGCTTTCTTTGTGAAAAAGTTAACTTTGTTCTTACGTGCAAACCGATGATTTTGTAAGTTTTTTTTATATTTGTTATTATTATTTGATTTACGTGAAAACCGACGATGTAAACTTTCTTTTTTGTTTATTGAAGATACTTCCACATGAACATCATGACATTTTTCCAACGACAACAACGCATGCCGTGTTAAAGTATCAAGATGACACCGTTCTGCAAGATGACGTTCGAATTGGGAAAAAAGCTCGTTTATGCCAAGGGTGGAAGGCATTTATAGATTCAAAAGGTTTGAAAGAGGAGACACACTAGAGATTTGGGTGTGTAAATGTGAGTGTGGAGATGGCATAGATTTCATGTATTTAAAAAAGAGATAGAGATCATAAATATTGATTAGTAGATCTCTATTATTCAATTGTCTATGTTTAACATCTCCATGTATGCTACTATTTTGATTAAGACAATGATTAATGTTATGTGGATGTGATTTTGATTTTAATTTTAATTTTGGATAAACACTTCAAAACACCTTAACATCAAACTTCTTCATTCATACATGATAAAATAGATGTATATGTTAGAAAATTTGCCATAACAAAACATAACATAGCCGAGACACTACCACCACTACCACTATCTATGGCAATTTGATTTTTTCATTGTTTGAATTGCCACTACGGAATACAAAACTTATGAACACAACAACAACACAAACAACAAAACAAAAAATGAAATTCCTATGGAACCTACGTACGCCCTTTAGTCTTCCTTGTGTCTTCTTTTTTTGGTCCATCAACCTCGATCAAACCCATGTCAACACTAACCGAATTATTATCGTTAGTAGTGATCTCATCCAATTCCATCTTCAAACTCCGATATTGCACCAATTCCTTCTCTAAATCTCTAATTTTGTTAACCAATTTTGGGAGGATAAATTTTGATCTTGGATCAACTTCATCTGTCCCTCCAAATAAAAAACTTGCATTTTTTGAGCCCGAAAAATAGCAAAAACGAGCATAATTTTACAAATTTAATTTTTCAATAAATCAAAAAATGGGAGCAAGACCATACACCATAATAGGACAAGACCAAGTATCTTCTTCCAGGGTTGTTTTTAGACCAAGAAGTTTGCATTTGCGGCAAATTCCCGTGTTGACATTGGACCACGGTTCTAAGCATAGATCACTTTCATCCATACACAATCGACCAAGGTCAATTTTTTCCATAACAAACCCTAAGAAATGAAAAATGACTAAATATGAGCAAGAATCACTCAAGAAATTTAAAACAATAAATTTCACATGAATGAAAATTTAAAGAGAAATAAATGAGAAATAAACCCTAGCTAACGAACCTCTTTCCAACGATTGGAGCGATTAAGGTGTTGATTTTTGGAGGTATAACGATTGGAGTGGTTGAAGTTATGGAGAGTTTGCTTTTTTTGACAAAAAAATGGAGATGGGTATTAAATGGGGTGAAGAAGAAGATGAAGTAGCCGTTTGGGTGTAAAAATGGAGGAGTTCAAATTAATCTACATGGCATCTACGTGGCGGTCCAAAGCGCTCCAAAACATGTCAAATGCTCTTTTTTAAAGGCTATAACGCGCCGCACCGAAAGCGGTGTATTCACGCTCTTGTCCACATCGGCAAAAGGGCATTTTAATGCGAAAAAAAAATTCGGGGGGGGTAATAGGTCCAACGCAAAGGTTAAGTGTGTAGTTGGCATTTTGGTCAAACGTTGGGGGGTATTTTGACTATTATCTCATATATCTATTGAAAAATATATATATATATAGACTTTTCTATTAATTTTGAGGCTTCGTGTTGAGCTAAGGTCGATCTATTCATGAAAGAGTGTATATATATATATATATATATATATATATATATATATATAACCCACAAATTTCTAATCCCTAATCCTCGGGATTATAAGCTTTAGTTCAGTTCTTTTAATTTCTCTCCTCTTCCTTGTCAGTTCGGTACTAGCATCATTTAATGATACTTGTCGTACTCTTTTTTACCACAACATCATATGTTTAATTACCGAGAATAACAATCAAGAGTCACATAGGAGTTTACTGTGAAAACAAAAGCAGCTACTACACGAACAAACCTGTCGTTTATGACAATCCAAAAGAAAGAAGACAATAGACTAATTAATGTGTTTCCTCCATTAATTGCTTTCACTTAAAGTGTTAATTCCACCAACTAAAATACTGTTGTTTTGACCATCATTTTGTACAATCTCCTATTTAAATTGCAACTATCCTGCTGGAGTACCTTTTTTGTGAACAATTGAACTTAATTTGCTCACAATGATTGCAGCAATGACATATCACTACTAACAGTTCTAAGCATTCCCCTTTCTCATTACCAGAAAGGATTTTATGTATATGAACAATATATTTTGATTGAATCAGTAAGAAAAGAAAAAGTAGTATTGTTTTCATACGAAAAAATCAAGAAGTTTTTCAGCGCTTCAATGAGAACCTGATTTCCACCGTGTGTTTTCTCAGTGAGCTGATTATGTAGGAATGAGGTGGAAAAATATGTTTTCCACATGAATTTTCCCGCTGATTCGTCTGTTGAAAAGGCATCAGTGTCTAGTAGTGATTCACTTAATAATTAGTGACATGATCATATAGATATTTTCTCACAGTACCATCACCGTATAGAAGTTAAACTCCGTAGAGAAAGTCAACATTTAGTAAAGGGACTCAAGAGTTATCTCATTGTCTTTCTGGAGTCAAATTTTATCATAATTAATGGTATTAGTAGAGCATTCATCAAAACTATGTTAAATCAAAGCCACTTGGACATTTTATTTATCCTGATATATCAGCTAGTCATATCTCACAAAACAATAGCTAGACTTTTCTACAAACTACAATTCATATCCCCTTATTTCCCTGATGTTATAATTAAATGGTGTGCAACTATTTTTGTTACTACACTGATAAGATTGATAATTTTGTAAACATTAGCAAGAAAATGGACCCTCTAATTAGAAAAATAGATAATTAATGAATCCTAATACGTACTCTTCTTCCTCCTCTTTAAATTATGTTAATTCTTTAATTTTTCAGGGAATGCAGAATGTCTTAGGGTTGATAATGAATGATATACTAATGTTAGAAACCCTTCCTTTTAGCCTACCAATAACATTCCTTCCCCAAAATATACACATGGAATTCTGTGGCGCAAAGTTAATTTTCATTTGTTTAGTAATTTATCAATTAATAATTTAACTATTTATTTTTAGTATAATTTTGGTGGGTAAAAAAAAGAGGGAGGAGGGTGTTGAGAAAACAATTCTCACCGAATTTAAATTGGTAAGAGATCATATCAGCTCACACGTCACAACCAGATACCATAAATCTTTTTCCAATATAGTTACAGAAAAATGTTTGGTGGATTATTTGCATTTATACGTTTCCTAACTTGAGAGGGAGATGCAGGGTAAGTCATTAAATCTGCTATTATAATTATCCAACGGCAATCTGAGTACTACATACCATATTATGCAATTATAAAGATTCCCTCACCAGCAACAACTGACATTTCCTCAGGGCAACAAGTTTCAAAACCACATCGCCTGTACAGTCCCTGTCATCAACTTTAAGAAAAAAAAAATATTTACCTGCAATATTTATATAAAATTATATTTATATAAAAATAAGCGATAAATTGGAATAAAGTGTGTAGTAATAAGTAATTATAATTATAAGAAATATATGTACATGCATTCGTTAGTCAAGTGTAAAAGTGAGTGTAAGTAAGTATTTTCTATCATCGGAAAGACTATTAATTTTCTACCAGTAAGAAAATTATCTGTACTTGATAATTGTATCAAATTAATGAATATAAGACGTGTCTTTCATAAATAAATTTCTCTCTTCATCGTTATTACACTTGATATGCATACATCATTTTAATCTTAAAATATTAAGATTAAATTATTTGATATGGTGCATCAAGTACGAATAAGTATTTACTTTACTGATGCACAATTTGATAAGATTAGCTTACTCTTGTTTTTAAATAAAGTGCAATTTATTGGAGGGATAATACGGGAAGGAGGAAGTACAATCAGGGCATTTATTATAATTTATAAGTTGTATTGTTAAAATATATGTCTCATTAAATATTTTTTCTTCGTACAGAAAATTATATTAGTATTACTACCACTGACTACCATTTAATGACGAGATTCAGAAGTGTACCAGAATTCTAGAAATCGAAATAAGGCCATGTCTCAAATTCTTACCATTTTTGTCGAATTACTAGAAATTACTGTTGTGATTCACTAGCACAATGAGGACTACAAATTCGTGTAACATTCATTTTGTTTAGGACCACGCCTTGATATCGTAATTACTAGTCAATTGAAAATTTGTTTTTAGAAATCAAATTAACTATTTTAGAAACTAATTGTTTTGTTTCTTAAAACCATCAGTTAAAAGAACAGACTTATTTTTTATTTCCAACAAAATACAACGTAAAAATAAGATGTTTTAAAAATGATTTTCAACTTAAGAAAAGGACAATTTTTCCAACTCACACAAAATCGACTATTCTATAAATCAAGTCCAAACACTGTTTCTCATATATAAAAATAAAAGCAGAACAAAACCAAAAGCTAACTAAAAGAATGTAGATAGTTTAGTACGAGTAATAACTTGTTTTTATAGTTTAGTAATATATTACTACTATAAGGGAGGTCCCACTTTTTTGTAGTCCTCACATAGATTTTCTTGTCTTTTTTGCCCCTTAATTGAAGTTTTATGACTTTGTAACTCTTCATACATTTGGGTAAATTTTATGAACTTCAAGGACTTTTTACATGCCACTAAAATGTGACCCCACAAAGTACACTCATACATATTTAAGTCTTTCTTTTATGTGAAAATATTATTAAATTTGTTTCAAATTATATTTTTTCCTTAAAATTTATTAAAGACAAGTAAAGAATTATCATTTCGTTCAATTTCTATCTTAATATAGGCTTAATTATTGAATTAAATTATTATTTTTATAATATTATTTATTATTTATTGATGTTGTTTACCATTTATCATTTGCTATGTTAATTTGCCCGATTAAACGTAAAGTTTATTTTTTAAATTATTTTCTCCTGTAATTTTATGTAATACATGTTGGCAAACATAAGTATTAACCAAAAATTTTACCTAAGGTAGGAATAAGTTTTAAATTAAAGAATAAACACAAATAACTTATAACATTGTTAAATACTTTATCAAAAATATAACTTATAGTCATTCCATCTAAATTGTAAAATAACTTTCATAGTAACGGTCATTAATTAATCTAAGTTGATGTGCACACACTTTTAACATAACATCTATCTAATAAATGACTATATTACAAGACGAACTATGATTTTTCTCATATATATCATGAAAATGTATGAAGAAAATACAATTTGATCTCCAAATAGTACTAAACAATTGCAAAAATTATATTTTCACTTTTTTTAATATTAAAATATTTTACGAACAACAATAATCAATATTTTATACAATTCGGGACAAAATAGCTAAGTTCAACATGAGAAAAGTTTTTTATAATGTAGATTCCATAAAATTGTCCATTAAATTAAGGAAAAAAAGTTATTTCTTAACCTATATCTTTTGGAAGGAAAAAGAAAGCTTAAAAACAATTCAATTCATTGACCTTTTTTTGTATGGTTTAA
The DNA here is from genome assembly GCF_029784015.1 of Lycium ferocissimum. Taxonomy (NCBI): domain Eukaryota; kingdom Viridiplantae; phylum Streptophyta; class Magnoliopsida; order Solanales; family Solanaceae; genus Lycium; species Lycium ferocissimum. Next base: position 35,241,160 of record NC_081345.1, on the reverse strand, counting down.
CTAGAAAGAACAAAAGTATTTGTAATTATTTATATTTTATTTATAAGATAACTTCATTAACTTCATTAATTTCATCATACAACAATATTGTAGCATTAGTTGAATACTGTATAATCTAATGCAGAAAATAAGTTAGTTAACATCGGTTCAATTCAATGAAAAAAATGAAATTAATTATATATATGATAAAACACAATTTGAATCATTGGAGACTATAATCTCAAAAGAATTTAATGAAACAAAATTAGAAGATCCTTTGTGCATGCATTTGTTTGATTTTTTTTTTAAAAAGTCTAATATATAAACTAAGAAAAATGTTCTTTAACTTTTAGATACTTTTTTGTACTTTATATTTTATAAATCCTTAGAAAGTGTCAAACTGATGTTACAAAACAAAGAAATAAAAGTAGAATTTTTTTTTAAAAAATACCGCAAATTCAATTCTTAATGTTGGTAAGCCCGGGCCAAATGACACCAGTAATAATATATATAAGGAAAACAATTGTTTTGTACTGTGTTCTATAAAGTGAAAGATTTGAAATCATTAATTTGTGAAATAAATTTTGTTACACAACGTAATTATACATTCGCAGTTGTGTGAGATATAATATAAAAAAAAAAATGAGATAGCTTAATAACCTCGTTAGGATATGTATGTCTTGCTAATGATGACGTGTATCCGAAACTATCTACAGTCCACAGATTTTCACTTCGCTGGAATCAATTGAATTTCATGACTAACCACCTAAACATTAATTTAAAACAATTTATTTAAACGAAAACACGGGTACGAATGTACGGTGTAGTCATGGGGACGAGGAGTAAAATAAAATTCAACAGATGGATGAAATTGCACGTAACCAAATAACACTATAAGAAGTCATTTGATCTAAATAACAAGAAAATTTATTTCCTTATAACAATATTACTTAAGTAGTATTTAATGACTAGTATAAAAGTACTGTATAATTATTATTACGGTCTCTGCCTAATTTATGAGAAATTTAATAAGAAAAATCAGATGATATATATTTTTTTGACAAAGAAATTCTCAACCACTACTCTTCGAATGCGCACAAGGAAAATTCCGCTCTAGTGTAATAGCTCGCAAACCTCGTACGACAAGCTCAACTGAGAAAATATGTAGGGGATTCGAACCCGGGAGATCATTTGTTCAACCAACTGGTCACCCTTGTAGGTGTCAGACGAGATATTACGTATAACTAATACGAGAGTTTGTAAATTATTTTATATGAGAACTCTTAGAAGAAATACAAGAACATATATTAAAATGTTGTAAATATGATAATGTGGATGTCCATAACTTCTAGGAGTTAATTCACCATTATGTGCACTATTATGTGTAGTTATACCACACCTCCACTACTCCCTCATTCATCTCCCACTACCACATATTCTTCCCACCTTCTCAAGGGGTTAATGTCATATTCAAGATAATCTTGTAACCCCCTCTCTATGGAGTAGTATAAATAGAGGTATGATATGTGATGTACTGCACACTTGAAAGAAAAGAAGAAAGTCACTTTTACATTGTTTTATTCTATATTGTTTCTCTTGTTCTAATAGTTTATATTGTTACTTTGAGCTTGATTTTGCAACACGTTATCAGCACGAATTTGCCCAAGTCTGCCTAATGATCCTATCACCTCTTCTAGTATATAATCTGACCACCTCTAAATATTGATATAAGATATATTCATTTGGTAGATTGAAAAGTTTTTTTTATTTTATGTCAGTTTGTTAAGTTTCGATCATAGATGGATATATGTTCTACTAATTTGTATATGATTCACTAATTTAATTAATCATAGGCAAAGATGATCTATGAATTACTATTAGGTGCTTCATATCAAACAGTATGTTAGGATAGCATATTCTAGTGAGAAATACTATAGTGATTTCTCTGCCATGTAATTATGACTAATTCTTGTGTGTTATATAATGATTTGATATGTACAAGACAGTAGCCTTGATTTTTAAGGCACTAAAGTCTGTGAATAGTTAGAATACACATAATTATTATGCTTCTGTTTTGTGGAAATATTTTTTTTTATTACTATTATTGTTTTGTGAAAAAATACGTACTCTTTTGCGAGAAAAAAAAAAGGTTACTATTTGTGAAAAAGGATACTGTTTTGTGAGAGAAAAAAAGATATTCTTTTGTGAAAAAAAAAAGTAATCCTTTTGTGGAAAAAGGTAATTTTTTTTTTTTTTTTTTTTTTTTTGTGTGTGTGGAAATAAAGATCCTGCTTTGAAATTATGTTATCTTATTATTTCTAACTCTAATATTTTGATGATAGTTTTGATCATCATGTCGAATTTGTCGAAGCTTGAGTTTGTGGCACTTGATATCTCCGGAAAGAATTACTTATCATGGGTACTCGATGCTGAAATTCACCTAGATGCCAAAGGCCTTGGTGCCACTATTACTCAGGATAAAGCGAAGGCAATGATTTTCCTTCGTCATCATTTGGATGAAGGATTGAAGGTTAAATACCTGACAGTGAAAGATCCACTTGAATGGTTTAAAGGAAAGGTATGACCACATTAAGGTAACGGTATTTCCCAGGACTCGTTATGAGTGGATTCACTTACGGTTACAGGATTTTAAAACTGTATGTGATTATAACTTTGTTGTTTATAAAATTACTTCCCAATTGAAATTATGTAGGGATAATATAACTGACGAGGATATGTTGGAAAAGACTCTTACGACTTTTCATGCCTCCAATTTGGTATTACAACGACGGAAAAAGCATGCTGATTTGATATCATGTCTTCTTGTGGCTGAGCAGCATAATTGTTATATCCGGCATTTTGCACATTTGGAAAGTTTGGAATAATTTTTGCTTGTAAGAAATAAGGCCATATTTGGATTTTTCTTAGCATGTGTGAACCGGTTATGGGAAGCTTGAACGCGAAAACACCGGAGAAGGCCTAAGGGTAAAATTGGAATTTTGAAAAATTTGTTTCGCAAATTTTGAAATAAGGATTCTAGCTTATTGGGCCCAATTCATGAAAAGAAAATTTGGGCCCAAAATTAGGGTTAGCCCTTTGGTGGCCAAGGCCCATGGGTTTAATTAATTTTCCCATGTGTTAAATATTTATAAGGTGGAGTGGTTCATGAAACTTCAAGAGAAAAACAAAGAAAAATCAAGAAACAAAAGAAGGAGACAATCGGCTCCAAGAAAAAAAAAAAAGAAAAAAGAGGAGAAAATTTTCTTGCCTTAATCCTTGGTTCAAAAATTCATCTCTTGTTGGATTCTTAACAAGCTTGAGGTGCTCTACGAATAGTTGGTTTGGAGAAAGAACGCCATTTGCGGAAAGTTGAAATTTTAAGAAAAAGGTAAAATTCTTATATTTCATGTTATGAAATGAATTTATATGTTATGATGATTAGAATTAGACGGGAATTATGAAAGTGTGACGTGTGTGTGCATGGCGTGTGTGTGTGTGGAATATGCGTGTGGCCGTGAGCCACTTGAGGTGGAGGAGAAGTAGATTTGATTTTATTTTGCTTGTTAATTGTGTTGTTGGGATGTTGTGATGAAAAAGAAAGGTTAATGAGCCAATTTGGTGTTGAAGTTGGCATGTATGTTGTTATGGAAAATTTTATGATTTTATATAGGTTTCTATTTAATTATGGAAGTAATGGTTTGAGGTATGAATTATGATTATGGATGATGAAATTAGAAGATGGAATCATGTTATGAATATTTACGTTGAGAACAAGTTTTGGGTGAATTATGGTTTTGGTGGAATTTTTGCATATTGGGTAGAATAATGTGAAATGTGTTGAAATGTGTTTGAATGGTCTTGAATTAGTAGAGAAATGTGAAAACGTCGATATCGGATGAGACGTATGAAGTTAGAATGGAAGTTGATGTAGTATGTTGAAAGAAAGACTATTTATGTTAATATGTGTTTTGTAGTGTTCATTGGTGTTGTTGATGTTGTTGTTGGATTGGTTGTTGCCTTTTAAGCCGAGTGTAATCCTCGGGGATGTTAGATATTTAGGGGAGTCTTTATTGAAATTTCGGTAGTCAAGTATGAACTTGTTATTGAAATGCTAACTCTCATGAATAGTAAGCTGGTAAAGGTGACCATTTGCAATTCTGGACGAAACGGAACTTGAGTTTAAGAGAGCATAAGACACCGTAAGGTATGTGAAGCTATCCCTCTCCTTCTTTTGGCATGTCCTAGGTATACTAGGCTTGAATTCGAGCCTCGAGGGTTATTTTGCTCATGGAAATTCGATCCAAAATTGAGCACTATTCATTCGATGCGATTGAACTAGGATCCTTACATTTTGTTGGGAGAATGCTCAAACATCTATAACTTGCGAAATGTGACCGAACGCCCTTGAAACTTTTATAAATGACCTCATTAAAAGCGGTATTTTATTATTCAAGACTTTTTAAAACCACTCCGATGGGGTGAGATATTTTAAATAAAACTTTTCAAAACCACTCCGATGGGGGAGATATTTTAATACAACTTTTCAAAACCACTCAAGAAAAGCGTGATATTTTGATAAAACTTTCCAAAACCACTCCGGAGGGTGCGAAATTTTATTATTATTATTATTATTACGCCCGCTTTAGTACTATGTCACGAGTGATGATAGCCGTATGTCACGAGTGGCATGCCCATGCCCGACGGGGCTAGGATTTATGTCGGGGCCAGCATGTCATTATGTTGGACCGGCATGCCCGAAGTCATTTATATCGGGGCCGTATGTCCGATGGGGCCAGGATAGACGTATGTTGGACCGGTATGCCGAAGGGGGATTATTATTATTATTATTATTATTATTATTATTATTATTATTATTATTGCTATTATTATTATTATTAGGCCGGAAGATTTCCGTCGAAGACTATTTTTTACTTAATATTTTACTTAAATATTATACTCATATCGAGGAGCCTAAACTTGTTTACTGTCGTGCTTGTCTATTCTTGCTTTGATGCTTTACATTTCGGTTATCTATGTGCGTTTCAAGGGGACGCATCGGGGGGAATGTCCCACTTAGTCGAACTCCTTTTGTTGTTTTTATTTTGGTATATCTCTGTGTATATATTTGGATTATACTCTTTAGAAGTTTGGGAGTCGGGGTTCTTTGTTGGCCTTGTCGGCCGTTATTTTGTGTACGAAAATGGCGGAGGCCCTTGGCTCGCCTTATTCTACGTCGTGTATATGTATACATTATGTTTTGAGATATTTTAAGGTGAAATTTTAGTATTCCATTTTATAATTTTTTTAAAAAAAAAAAAAAAAATTAGAGTCGACGTTAATCGGTTCGCTCGACTCGACAATCGGGTGCCGTCACGCCCGACGAGGATTGGGGTGTGACAATAATACCCTTTTATTGAAAAGTCATGAAGCCCGTCCCACTGGAACTGCTCCATTCCCGAAAGCGAATGTGGTAGCAACACATGGCCCAGCTGAAAGAAGACAAAATAGTCAGGGCCATAATAATGAGCATGGGCGTGGTAGGGGTAAGGGACGATATTATAATCGTCGTGATGGTGGTCACCATAAAAGGGAGAACAATATGGGTTATCAAGGCAATCCTTCAAGGAACAACTGCCATCGTTGCGGTTTGAAAGGTCACCGGAAAAATGAATACCGGGCCCCTAAACATTTTGCCGAATCAAAATTCCTTCAAAAGAAAGGCAAATAAAGGACGGTGCCGAGTCACACATGACTTCAAAAATGATGATGAGGGGGCCTTCAAGAAAATATTATGATAATGTTGGAGCTTGTGGCTTTGAAAGATGATGATTTTGATGGGCTTGATGATATTACTCATTTGGAAGTTGAAGACTTCTTTGGAGATCAAAATTGAGATTTGATCGTTTCACTGGGGAATGTGTTATGTTGTTATTTTTATCTATGTGTTTTAAGTTGTCCTTATGTTGTTTATTTTCAAGGATTAGTACTTAAGTTTTCTATTGTTAGTTTCCGTATTTCTTACGATGTATTTTTATTTTTATGAAGATAAATAAAATTCTCCGTATAGTGTTACAACTCACACTATATTAAGAGAAGAAATATTTCTCTCATTTGGTTATGAAAGGCTTGTGTTAATACAATATCTGGTAGTACAAAATTAATTGAGGGCTCTAGAAAAGCGACCTTATTACTACCTGAAGGAACAATATTGGCCATTAATAATGCACTGTATTGCAGCAAGTCTTGAAGAAACTTATTAAGTTTCAAGGTTATTCGCCCGAATGGCTATCATGTTGAGACTACCAATGAAGGAAAGGTTGAGTACCTTTATATTATTACAATGAAAGCTGGGGAAAAGTTAGTGCATGAAAAATTACCCGCACTTTCTTCCGGGTTGTGCCATACAAGTATCGGTGCGATTGAAACACATGTTGTAGTAAACAAAAGGTTTAATGTTTCTAATGATTTTATCATTTGGCATGACCGGTTGGGTCATCCCGGTTCTAATATGATGCGCAAAATAATTAAGAATTCACCGCACTGGCATACTTTGAAGAACCAAAAGATTCTTCAATTTAAGGAATTCTCTTGTGCTGCTTGTTCTTAAGGAAAATTGATTATTAAACCATCAACAACTAAGGTTGGGATTGAATTCCCTGCATTCTAGAACGTATACAGGGTGGATATATGTGGGCCAATTCACCCTCCATGTGGACCATTTAAATATTATATAGTCTTGATTGATGCATCTACAAGATAGTCACATGTGTGCTTATTATCAACTCGCAATATGGCTTTTGCGAGATTGTTGGCTCAAATAATAAAGTTAAGAGCACAATTTCCAGATAATGCAATAAAGAAAATTCGTCTTGATAACGCTGGTGAGTTTACATCTCAGGCCTTTAATAATTATTGTATGGCCACTGGAATATCATTTAAACATCCCGTTGGTCATGTTCATACTCAAAATGGTCTACCAGAATCAATGATTAAACGCCTACAATTGATAGATAGACCATTGCTAATGAGGACAAAACTTCCTGTTTCGGTATGGGGACATGCTATTTTGCACGTAGCGGCACCTGTGCACATAAGGCCAACCATTTATCATGAATTCTCCCCATTATAATTGGCTTTTAGTCAGGAGCCAAATATTTCCATCTTCAAATTTTTGGATGTGCGGTATATGTTCCAATTGCTCTACCATAACGCACAAAGATGGGTCCCCAAAGAAGGTTAGGGATATATGTTGGGTATGAATCTCCTTCAATTTTAAAATATTTAGAACCAATTTATTTACAGTAAGATTTGCCGAAGATTTATTCGATACCCAACATTAGTATAGATTGGAAATGCATTATCACTATCTCATTTAGATCCTCGAACAAATCAATGTGAGCAAGAGGTCCAAAAGATGATTTATTTGCAAAATGTCGCTAATCAACTGCCAGATGCATTTACTAACCTTCCAAGAGTTACTAAATCTCATATTCTAGCTGCAAATACTCCAGTTCGAGTTGATGTCCCTATAGGACAAACGGTTAATGCAAATGAGTCTAGGCCACATCTGAAACGTGGTAGACCAATCGGTTCCAAGGATAAAAATCCTCGAAAAAAATAAATAAATAAATGATCAAGATGATCATCATGTGAGGGAAATTGCTCAAGAAGAGCCCCAAGACATAATAAATGATAAGCCCACAGAGGAGATCCAGATACTTCAAAACAATGAGAGTGAAGAGATCTTGATAAGTTATGTCTCGACGGGAAAAAGGTGGAACCGAAATGACATTGTGGTCAACAATATTCTTGCATATAATGTTACTATTGAAATAATGCAACAAGATGAGGATCTTGAGCCAAAATCTGTCGATGAATGTAGACAGAGAAATGATTGGCCAAATGGAAGGACGCAATTCAAGCAGAATTGGCTTTACTTGAAAAACATGAAATTTTCGGACCAATAGTCCGAGCACCTGAAGATGTCAAGCCAGTGGGGTACAAATGGGTGTTTGTTCGAAAACGAAATGGGAAAGGTGAAGTCGTAAGATATAAAGCACGACTTGTGGCACAATAATTTTCGCAAAGGCCTGGCATTGATTATGTGGAGACATATTCTCCTCGCGGTGATGTAATTACCTTCGGTATCTAATAACCGCTGTCGTGAAAAGCTTGATATACGATTGATGGATGTTGTCACAGCCTATTTATATGGCTCATTGGACCACGATATTTTTATGAAAATCCCTGGATGATTCAAAGTGCCTGAAGCATACAAAAGTTCGCAGGAAAATTATTCAATAAAGCTTCAGAAATCTTTATATGGATTGAAACAATCTGGGCAGATGTGGTACAATCGTCTCAGTGAATATTTGCTGAAGGAAGGATATAAAAATGATCTTATTTTTCCTTGTGTTTTTATAAAAATGTCTCGGTCTGAATTTGTCATAATAGCTATGTATGTTGATGACTTGAATATCATTGGCATTCCTAAAGAGCTTTCAAAAGCTATAGAGTGTTTGAAGAAAGACTTTGAAATGAAAGATCTAAGTAAGACAAAATTTGTCTTGGCCTACAAATTGAGCATTTGACAAATGGAATATTTGTCCATCAATCAACATACACTGAAAAGGTTTTAAAGCATTTTTACATGGATAAATCACATCCGTTGAGTACCCCGATGGTTGCGAGATCACTTGACATAAATAAAGATTTATTTCGACCTCAAGAAAATGATGAAGAGCTCATTGGTGATGAAACTTCATATCTCAGTGCAATTGGGGCACTGATGTATCTAGATAATAATACCCAACCAGACATATGTTTTGCAGTGAGTTTATTGGCAAGATTCAGCTTTATTGGCAAGCATCTGGCTCCCTCCCTAACAAGAAGACATTGAACGGTGTTAAGATATATTCGTATATCTTCAGAACAATTGATACGGGATTATTTTATTCTTATAAATCCAAGTCGATACGATCGGTACAGTATGTGATATTTGTTCGACCCACATAAAGCCCGATCTCAAGCAAAGTGCTATTTATTAACATATGGAGGTACAACTATATCATGGCATTCAATCTAAGCAAACAATAGCCGCCACTTCTTCAAATCACGCAGAGATAATAACCATTCATGAAGCTAGTCGATACAACATGTTCGAGATCAATGACTCAACATATTCGTGAAATGTGTGGTTTTCTTTTGAAAAGGGATATTCCAACTATATTATACGAAGATAATACCGCATGTATTGCTCAATCGAAGCGAGGATACATTAAAGGGCATGCAACAAAAGACCTTTCACCAAAGTTCTTTTTTACTCATGATCTTGAAAAGAAAAGTGAGATAGATGTTCAACAAATTCGCTGGATTAATAATTTGGCGGATCTGTTCACTAAAGCATTACCAACTTCGACATTTGAGAGGCTGATATACAAGATTGGAATGCGTCGTCTCCGAGAACTAAAGTGAACTTTTCATCAGGGGGAGAAAATACGCGCTGCACTCTTTTTTCCTTGGTCGAGGTATTGTCCCATTGGGTTTTCCTGACAAGGTTTTTTAACAATGCAGCAAATAATGCGTAATAAGACACATTATCGGACATCCAAGGGGGAGTGTTGTAAATATGATAATGTGGATGTCCATAACTTCTAGGAGTTAATTCACCATTATATGACTATTATGTGTAGTTATACCACACCTCAACTACTCCCTCATTCATCTCCCACAACTACATATTCTTCCCACCTTTCGGGCGGTTAATGCCGTATTCAAGACAATCTTGTAATCCTCTCTACAGGAGTAGATAAATAGAGGTATGATATGTGATGTACTATATACTTGAAAGAAAAGAAGAAAATCATCTTTACATTATTTTATTCTATATTGTTTCTCTTGTTCTAATATTTTATATTGTTACTTTGAGCTTGGTTTTGCAACATAAAAGTGATTAAAATGCATTTTAAATGGACAAATTTTTAATAATTCACATATAAATTACTATGGTTAATAGCATATTTAGTCCAGCAGTTAGTTATAAAATTTGATTCTAATTATTGTGATATCAGACTAAGCACACTTAATTTTAAATTAATTGAAATGCGCACTTTTCAATCCTTTGCTTGTAAATATTTATAAACTTACCCTGATTATCATCAGTTTCACCATCTAATTACTCATGTAGTATATATTAAGCTTAAATTATTGCTCTATATTTAACGACCATATAGTCCTAGAGACCAGATATAATGAACTTCTTGCATAAAAGACACATATTTTTATTAATTAATGGTTTAAATAAAATTAATTAGTTATTAAAAGGATCAAAATTGCTATTAACACAAATTATTATTGTCAGTATCACAAGTTCACAACCAATGTATTGTTATCTACCAAATAATGATTCTTTTTCACTATAATCTCTGCCTAACTACTGACCATAATCCAAATCCTAATCCAACGTCCCCTCATATAGCATCTTTTTGAACAATGCCAGTGTATGATGACTGTATATCTCAAGTATCAACTACGTATGATGACTGTATCTCACTCGCACGTGCCACCTCTATATAACAGCCACGCTTATTCCGCCGCTATGATACTGTGTGTGTGCAAGTGAGTGAGTGCTCTCTTAGATCTGATGGTCCATCAGTATTAACCCCTTTTCCTTTTCCTTTTCCTTTTCTCCAGAAAAAAAAGAAAAGAAAACACCCATACAAACCAAAAAAGAAAAGAGAAAAAGCCCCCTCCTCTTCCCACCTTATTATTATCAGCTACATATCTATCTAGTACTTGCCCAGTTGTGTAACCAGCAAAAAGATTAACAATGGGAGAGGTTTGTTTGCTTTCTGCACACCCCTTGAGTCGCGGCTCTTTTCCAGACCATCCTAACGCGGAATGCTTTGTATATCGAGCAACTTAATGTTTGAGATTTTTGGTTTTGTGCTGATTCTTTTTTTTTTTTTTTTTTTTTTTTTTTTTGTAGGAAGAGAAAAAGGCAGAGGAGAAGAAACAAGAGGAAGTGAAGAAAGAGGAGCCACCAAAAGATGAAAAGCCAAGCGGTGGCGAAGAAAAGAAAGAGGAAAAAAAGGCAGATGTAGAATCCAAAGAGGCAAAAGCAGAACCACCACCACCACCCCAAGAAATTGTTTTGAGAGTTTTCATGCATTGTGAAGGTTGTGCTCGTAAAGTCCGCAAATCCCTCAAAGGATTCCCAGGTACTAATAACGATTCTTTTTATTAAAACAAAAAATTGTTTTTACGTTCTGTGTGGGGTTTTTAGTTTGGAAGATTGACATAGAATTAAATGTATGTCGAAAACAATCTCTCTATCTCTACGAAGTATTCATAGGGGTATGTGTACTCTACCGTCCGTCCCTAGACTCGACTTGTGGGGTTACAGTGGATATGTTAGTGTTTTTGTTGTTGTTGTTGTTGACATAGAAATAAATTGAGAGATTTTGAATGATTTTTGTAGGAGTTGAAGATGTGTTGACGGATTGCAAGACACATAAGGTAGTAGTGAAAGGGGAAAAAGCAGATCCATTGAAGGTGTTAGAGAGATTACAAAAAAAGAGTCATCGCCAAGTAGAGCTTCTCTCTCCAGTCCCTAAGCCACCGCCCGCAGAAGAGCCCAAGAAACCAGAGGAAAAAGAAGCCGTTAAACCTGAAGAGAAAAAAGAGGAGGTAGGTTTACTGCTTTTAATTAATAATTAATAGTAGAGTCTATATATTTTTTGTACTTATTCATTTCTTTGTTTTATAGCCTGTTTAGCCAAGCTTATTTTTTCCTCAAAAAATACATATTTTTTCAATAAGTGCTTATTTGAAAAAAAGTGAGGTGTTTCGATACGTTTTTGAGAAAAATAAGTTACTTTTTGAAATATCGGAAACAGTTTTTCAGAAGCTAAAAAAACTGATTTTGCCCGAAAGCACTTTTTTTAAAAGTACTTTTGAAAAAAATACAAATAGAAACGCTTTTTAAAAACTTGGTCAAACACTAATTGTTGTTTAAAAGTGTTTTTTTAATTAATTGGCCAAACACAAATTATTTTTTGCTAAAAGTGCTTTTTTGAAAAGTACTTTTAAAAATAATAAACTGATTTTAGAAGCTTAGCTAAACAGGCTATTAGTCTTTTTTGTCGTTTTTAAGGTAAAAGTCATATATGCAAATGGGTTTGTATGTTTGTTTTTGCAGCCCCAGGTGATCACAGTGGTTCTGAAAGTTCACATGCATTGTGAGGCTTGTGCTCACGAAATCAAGAGGCGTATACAAAGAATGAAAGGCAAGATTATTAATTTTGCTATTATTTTCTTCACTCTTTTTCTTTTGTTTAATTAATTTGGGAGTAGTAGGAGTACTATTTTGATTCATTATGCTGATTTTCTGATTATGCTTTTGTTACACTTTTCAGCTGTATTTGTTAATTAAAGGACGTTTCTTTTCTCCTTTTCGGATCTCTACAATAACATTGGATACTTAAGGATCTCTATATTCTATATATATGTACCTTTCTCAATCAGTACATTCTTTTATTAGTTAGTAGGAATAGAATATTCAATTCTTAAAGATTCTCTTAAAATTCTTCAGTTTTGAGTTTAATTCAAGCACATGTCCTCCACTACTAATGAATCTTTGGAATCATTAGTAATAGTATTGACTGTTGGGTATCATCAAAAGTTGCATATATGACTTAGGAAATTGATACCATACATAATTAATTAATTTTCACGGACATTAAATTAGGCGTGGAGAATGCAGAACCAGACTTGAAAAACTCACAAGTGACAGTGAAAGGTGTGTTTGAGGCAACAAAACTGGTGGATTATGTAAGCAAAAGGACCGGAAAACGGGCAGTAATCGTTAAAGTAGAACCCGAAAAGAAACCCGAGGAGGAGACGAAGCCCAAAGAAGAGAAAAAACCCGACGAAAAAGAAGCGAAGAAAGTTGAAGAAAACAAAGAGGAGAAGAAGGAAGAACCAGCAGGGGCACCAGCTAAAGAAGAAGCAGCAGCAACACAAGCTAAAGAAGAAACTGTTCAAAACGACGACACAAAACTAGAATTGAATAAAAATGAGTTTTACTATTATCACCATCCTCAGAATCATCAACTGGATAATCCTCAAAGGTTTGCACATGAAATGTATGCATACCCGCCACCTCCACAGATTTTCAGTGATGAAAATCCTAATGCATGTTCTGTGATGTAAATTTGGAGTTACGTGAAGGGTAGAAACGGAAATGTTAGCTCTTGTTGTGGTGCTCTTCATGTGAAAGGTCTTGGGACTCGCTAAGTTACAACTGATCTACCAGACAAATACTGTGGAATTTTGTGAGCCCTTTGTACTTTTTTTTTTTGTTTTCTTTATTATGATCTTGTTGTTATATACTCCCTATATGTATTATACAATAAATAGTACTGATATGAAAATTTAAATTTGGTACTTGGGGACTTGGAAGTTGTTTCTTCTGTGTTACTGCACACTGTTTGCCCTCCACTGCATCACTACTTTTTCATTACCGACCTGCATAATTAGTTTTATAATGAGTAAACTTTAGTATAATATATACTATTTGAAATAAATTACCATAAAAATACAGTATAATTAAAAAGTGAAAAATGTATGGCTGGATTAGGTGCTTGTTAAACGGTCACATCTTTGGTGGTTGTATATTGTAATGCGTGGATGACATTCTTTCAATCCTTTTATTGCCAACGGAAAACTAACAGTTAGGTAGGATAATTGGAGTGTTGGTTAAGTTTGGAATGTGCTTATATTCACGAGGAAGCTTTTTCTTTTGTAATGACAAATATGTGATATTTCTCTTTAATTCGGAGTTTACACAATGTCTTAGAAAATCATTTGTCAGAAACTATTTTTTGTGGAAACAAACCAAAATATATCCAAACAAAGCTCTATTGACAAGTAAAATTCGCTAATTGATTACATTACTAGTCAGACAAATTATGTCTTGCTTTTCAAGTAACTGATTCCATTTATTATGTGTTGTTGCTTGCATTTACTCTATAACGACTTGATGGTGTAATTCTTTCTAATATCATCAGTATATAAAAGTTAAATTGTAGATAAAATAATCAATAACCTCTTAAATTTTATCAGTAAATTTTATTTAGACATCCGAACTTTGATATATTTCAATTGAGCACTTGAACACATGATAAATTGTTCATATTAGACACTTATGGCTCAAATTTTAGAAAAACTTTTGCACGTGTTCTCAAGCACCTATTACATAGATAAATTAATCACATAATTTGCACCTCCTTTAATCATACACATCAGCCTCAATTGGAAAATGTCTGAGGTTTTACAGCCATTTAAAGCTAATGTATATAATTAAAAGAGGCAACATATTTGAAGTGGTTAACCTTATAATAGTGCTAGAGACACAACCACATAAAAATTTTCAAAGTATGAGCCTAAAATGTCTCATAAGAACATTTATCGTGTGTTAAGTGTTCAATCGGAAAGATGCTAAAATTCGAATGCCTAAATAAATTTTACGATTAATTTTAAGGTGATATTGATATATTTCGCCTAAACTATAACTAGAAGTAACACCAAGTTAGCCAAGAAACTCTATATGTTGTGTACAAGTATTTTGTAGAGCGATCATATCCAACTTTCTGACCATATCTTTGGAAAGGACATCTCAAGTTCCAAAAGTAACTACTGTAGAGCCGTTTTACTTTGGGCTTAAAAAATGTGCATTTATGTTTATTTAATAAAAAAAGAAATTATAAATCAAAAAAAATAACTTCGCTACCCTAACTTATTTTTTTTTACTTATTCTAAGACTTTTTAACTTATGTTTCTGCCAAACACCTAAAAAATCAAAAAAATGTGCCGTATGTTCGATTTGACCACTTATGTTCAATCCAAACGGGCTCATAGCCAACTTTACATTAATAGGGAATGATGGAAGTGCGATTGCATAGTTTGTCCTATATTGCAATTGGCAATATAATGCACTGTTCTACGGAGTGGCTACCTTTAGTCCGTTACGCAAAAATGTGACAACTGACATAAATCCACCCATCTCTAGTACAGATAATGTTTCCCCCTCCTTTAGAGATCCATTCATGACCACTCTTCTTTCATCAAAAGAAATTTTTTTGAGGCAAGATGGTCCACTAAATAGTGATGAAAAATATTGAAAAGACACTTTAATGGAGGAAATAACCCAAAATTAGATCAACCATTAATGAAAGGTCTCGGCTTCGAACTTTGAAAATGGACAAACTTTTGTTAGAAAACATTTTTCTCCTCATGATGAGCCTTACGTGACATAAATATGAATTAGTCGGATCAGTAGGTTTTGAATACCAAACGATTATAAAAAAGAAACCCAAAAACTAGTTCTTCTGTCTGGTCATAGATAATGAAGTATTTCTCTATTGGTAAGATACTGATTTAGTCGTCAATTTTTGTAAACGGTGAAATGGCCGATGAAATATTGAAATATTTGCTTGAGAAGTATTCTCTAGCGATATAAGGATTTTAACTCAGAAATTTTCGATTCTTTTTCCTAAGTGAATTTCGCATTGAAAAATAAATGAATCCAAGTAATCTTTTCTACTTTCAATTTCAACACCCTTTGTTTTGACTTCAACCAATATGGTCCAAAGGTCTAGCCTTTCTAGGTGATGCAGTGTTTAAGAAAACGAGTAATAAACGACAGCTCAATCACATATTCATGACTTGATTTTTGCGAAAATAGCTGATTAAATTTCAAGCACATAGGAAAAGAGCATGATTAAGCACCACCAAATAAATTTATGCCTTAATAATCTCATGGAATTACTTATTAGTTTCTCATTATTTTATAAATTGAGGGAGATTAACAAATGGAGTATTGCATATGGATAAGGATTTACACTCTTTAACTTTTAAGTGCGTCATTTGATCACCAAATGCAAAAGAAAAAGGAACGAAAATATGGTAGATGCCAAAGGGAATCCACTCCTTTGTGAAATCATCATCCTATAGCTTTTGATGGCAGAGCAGCGTAGCAGTTAAAGAATAACAACAATGTACTCAAAGGAATCTTACAAAATGCGTATTCTGAGTAGAAGTCTGTGAGACGCACCCTACCTTAGGTAGGAGGTTGTTTCCGGAAGCTTTCCCAAGAAAAGGCATAGGAAAGGTCAGATACGGGCAAACAAATCAAAGCAATTATGAAAATGAAAACAATGAAAGTAAATAAGCCATTATGAACCAACAGATACTCGCAGAAATAAAGAAACTATAGAGCAATATAACTACTCGTAAGAAAGAATAAACGCGACTACCTACTAGCCTTCTACCCTAATATGAGTCATCCATACCCTCCTATCTAAGGTCATGTCCTCGGTAAGGTGAAATGCGCCATGTCCCGTTTCAAATCACCTCTCCCCAATACTTCTTCGCCTACCCTACCTTCTTCTTCGAAACCGTCGCTAGCCCCCTCGCACCTCCGACCGGGGTACGTGCATCTTTCCGCATCACATGCCCAAACTATCTCAGCGTCGTCTTCCACCGAGGCTACTCCAACCTTGTCTCCGATGACTTCATTCCTAATCCTATTGCTCCTAGTGTGCCCACACATCCATCGCAAAGATTATCATTTCCGCCACTTTCATCTTCCGAATACGAGATTTCTTGATCGCCAACACTCCGCCTCATACAACATAGTTGGTCTAACCACCACTTTGTAGAACTTGCCTTTAAGTTTTGGTGGCACCTTCTTGTCACACAACACTCTGGAGGCAAGCCTCCATTTCATCCACCCTGCACCAATACGGTGTGTGATGTCATCATCAATCTCCCCATTTTCTTGTATAATAGACCCAAGATACTTGAAACTATCTTTCTTCTATATGACCTGGGTACCAAGCTTCACTTCCACGTCAGCCTCATGCACTATATCACTGAACTTGCACTCTAAGTACTCTGTCTCGGTCCTACTCAACTTGAACCCTTTAGACTCCAAAGTTTGTCTCCAAACCTCCAGCTTAGCATTAACTTCGCTGCGAGACTCGTCAATCGGGACTATATCATCCGCAAATAACATACACCATGGCACCTCACTTTGAATTTTCCGCGTCAATCCATCCATCACCAAGGAAAATAAAAATGGGCTAAAAGCTGATCCCTGGCGCAACCCCATTACCACTGGAAAGTGCTCTAAGTCTCCTCCCATAGTCCTTACCCCCGGTCTTCGGCCCCATCATACATGTCTCGATCGCCCCTAATGTACGCCACAGTACACCTCTAGCCTCCAAGCATCTCCACAACCCTCTCTCGCACTTTGTCGTATGCCTTTTTCAGTCGATGAATACTATGTGCAAGTCCTCTTCCTCTCCCTATACTTGCTCCACCCGCTCTCCGTACAAGATAAATAGCTTCTGTAGTTGAGCGCCCGCATGAATCCGAACTGGTTCTCTGAGATAGACACGCCTCTCCTCACCCTCATCTCCACCACCCTTTCCCACACTTTCATAGTGTGGCTTAGCGCCGATCCCTCTCCGTAGTTGTTGCAACTTTGAATGTCGCCTTGTTCTTGTACAATGGAATCATTGTCCGCATCGCCATTCTTCGGCATCTTAGCCGTCTTAAAGATGACATTAAATAACCAAGTCAACCACTCCAAACTCGCTCGCTCGCAACTCTTTCCAAAACTCCCGAATCTCAATCAGTCTCTTCTTCCCTACTCATTCTACGAACAACACCCTTAACTTCTCAACCTTTATACTCCTACAATATCCAAAATCACGACACCTCTCGAGTACTTCAAATCTCCCAACACAATATCTCTTGTCCCTTCGTCGTTCAAGAGTTTGTGGAAGTATGACTGCCATCTCCGTCTAATGAGAGCGTCCTCCACCAGTACCCTGCCATCCTCGTCCTTGATGCACTTCACCTGATGGCTATGCAGATTACTATGAACTTGTGGTGATCGTCTCAAAGTACACTATGGGCTATGGCTATACGGATTGTCAAGTTCGTGATTTATTTCGATCAAATGGTTTAAGTTCTTAGTTTTGCTCTTCTGTTTGGTATTATTTGTAAATTATTTC
The DNA here is from genome assembly GCF_029784015.1 of Lycium ferocissimum. NCBI lineage: Eukaryota > Viridiplantae > Streptophyta > Magnoliopsida > Solanales > Solanaceae > Lycium > Lycium ferocissimum. The sequence continues at coordinate 35,223,098 of NC_081345.1, read as the reverse complement.
TTGGTCTTTGAATACCGTATTAAATTATACTCCTTTTTTGGACTTCATTTTTTTTTTTTTAAAAGTGAGGAGAAGGGTCTCTTTTCTACTACAGAAAAAAAAAAAAAAAAAAAAAAAAGGAGCAAAATTTATTTGACTCAACCTTACAATACGTGTAATATCAATAAAATGCATTACTTTATTTCAGGGCGTATAAGAAAGCTTAGAGGACGACTTAGGATTTCATATAGTTCTAAACCACATTGCTCATGAAATTAATTAGGGGTTATGACAGAGCAAGTATTTATTTAGAAAGGAAATATTTCATAAGCCAATATGTAAGAGAATACTGCAGACTTTACTGCATATTTTGATAGATGTGGGGTTGGATATTTTCTGGTTGATATAGTTTCTTATCATGATTATTAGTGGAATCCTTGATGGACTCGAAATGCATAATTGTCCTTTGTCTCTCTTGTGATCTACAGTTGCACTCGATATGATGAAGTTTGTGAAGGCATTTGAGAAAAGTTATTTAGAGTCACATTGAAGAAAAAGGTTGGTTCTTAATCTCCATCTGCCTAGACCCTACTTTATCAATTTAGAGATAACATTTTTGCCTCACTTATTTGCTCTTTCTTCCTTTTCTTTGTTTTGCTTTAGAGATAGCATTGTTGCCTCACTTAAGTAGGTTCCTTTAGCTAATTAGTGGAGAGTACTTTCTAATAAAAGCCTCTACTTAGGTACGGAGAAAAACAATAATTAAAAAGAAATTGTGTGTTGATGATAGCATGTAATCTTTTAAATTTGTTCATATCTGGGGAAAGTCGAGCTACATAACAGTGGATGCGATATGCCTGCTATCTTCAATTCGAATTATATAATATGTTACACGTAAAAATATGAATGAAAACATTTCCTCTGCCTTTGAGCCTGAGAGCCTGGTGCAATAATCCTCTTTCCGGTCTTATTTACTCTCGTGCGATTAACTTTCGAGGCATAGTAATAACTAAAAAAAGAGACTTTTTGATGTTGCTCAAATTCAAATAGGGGTCTAATTAATGCCCAAAAAAAAAAAGGAAGGATATACTATCTCGGAATGGAACGAAGGGTCAAACTCAAGTTGACTTTTCAAGATCAACGAATCGACTTTTTTTTTTAAGCTGAGTAAAATTTCATAAGAGAAATAAAGTTCACGGAAGGTTCTTCAATAATCCTGATTTACGAAGTTCTACTATTGCATAGCCTAGTTATCATTCTCCCATTACTCAAATCGTCCAAAGGACAAGGCCCCCGCCATAAAAAGTAGACACAAAGTGATTTTAAGGAATTGTTTTCTAAAAGGGCAGTCTGAGAGAAATTTAATTTGCCTGTCAACATCTTTATAAAAAAAAAAAATCTTCCAAATAATAACCGATTATTGGATTTAACACGAAATCATTTTCATGAGGGTGACTTTCCGCCTTATCTTAGTCTTCTCCTTCACAATTATGAATGTACTAAAGGTCAAATTTAATTTTGAAGAATTTCGAGAGTACTAGTCACAATTTATTTAAAGTAGGAGTATTAGGATTCAATAAAGAGTACAAAGCCAAATTCTTATTTTAAGAGATGATGTGCTTTGAGAGGAGAGTTTCAGCTGGAGCTTTTTGCTAGGCCAGTTTCTTGTTAATCTAGGTAAGTTTAAGATTAACATTGTGAACCGTGGCTGACAATTTGGCTGAAATATTTGCGATCTCGATGCCTCGACTTTGTCGTGGCCTCTTGTGTCTGAGTTGTATTTATTGCCTTATTGGCATCCAATGAACTACATCAAGTGGTCAATTGATTTCTAATATACGAAAACAATAATCCTTGCACTATAAAATTCTGTATCAATGATGTAAATTTTGCATATATTGGTAATAAAATGACTGATGTTCATAATAAACTTTACCTAACTAATATGTTTGGTTTCCATATATTACACAATAATAGAAGCATAATTGATTAAAAAAATATATATAAAATTCTTATAAACGTTCTGATCAGCCTCCTCCAGAAGCAAATGACTGTGAATTTCATTTATCCGTTTCTGCTACATTGCAATCTCATAGCTAGCATTAGATGTCCATGAGCAATCACTGTGCATATTGGTATTTTCAGATTAGTTCGGGACTCTCAACAACAAAGTCGTTGTAGTATAGTGGTAAGTATTCCCGCCTGTCACGCGGGTGACCCGGGTTCGATCCCCGGCAACGGCGTTGTTTTTTGATTTTGGGTGACAAGAAGATCATTTTGGGCTTCGATGGAATGATTCGAAACCCACAAGCCCAAATTTCTTCCATTGTGGGTTATAGGCTAGTTTGGATGATGGAATGATTCGAAACCCACAAGCCCAAATTTCTTCCATTGTGGGCTATAGCAGGAAATCGAACAAATTAGCACCCCAAATCCGATTGATTTTGGCCCTAATTTCAAATTACTTAGGGCTTTTTCCTTCGTCAGCGCGCTCTCCCCTAATTACCCATTTGTTCCGCAACGATCAAGTTGTAAGTTCTGTGCAGTTATGAATATTTCTTTCCTTCTTGCATCTTATTTGCTCATCATGTAATATTTGTTCCTTAGTTGTGATAGTCTACTAATCCATGGAGGTCTTTCATTTTGCTGATAAAAAAATTAAAGGATGATAAATGGAGGTTGATTATTTTCAACCGCACGTCCTGACCATCTCAAGTCGTATTTGAATTAGATTGGTTTTAGAATATCCTATTGATCAGTGGCGAAGCCAGGAATTTTACTAAAAGGGTGTCAAAATATAAAAAAGTAGACACGTAAAAAATAAGGGGAATCGACGTATGGTATTTATAGATAAAACTAAAATTTTGACCTAGCTAAACAGTGTAAAATTCTGGCTAAGCGTAAGGTGGCTCCGCCACTGTTATCATCGATATCAGTCTATGACATCAACCTTTCTCTTAAGGTTATTTTGCTTAAAAAACTTTCTCTTTGATTTCCTTATATAATATGCAGCTATTCGTATTGGTTTCTGTGTTTCATACAAGTTGACATTCGTTTTATTATCTCCAAGAGTATGGTTTAATGGTTGAGGAATAGTAGTAGCAAGTGTGATCCCATTTGCTCTAACATTGTTGAGTAGATTTACCCTGCATTGTGCTTGTGGACTATTACAGACGCACAAGCCGGTTGAAGCACCACAACAAACAACATACACGGTGTAGTCCCACAAGTGGGGTTTGGGAAGGGTAGAGTGTACGCAGACCTTACCCCTGCCTTGGTAGGTAGAGAAATTGTTTCCGATAGGCCCTCGGATCAGAGATGGTTGAAGCACCACCATCATTTTAAAAAATCAAGATGCATGTCATTTGCTTCTGGTGTAATAAGCTTTGAAGTTTTTATGGTGTACTAATGTAACTAATCTGCCTTTGAGGTCTTCTATGCCTATTTTCTTGAGGAAAAGTATAGGAATGAAGATGGAACAATAATGTAGTGTATTTTGACCTCAAATGTACTGTCTTTCATTTTGTTTCGTTTCCATTCTTTCAAATCTTCAGTAAGAGAAATAATGCCATAAAATATGGAGTGTTCTTCATTTTTATGAATTTGCACCACGAATGATGAAAATTATAAAATTCATGTAAATATACCAAAATCTTTTACTTATTGCAACTGCATAATTCGAGTTCTGACCATCTGAAATATAATAATATTTGAAATAGATTCATTTCAAATATCCCTTAAATCCATATCAGTTAATCACATCAACCGGTGAACTAAGATTAGAGAACTTGATAATTGATTGTTTTTTTAGTACTAATTTCTGTGTCTTATTGCTATTATTAGAGAATAAATTTTATACTTGCATCCTTCTCCCTGTCAAATTAATCTGCTAAAATCCCAGATTCTTCGACTGTGCGTTCCAAAGGTTTTAGAACTCAAGATCTTATCCTCCTTTAAAGTTGATGTAGGAAAAGAGAAGACAAGCTGATCCAGTTCATTATACTGGTAAATTTTTCAGTTTCAGAAAATTAGTATTCCTTTCTTAGTCTGTTCACTTTAATGAGTTCTGTTGTACAAGGTGTGGATCGAAACATAATTTCTGTAGCTATCACCTTTCCACATTCATGATTGTCGGTTTACAGTTTCTCAAATGGATCCAGAAGCTGCACGCAATGCACGGGATTCACTGGATCTGGTATTTCATATGTCAAACATTCTTGACACTGGACTTGATCGTCACACTTTATCCGTTCTGATTGCATTCTCTGAAATGGGTTTCAACCCTGAGGCCTTAGCTGCTGTAGTTAAGGAGCTTCGCAGAGAAACACTGGCTTCTTCTTCTGTCCAATCAATCCCTCCATCAGCACCTTAGGCAGATTAGTTTTATATCCCGTTTGGTTGCTGAAATTTGATGGAACAATCTTAGTAGGAGCTCTTTCTTAACCCTTATTTTTTCCCCTGTTGATTGATGTGTAAGTGGTTTGTTTTCTTTTCCTACTTTGGCATTAAAAACAAGGTGTTTCTTGAGTTTTGAGGCTTACTTGGAGTGAGCCTTCTGGTTATCCTTTATTACGCAAGCTCTCTCTGTCTCTTTGAAATGTCAACTGGCTGATATCTGTATTTTTAGTCACTTTTTGTAAAGATTAATCTTATTGCTTATACTAGATAAATATAGAAAAGTTCAATCAAAAAATTGGCTATTTTTTTCATTTTCTACTCTGTTGGGTGTTCTGGGATCCCATATTTTGGGATTTGTTAGATTTAAAATGTCTTTGCTATATTAACATATCAAGATAATACGAACTCAGAATTTTCTGTATGACATCATATCCTGTATCTGATCTAACAATCGGGGAGTACTCCAAAGAAAATTGGCTTTTCATCCATTTTTTGTGAGGTTATTTCTGTTTTTCATTAATGGAATCAACAAATTTCTTCTCTCAGAACACTGATTTGTTTCTGTTACTGAACTCTATTATCATTGTCAGATAAGAGCTCTATCTGAACATGGTTGGGACATAGGAACATACAACTAGATGGTAATTTTGAGGACAGGAAATGTTATATTAAAATGGTGCAACTTTAATTTAAATAGTTACTGATGTCAAAGACAGAAACAAGTGGGAAAAATAAGATGACAGAAACAAGTCCTACAAGTTAGTTGAGTCCTAGTTCAAATATTATCTTTTCTTTAAATTAACAGGTTGTTTGAATTCCTGAGGCACAATTATTTTGCACATTGTAATACCTAGTAGGCGTTTGGACATGCCGTTTGAAATCATGGTTTGAAACCATGAGATGAAATCAACTTTTGGACATGCATTTCATCCCATGGTTTCGAACTATGGTTTCAAAAAAATTAAATATAAAACTTAATCCATAAGTTTATATTTTATAAAAAAAGACTCATAAGTTAGTAAATATTTTTAACAATTACTCCTATCAACTAGTGACCAACCTCATTAACTTTCACTAACCTTTATTTATGTCTACCATGTGGGAGAATTATATTAAAGAGTAGTTACATTACTATTCATGTTAAATTTTCGTTTTTATTGAACTAAAGTTTGATCAATTGATGTTGTATTTTTTAAAAAGGCCTTCTAGTAGCGTATTAATTTTGTTATGAACTATGACTTGCTCATTTGGTAAGATTATATAAGAATTGAGAATGTTTTGATAGTTTTTACAACTTGTAGGTTTTTATATCTATAAGAAAAAATACAACTTAAGATATTTAAATTATACGTCCAAACATGATTTCAAACCATGTCCAAATGACTCCCTAGAGTCTCTCTGAAATAAAGCTTATACATTTCAAGTAAAGTCCAAAGTAGTACGATGATATTGTCGTCCTATCCTTTGTGAACCATGTAGAATTTTATAGCCTCTGTTAAGCTTAGATATTTGAAATTGTTCTTAACCTTAGGACCCGTTTGGACATGATTTGAAATCATACTGATTTGAAGTTAAAATTTTATTTGGACATGCAATTTGAATATTTTATGTTGTATTTTTTTTTTTTTCCATAAACATGAAAACTCCCACAACTTGAAAACTATCAAAACTTCCCCAAATCTTATACAATCTTATCAGATGAAACAAACAATAATTCATATACAAGGTATCAGAATATCATAAGGCGCCGCATTAATAAATCGCATATCTCCTTGTTCCTTTTATAAATAAATGCTTGCAATTACATGCTATTACAAACTTTCAAGTATACATAATTTAACAAAGATTAATTAGTCTAAAAAATCAACAATAGCACTAACTAGTTTTTTTTTTTTTTATGCAAACTAGCCATATCAATATCTATGCTCGGGCTTGAGGGGGAATGTTAGAAAATGAACATAGATACCTTTAGGAAAGGTGTAGTGTAGATAGCTTAGCAAATATATAGGGATACAAGATGATATCTTTAGTTTCTTTCCTTAATTAGAGCCTCATTGTATTCGTATATAAACTTGCTACATAATGGAATAATACACAAATTCTCCATATCTTGTCTCGATTACACACATAATGGGTAACGTAGGAGAATGTCTCTGTTTACCATAAAGATTCACATGAATCTCCATAAAACATGTGTAGCTACATGAAGCACAGTATAGCCACAGATCCATGCTAATCAAACATATTTGTAGAAAATAAGCAGCCTGGATCGCATAACAGATGACCATAACGATGAGGGTATGAAGGAATAAATAAATCTCCACCAGTAAAAGATGAAATAAAGTGGCACATAAAGGATGCTGAAGTGCCCTGTTTTATCTTTCGGAGAAGCAGGTAAGCTAATTTGCCCCTTCATTCTTTTTCTCCTGTTGACAATAAATCAAGGGCTCATCATAATCCATTAGCAATTTGGGATCAGTTTCTTTCAATCACTCCGTTCTAGCTGAGATACTCACTAAGGAAGAGCAGATGAAATCCTTGACAAGTCACGACTTAGCTATGCACTTTGAAGCACATCAGGTTGGGGAATAACTTCAGCAGTTGATCACGGCTGCGATTCTACAAAGTAATGTATCAACAGTAAGAACAATCATGGGGAAATATGAGAAAACATGCAAGGGCATATGGCAAGACCGCAAGAGCGGGGACTTCCAGTTGATCAAGTAATAAACTTAAAAAACTTACAAGCACTAGTCAGAGAGAGGCTTAACTTTTAATTGCTAATAGCACGATCCAGTTGTTTTCCAACTTTATCACATTTGACATGAGCCAATGTTCTAGGACATAAAGGTGATAGCGTGGCTGGAGATTCTAAAGATATTCTGTACCTTTATATTGGTGCACCCATTTACATCAAGGGTTGTTAGTGTATTGGAGCAGAAGCTAGAAAGCACCTCCAAGCACTTGTCAGAGACCCCAAGTATCCCAAATAAACTGCAGTAGCAGCATAAAAGAAATTAAATAAATATAGCAGAGTCAATTCACGAGTTTAGTCAGAACAAAAATAGGCCAAGTTCATTAATCAAGTTGCAAAATAAATCTGCAGTAAACAGAAATCGGCTGTACTTAATGTTTTATAATTGCTTAAGCCGGAGATCGAGACAAACCTTGGAATATCTAAAAACAGGATATCTCTATCCCAATATGTTCACAAGATTGGATATTTGTCAATTTTGTGGAGGTGCTGAATTAATTTAGCATAGGCCATTTCGGTATTCCTATTCTAGTGATAATTCTAGGTCCACATTCACCTTAGAAATGTAAGAGACCTGCAGCCTTGAGCTATTGCTATGACCCCAACATCAGTGACTCGTACACACCTGTCAATGTCAATAGATCCAATAACATACTGTTGTATATCCTTTTGCTCCCGATGAAATTGGAAACATACTTATGTTACATACCATGTCAAATTGAGAGACACCAGGTTATTGCACATGGCTATACAAGAAAGCCCATCATCTGTTAGATTCTGAAGGACAACTTGGGTTAATAGCAAGGTCACTTAAACAATTTCAACATTGCGCCAACCAATAAGCATAACCTATGAAAAGCAGTTCAAGAAAATGCTGGAGAATATACCTGACCACCACAGAGATCCAGGAATTTAAGATGAGGCAAAAGAGATATCTTCTTATAAGCTTCATCCGTTAAGCTGCAAGAAAGAAAGGAAGCAGCTTGTCTGAGTAGAAATTCAAACATATGCAAATTTGCAGTATATCTTTGAGTGGTAGAAAAGGTGCATTCACACATGACATGCAATAAACTGAAAAATCCTTTTTGACAAGTAATATTGAAATGAAACAAGTGGTTACGTGGAAAGGGCATAAAGGTTCAAACTCTGAAGAGAAGAGCAGTTCAAACATATCCGCTGCAAACCAGAATCCGTCACCTTGATGCACCTAATCACATCCAACAAAATCAGTATAATCAAGAACACATAATCGTATGTTCCGCCACAAAAGGGTTATAAAGACCAAACAACTAGCAATACTCTCAAGATACTCAATTATAAGTAGGCGTTTGGCCACGAAAACCAAATATTTTACACCATTTTTTTGGAATTTTGAAGTTGGAGGTGAAGATGAAGTTGTGTTTGCTCATATTTTTTGCAAGTAATATTTGGTTGTTAGAATGTACTGAAAGTGAAAACAGTGTTTTAGGTTTCTCCAAAATAAAAATACAACTTCAAGTTGTATTTGAAATTTTCATGGCCAAACGTAGATTTTCAAATAAAGTGAAAAAATTCCGGAAAAAAGTGAAAAATTTTCATGGAAAACAGGTCCTAAGTATCCTTCTTAGAGAAGGGGAGGCTTATATTAGGTCATCACCCCTACAACAGACCTAAAGGCAAGAAATGGCACCCTTGTGTCCCAGAGATGCTAGGCTTTAACCAGAACATCTAAAAACAACTCTTCCTTTAACTTTTTTTTTTTTCTTTTTCTTTTCTTTCTCTCAAAATAATCTCGTGCAGACTGAGAGGAAAATCTCCAACCTAGTGATGTTCAACGATTCCAATTCTTGATAATTGTCAGCAACCAGATGCAAACTTTTATCTGTAATATTCTGCATAACATATCAATATAATGAGAAAGATCTTCAGCACAAAGAATATGGATCAAATGAAAGTCAGAGGATTTGCATAATGAGAAACAAGTGCAGCTTGTTTACATATTGCAAAAAGAATGAATGTAGGAGGTGGAAGTCACAGAATGAAAAGAATTGGATTGTTATACTTATCAGTTGGGAGATAGGGAAGAAGAAGTAGTAAATGGTGGAAGCCTCCATTTCCCTTGCCGGCAATTTCCAGGTTCTTGGCCATTGGAGAACCCGACAAGTTTATTGGCTGGAAAACCTATTGCCGGCACACATTGGCTCCTCTGTTCACAGTCCTTCCCCTCTTTCCTCTTTTTCGAACTATTGGGAGCTTAGGAACTTTTCAGAAGAAATGGTTCTAAAATAAAAATGGGGAGGGGTTCTGATGTTGGGAGATAGGGAAAATTTCATTATTGTAGTTCTTTTACATGCTTCATTGTTCATTTGAAACGTCAGTGACGATTGTTAGTCATGCACAGTATGCTGGATTGGGGTGTTTACAAGACAAAAAAGTGTCTAAATAGTCACTGGAAAGTTAAGGTATCTACTTGACAAATGATGCCAAGTTTAAGGGGCTATCTAGGTATTTGGTTAATTTTAAACCTATCAAGGATCAAGAATCTATTTCTGATTGAGCCGAGATTCTGTCTCTGTCCACGTTCTATTATCCACATTTACTTGGTATCTAACAGCACTCTGTTCCCACTCATTTTTCTCCTGACATCAAAATGAATCTTAAGCAATTGTAGACAAGAACAATAGTTTACGAAGGATGATGAAGTCGATTTATACAACAACTATGTCTCAAACCAGGCCTAGTTGGGATCAACCATATGATCATCGCTCCATGTCGCTCCATTTAGACCGGACTAAATAAAATATGAAAAGGTTAGGTTCTCTAACACTAGAAGTTCTCTATGTTTTCTCCAGCATACTAATATCGGACAAAACTAGAAGACTCCTAGCGAATATTGGATCTAAAGTGAGCGCACTATCATGACTAAACCTTAAGCCCAACTAATTAATATTACTTATATGGATCTGTTTTCCTTCCGTTGTATCCTATTTTTTGCTAAATCTGCATGAATTCAAAGAGACTGTAGGTCTTTTAAGCCAACTTCTTTCCATTTGATTTTAGGCCTATTAATCGGTGCATCTGGAGGTTGACATAAGACAAGCTCATAAAGTAATCATTGAATGATATGTATAGCACATTAAAGGTTCATGTACCTTGCATCCACTTAAGTTCAAATCTACCACAGATCTGCAGTTCTTCACTAGATGAGTAATGCCAACATCTGTTACCCTAAACATTTATCCAAAAATTGCAGGTGACAAAGTTAAAATTTATTTGGTCATGCATCAGCTATATAATAAATTGGGAAAGAGCATTAGATGAAGCTTGAGATACCTTACATTCCAATAAATGGAAAAGACCTTCAGTTTAGGACAAGTATTTGTCACTACTTCGATTCCCTTGTCAGAGATCCTTTGACAACCATTTAGATTTAAAATCTCCAAATCTAAAAGGGAATCCCCACACTGCAGATTTATGAAACCACGGGAATATCAAATTTCTGTGACAAAACAGGACCATGCTGGACACATTAAAAGTAATTTGTTACCCCATATTACAAGGATTACGCAAAAACTTTTCTTTATCTTCATTAGATGGTAAGATATGAATAGTTTCCTCATTTTTTGACACCCCTATACAGGTCACCCAAGTTGTTCAGACAACAAGGAAAAAATAACTTCTAACTTTTCTGAGGATTATAAAATGGCTCCAAGTATATGTTGATATTTAGTCAAAGAATAAGGTCAGAGATGCTAATCGAACGAGGCAGCCTCCACATTGGAACTTGAACTGACTGGAAATTTTTTTTTAAAAAAAAAAAAAAAAGATTCTGAAAACATGTTCATTCTGTGACTTTGCAAACTTCTGAATCCCACCTTGCTTTTAACAGTTTCCAGTTGCTTGTCTTCAATATCCTGCGCAAACTCAAGGTTGATATGCTTCACATTGCGATATCTCGGCTGCAAAATACAAATATAAGATAAATAACCTGCATCTCTAAGTTTAAGAAACTCATTTTTCTTTCATCACCAACTCAACAGAATAGCACAAAAGCCAATGAAGCATAACCTAGTGGATATCAGTTAAGATCTGTCAAGGTATGGTTTTATGTCCAAATCAAACAACAGTAATTTTCTTACTGCTGCTTGACAAAAAAAATTACAAAGAAGCCAATGAAACCTGGCCTAGTGGTGAGCATTTAAGATGAAGGTGCTGACACCAAGTGATCCGGTTCTTATCCTGTCAATACATGGGTTTATGTCCAACTTAAATATTGGTTATCTCTCTAGTAGTATTTTCAGTACAATGTACTACAAGAAAAAACGACTCAATAAAAAACAAAAATTAACAGCACCAAAGAGATGCAGGCTTACAGTTATACAATATGCAACATCTACTTAAACCAAAATGTGACTAGTCTTATTTTTCAACTTCTTTTCATTGGTCCCAAATTCCAATGTTTCCCTATTCACATTATGCTCCCAGAATCCCTAAAAGACTAACTAAAGCAGTTAACTTTTCCTTCTTACATTTTTTCGGGAACTAAAACTGGTTACTCAGAAAAATCAATCAGCATAACAAATAACCCAACAAAAAAATAGGAAACATACCAAAGAAAGAGCTGAAACAAGGCGATCACCAGCATTGCTCATCTCATGAAAATCAAGAACCTGTAAGAGGAAAAAAGAAAAACACCAAAACAATTGAAACACCAGATATATAAAAAAGGGAAATCATCTGTTTTATAAAAGAGATCAAATGGGATAATTCCAATAATGTAGAAATAACACTCTATGTCTATTTGGAGAAAATATTTACCCGAAATGTCCAAGTTGTACACTTTGAAATTTTTAAATTTTCTTTCAACACCTCTTATACATTATTATACACTCTTATACAAAGTTGATACATTGTCTACAGTAAGTGTATAATGTCGTATAGTGTACTGTTGCATAAAAAAGTTGGCTATGCGGATGTAAATTAAAAATATGGCTAGGTGGATGTAATATTTTTTTATGGTGGATTGTATATTATTGAAATAATCCGAATATAAAAGTGAACTAACCAGCCAGAGGGAGGGGTGAGAAAGGATAGCATGGTGAATCGAAGGGCTGACAAGTAAAAGAGTGATGAGGTCTCTTTGTGGTAGCCTACTGCTCACTATTTTCATCACTTTTGGCACTGTTTCTTTCGTCCAAATAGCCGCTTCTGCTGTTGCCTTTTCCTCCATTGCGATTTCCGACAATGCCCTTTCTACGCTCTTCTTTTGTTGTAGCTTCTTTATAATTTTATGCAATCATGCCATGTCTGATTTCTCAGCTACAACACAAAAAAAAAAAGAAAAAAAGAGTCCACTAGATGAATAATAATGAAATTACTAGACAGGTAGTGACAATCTAACATAGCTAATCATTTCAGTTAAAAGTGCTTCCAACTTAGTGTTAGAATCGTACAAAATTGGTGGATTTTGACAAATTAATTTGAACAGCAAGGATTCAATCAGAAAGCAAAAACACCGATACCCAGGTAAAAAGTGCAGAACAATTTTGTACGAAACTAATTAAGTAATGGTTTACCAATAGAGAGAAAATTCATGCCAGCCATTTCTCAATTAGATTAGACGGTTCTATTAGCCGAAAACAGAAGAGAAAAGGAAATTAAAATCTAATTTTGATGAACAAACACTAATTTAAATATATGTAAAGAAATTGAAAATAATTGCTCTAACTTACCTGCGCAAATTGGAGCTTGGAACGCAGGTGGAGATTCCAAGCGCAAGGAAAGTTTGGAGAGGGAGAAATGACACTATTTTGCCTAGGGTTTTTTGAATTTGCACTTTTTTTTCATTTTTATTTTTTATTAAAATATGATTTTTATGGTGATGACATTGTTATCATCCTAACATTGTTTTGCTTCATAAAAACAAGTAGGGTTGTTCACGGTTTTGGTTAAAATCAAAATCAAATCGAAAATTTAACCAAATCAAATAAAAAACCGATATTTGATTTGGTTTGATTTGATTTTGATTTTAAATTTTAAAAATCAATAATATTTGGTTTGGTTATGATTTATTAAAAAATAACAATAAATAATCGAACAAAATCGATAAATTATATACATAAATTTTATAATTATTTATATGTATAATATTAGTTTTTCATAATAATTATAAATATTTTATACCTTTTAATCATTAATTTGATTTTTAATCTACTTATTTCACATGATTGTTTAAGGCTCATGTTTTTAGGAGTATGTCCAAGTCCATGTCTTTTAAGTCTTTTAACTCTTTTAAGTATTAAGTGTAAATCTACTAATGTCAATGTTAGAGTCTAATTCTTTAATTTGATTTTACTCTTTTTTTTTCTTGTCTAAATTAAACTTCTAATATTTTTTGAAAAATCATTTTAGTCCTCCAACTTTACTTTAAATATCAAAAAAGAGCTACGTTGAACAATCGACATTTCATCCTCTATCTCAACCTACTTCTTTAATTATTATTTGATTTTAGGTTGTTTCACTTATTTTTTTTTTTTTTTAATAATATAAAAAAATACCTTTCTTTTTTTTCTCCATTCTTTCCGAAGAACCATTCAAACCCTGTAACCTTCGTATTTTGGGAGAATAATTATTTATTGGAGTTTGAAAGGTCCTCTGAAAATACGAAGAACTGCGTAGGTTATGGAGAAAAATTGAAGACCGCATAAAGTGTTAGAATTAATTAACTGAGGAAACTATGTAAAATTTATATATTATTAATTAGGGTACTAACTAATTAATTAAAAATATAAGCAAAATTCCCTTTTAACCCTTTGATGGTAATATAAAATTACCGATCAATGTACGGAAGTTTAGATAAGGGATGAAAATGTCGATTGTTCAATGTTGGGGGAGGTCTTTGATTTTTAAAGTAAAGTTGGAGGACTAAAAATTTTTAATATTTTATATGAAAATGATAGTAGATTTGAGGTTCCTATAGAAGATACTTCGCAACAGCATTCTTTGTAACATACCCTAATACTTCTTCCGTGGGTAATCCTCCTAAAAAACGTAAAAAGAACAACTCATTGTTGTCGAGACCCTAGCCTTGGGGATAATGATAGAAAAACATCTCAAGTTTGGGATCATTACACAAAGTTTTTTTAATAAAATGGGAGAATTGAGGGCAAAATGCAAGTACTGCCCCAAAGTTTGGGATCATTACACAAAGTTTTTTTATTTCACATATTTTCATTTTCATTTTGGGGAGTCATTATGTTTAATTAATGTATGTTTGTAACAACAACTAAAAGCTCCTATGCTCTACTTTATTTCCAGGTATGTGTATTAAGATGACAAAAATGGTGCAGCCACTACTAAGTTAGTTTTTAGCTCTATATGTAATAGTTTAGCAACTTTAGGTAATTGAAGTAATACTATCACTAATAGTGAAAATGTTTCTATGATGTATGTTCCACCTTAAACTATAAATAAAAGTTATCGTTTGAACAAAAAAAAGACATGTCTTTTTCAACTTTTTAATGTTTTACTGATAAGTCTCATGGCTGCTAGTCATAAACCGAAAAATCGAACCAAACCGAACCAAACCGGTGGTTATTATTTTATTCGGTTTGGTTATGGTTTTAGACATTTAAAAACCTACTAAATTGATTTGGTTATGATTTTAATCAATAACCGACCAAACCGAACCATGAACACCCTTAAAAAAAAAAAAAAAAAAAAAGGCAAAAGATATAGATTGACTCCTAAACTGACATAGATTGCCCCTAAATTATACCCGAAATCTCGATATCACACTCAAACTATTAAGGCGACCTATTACACACCTAAACATTTAAAAAGTGAATTTCTTTACCCCTGAGAGCTGATGTGGCATAACAAAGAATTTTGATTAAATAATAGGAGAGTGAGGTCAAAATTAAAGTAAAAATAAATTTTAATTTTAATAAAAAACTGATTCACCCCCCCCCCACCCAAAACCTTCCTCCACCTCCACGTCAACCCACTCTCTCTTCTCCTCCACGCCGCCCCCCGCCCCGCCGCCCCACACCCTTCTTCTTCTTTATTTCAAATTCTAAAAATTTGAAATTAAAAAAATATATATATAGTGAACACCCCACACCCCCTACCCCAACAACACATTCAAACTCCATAGCAAGAAAAACCCCATTTCCTTCATTTTGGATCCCAAAAGGAAAGAAAAAGTAAACTTGTTTGGTTCTTCGTAGGGAAAAAGTAAGACTAAAAAGATGAAATGGTGAGATGGTGGTGGTGAAATTGATGGTGGTGGTGGCGGATATGGTGTTTCCGGTGAGATGTGGTGGTGGGATGATTTATTGATGAAGAACATATAAATATTAGAGGATTTTAATGGTTAATTAGGGATTAATTAGTGTAAATATAATTAATAAAAGAAAAATCAAATGAATAATAAGGAAAAGAATACAAAAATTAAAATTTAAAAGATTTCTTACGTGGCACTAACGTGGCGCTGACGTGGCGAGCGAGTGTGTAACACTTCCCCTTATGCAACTGGTTATATGTGTATCAGGGGGTAAAGAAATTCATTTTTTAAATGTTTAGGTGTGTAATAGGTCACCTTAATAGTTTGAGTGTCATATCGAGATTTCAGGTATATTTTAGGGGTCAATCTATGTCTTTTGCCGGAAAAAAATTGTTTCTCCTATTATATAGATAAGATATATAGATAGATAGATAATTCACATGATATAAGATAAGATATATAGATAATTCACATGATATGGATAATTTTTTCACATCAAGCACGAGTCCTTTTTTTTGGCAAAAATTAAAATAATGAGTCTCTTTTTACAAAATATAAACTTATGGGTCAAGTTTTATATTTAAAAAATTTTGAAATTCTAAATTCTACTTTTTAGAAAATTTGATATTTGAAATCATGATATGAAGTTGAAATTGAAAATTTATGTAAAATTCCTAAACAAACACTGATTTGAAATTAAAATTTGAAACCAAACTCTCTAATCAATACTTAGGAAAAAACTGTACATGAAAGTTTCTATTGACTACTTTTGGTTTGCAGTTATTGTGTTACAGTACGGGTCTTTCCTTGAGGGGTTAAAATTTGATGCTACGTACTAGTAAATGATCATTAGGTATAGTTATATAGAATTGGTTATAAATATATTAATTGAGTTGGACGTGTTCATTCCTTTTGACAACTTTAGCATATTATCTCATACTCATTTCTACTCTATTTTTCCGGAGTTTATTCTCCAGGAAACTCCATTTATACCTAAACGAGTCATGAAGAAAATAACGAACATTCACTATCTTCATATTGGATAATGAACAAGGTTAAAATGGAAGACAAATCGTTAATTCAAACTGAACTGTCAAACTAGCCTAATTATCCACCAGAGCCGTATGCAATATGCATCATTGGCATGAAAAAACTTGTTTTTAGGGAAAAGGGCTGACATGAAAGTTTCTATTGACTACTTTTGGTTTGCAGTTATTGTGTTACAGTACGGGTCTTTCCTTGAGGGGTTAAAATTTGATGCTACGTACTAGTAAATGAATCATTATGGTCACTCTGCTTACTTCAATCATCTCATGAATTGGTTATAAAAAAGATTTTTTTTTTTTTATTGAGTTGGACGTGTTCATTCCTTTTGACAACTTTAGCATATTATCTCTATATAAAATATTGACTTTATTTCTACTCTATTTTTCCTTTATTTTTTGAGTTTATTCTCCAGGAAACTCCATTTATACCTAAACGAGTCATGAAGAAAATAACGAAAATTCACTATCTTCATATTGGATAACGAACAAGGTTAAAAGGGAAGACAAATCGTTAATTCAATAATCATCCTTCGCTATCAATGACGTTAATTCATTTTAACTGGGGTAAATATGAACCTTTTCAGAGAGGTAAATCGTTCAATTTAAGTGCATCTTTCAAAATGAATCGCCAAAATTAGCCTAATTATCCACCAGAGCCGCATGCAATATGCATCATTCAATACAATTGCATGAACACAAGACCAAGATATAATTTACTTCCCCCGTTTCATTTTATGTGTTTTTTTCTTAGATTACAAAATCATACTTTGGTTTATATTTGAAACTCTTTAACTTTAAATTTTATTTTTTAATAACATGTTCCTATGGTCATCAAATACCATTAAAATCACAAGTTGTAGATACTTTATTCGGATCGAAAGAATCGAGCGTCGTAATATTTTAGACATTTTTTCGCAAATCAATGTATAGAATCATAAAATCTTGACATATACGATAAATCATACAACAAAGAACATATACTAAAAAAGCATAATATTATAATATAATTTGGCCAATTCTACATATTGAAAAACTAATATTAAAATCATAAAAAACAATTGAAAGAATAATCTCCCCATAAACGAGACTCTTTAGTGATTAAATTGTGAATGCTATTGTATTATGTTGTATGAGGAAAATTCTTCAATTTATAGATGTCCAAAACTTTTTTCTCCAATAAAGAAGTTACCCAAATATGAAATATTAAGATTTTTCTTTTGGAAAATGTAAAATCAAATATAATAAACACTTGATCCTTCCTTCAGGAAAAAGTATACTCCAAATATAATAAGAAATTCAAGGCAAAACCCAAACATACCTTTGGTACAAACATCCACTATGTAATAGCCTTTACCGTCACTTCTCCTGTAAAGAAACTTGTAGCAAAGCTTTTGTCTCCCACGGGCTACAAATACAAGTTTTTGTCTTTACCTCTCATTGTGTCTGTAAAATGTCATCGACCACCTGCATCGATAACATGGGCCACGTGGTTAATGTTAATTACAGCTAGGAGTAATTTGGTAAAAGGCATCTCAAGAAAGCATCACGGTATAGTGTATTAGTGTGGTTATATGCCAATGTCAAGTTATATGACGTTCCAACTCAAATGTTTAAACTTTGAATTGAAGCAACATAGAGGGGATATTAAGACCTTAACTTGCTTCACTTATCATCTTAATTATTTAGCTTTTGAATTTAATGTGTAAGATGGTTTTTCACCATTTATTAAAATTATAACTTTTGATGATAAGTTGGTATTTAGCTTTTGAATTTAATGTGTAGATGGTTTTACACGATTTATTATATTTATAACTTTTGATGATAATTCCAATGGGTGAATGACAAAATCGAAGTACTATTACTAGTGCATCTGAGCATCTGAAATATCTTAAATAGAATCTATTAGAAAGTTAGAAAGATATTAAATTACACATATCATCGATTCTCATTGGGCACTCGATATCAATTAAGAAAACATATTCTTTTCTCATCTAATCCCTTTTCTTTTTCTTTTTTCCTTTTCCTTTTTTGTGTTACGAAAGTAATGTATTGTGTCTACATGCAAAAATAGTGTTGAAAAAACAGATAAATTTCTTAAGTATTCGGTCAATCCGTCTAATTAGAACGGATTTGATAATTAATTTATCAAGAGTGGATCAAATATAGATCATATATATTATCCATTTCTTAAAACTGATAACTGATGGGCATAAATGTTAAAAATTCTCAAGCATTAAACCAAGATAAAATATTATTTGTTGCTTGGATGGATCTAATGCATTTGTTAGATATTCATGTAAATCCAGTAAATATTTCGCGTAGATATCATATTTCTAATTAAAAATTCACTAAATATTTATAAATATTTCATCGTGAACTCAATTATTATTGTATTTTTCACTTGAGTTCGTGAATCTATAAACTTCAAATGTTGAATTACCTCTATCTATTCTTAGGTGAAAAAACAAGCACTATCATAAAATTTCATTTTCGTCCGTCACGAAGTCATAAAAATTCACCTCTATAGGTTGATAGTTGTACTGTTTTTCAACTAAGGGGGTTAAAAAGTGACTATTTGGAAAATTTTACCCTCAGAGGGTCAAACGCATTTGGCAATTTTGCAAGGACAAGCGACATTACTTCAAGAAATCCTTCTCTTCCCTCATCCAACACCCTTCTCTGGTGAGTCATTTTCTCTCTCACTTTGTGGAGTTTAGAAGAGCTGAAGCTCTTTAAACTATTCTCTGTTTGGACGTAATGGCCCTCCAAGCTTTGAAATGGACTCCTATTTAAAGTTAGGATAAAGATTATTTATCGTCAAATTCATTTTCTTGTTCTTTATAGCTTCCTTAGATGATTCTAGGGCTTCACATTTCATCTCCTGTTAGTCCTTTGAAGGATAGATATATTAGATAAAAATCTGTGATGGAGAACTCTGTTTCATCCTGAAAAGAAAGGGTCCCAAAGACTTAACATCAAATTAAAGTTTCTGGTACCACCTGAGTGCCTAACCTGTTGCACACTACAGCTTTTTTCCACTATTAAAAATAAATGTTGTGCAACCTGATACTGTTCTTTTGCATAAAACCCTTTACTTTGATGATTTACAACGAAGACACGACAAGAGAATCAGAAATGTGCTTTAACAGTATTAAATAGTGTATATACTTTAGTACTGGTATATATTTCTATGGGCGGGTCGGATATTTTCTCTACTTTATTTAACCCGGCCCGACCCATTGCAACACTAACCCGTATAGTAATGTGGCCAATGCCAGTGCTAAAGGTAAAAAGTAATATCCGTCGACCAAAAAAATAAAAAGATCAGGTGGACGCGAGAGAATAATATGCCGACTTGCAAAGTTTAGTGGGCATCCACGTGTCTTGTTGGCATCGTCTTATATAAATGTGCTGTCACTATCTTTGTTTCAAACAACTCTAATACTAAACTGCATTTAGTTCTCACCTGATTCGGCAGACACAAAGACTAATTTTAGTTGAAGGAAAGCTTTTGTTTTTCAGCACAAGAAATAATGGGTAAATTCTTGACTGCGATGACTCACCTTCATACTCTTGCCGGGTAATTTTAAGTTCCTTATCATTTTCATTTCAACTTTCTGTTCCTAGTGAAGCTTTTGTTCTGAGTTTATTTTTGAAACTATCTTCATATGCAGGCCATCGGTGATGTTGCTCTATCCTCTGTAAGTATACTCATTAAAAATAAAATAGATACTTATTGGTTTCAGTGAGCATTTTAGGCCCCTTTTGGCCATAGATTTAGATGAAAAAGTTTGAAATGATATTTGGAGATTATTTAAATGAGTTTATCTATTGAACGGGCCTATTACTATTATTTTTTTTTTATAATGTGGTCTCCGTGTCGGCTGTTTATATGCTGTGTTCAAGATACAGTAAACCCGAAAAAAAAAAAAACAGAAGAAAAAAAAAAACAGAAAGCTGAAAAATATCCGAGACCACAAAAGTCACTGTGTGTCCTTGAGGAATTTAATCGCCTCATCTAGTGGCGGTGCCAGGATTTTCTATTATAGATACATATCTACCGAGAATAATTTTAGCCTTATACATACACCGTAATTTTTCGCCGAGGGGTTCAGATGAACCCGCGGAGCCTACCTAGCTCCGCGCCTGCCCTCACCATATCCGAGATTATGGATTACTTCCTCCCAAATATACATGTCGCAGGTGTAGCGGTACTTCAAACTCGAATAACTTTGTCGAACGCAAATTCGGCAACAAATCACACAAAGACTCAATATTTGTTTGTAAGAAAATATGTATCGATATTTGTTTGTAAGAAAACATGTAGAAGAGGTGCATAATTTTTCTATTCGGAAAACTGAGGCTAGTCCTCTAAATTTATAGCCAACAAAGGGTATAGTGTGAAGGGGTGTGATTGTGTCTTATCAGAAAAGTCACAACCTCACAACCTCATCCTTTTTCCTGTGTCTTTTCGGAAAAACACAACCTCATCCTTTTTCCTGTGTCTTTTCCGGAAAAACACCTCTTCATTTCCCATTCACACACAAAAAACCCAACATGGGCTTGGTTTATTATTTCAACTTTAAACTTGCAATATAGAATTTGAAGTTTCAAAAATATGATTAAGGGGAGTTTTCACCCATAAAATTTTAACTGTGTGTTCACATACGAACTCCAAACGCAATTTCAATCACTAAATATGATTTTTCTACTTAATTTCAATTTTTTTTTTCAATATCAACCAATTCATGTCCAAGGGCCAACCTAATATATTGTCTTAAACCTCAATTATTTCAGTTTTCCTTGTTCTCAAGAATGATATGTTAAACATTTTCATTACGTCTTATTTTCCGTGTGTGTGTTATTTTTTTGGCATGAAGATATGCATCAGTAGTGGCTATAGAGAGCAAATCGAAGTTGGATGATCAGCAATGGCTAGCATACTGGATTCTCTACTCTTTTCTCACTCTCATGGAGATGGTTCTTCAACCTGCTCTTGAATGGTAAGTAACCTCTTACCCTCGCGCCCCTCGTTCCCTGCCCTTTTCTCTAAGAATAGCAAAGAAAAGAATTAGTACTAGTATATCAAAACTAGGGCCTATATTTAGAAGGTTACTCTGTAATTGGATTTGGGTATAATTTACATTGTTTGGCCAAGCAATTACTTAATCAGCATCAGCATAGAATGTGCGTTACTTGATAGCGATTACACCCTCTAAGGGAACAATGAAAGGGTGGTGGTAATTACATGGTGTAATTGTCATGCGACTTTTCAATTTTATTTATTTTTTTGATATTTTTTATATGCGCACATATTTGTCAAATCTAAACTAAATTTATTTAATTTTTTTAGTTAGATTTATTTAAAATAAAGAATATCAAATTATGTAAATATACTTGTGAAACCAAACATGACATTAGGAATTACACTGTAGTTTTGTTGGTAAGTGGCAACTACGTAATTGCATAGTGATTTTACACAGCTAAGTAACTACACAGGAAATGGTTGGACTAGCTATTATTTATGTACATACATTATCAAATAGGTCGTTGAATGGATTTCTAGTCTGGTCAAAACTCGGTAGCAATTACACAGTAATTTCCAGACAGATCCTAGAAGAGGAGAGGAAACAGAGAGAAAAATAATCTTCAATTTCTATACTTGATTTGTAGGATACCTATTTGGTATGATGTGAAGCTAGCAATGGTGGCATGGCTGGTTCTTCCCCAGTTCAGAGGAGCTGCATTTATTTATGAAAAATTTGTTAGGGAAAAGCTCATCAACAGATATGGAGCTCGATATTTCAGAGAGAAATCTCCCCCTCTTGCCAAGGTGATTGTCTTCTTCTTCATTTTTTTTTTTTTTTTTTTTTTATTCATTGACTGATTTAATAATCCCTTTTATCCTTTAGAAGTTGCGATAGTTAAAGGTATCAACTTTAATTAGAATTTATGCTAATCACACAATATTAAGAGTAAATTTTATGCCATTCATTTAATTAAACTGGCTATGGCATGTTATTGCTCTATTTTTTCTTTCCAGGTTATTGTATTAGGCTTGTTTTATTGGTTATTGATTATTCTACCAATGCCTAACCATGAAGATTTATCTATGGTTAATGTAGGTCACAAGCTTAAAATGAATATATTTTATGGCTAATGTAGGTCATAAACTTAATATGGATAGATATTTATATGATGCCACACTGGGTGATGGAGACTTGAAAATATTGTACTCTTATTTCACAAAAATACATTGTACCGCGATTTCATGGATCTTTGATGTGCATGAGGCCAAAGAGTAATATTTCCGATGCCTAGTCAGTTGATTCCAATTAATTGTTCTTGGTTCTTTTATTGGTTTTTGGTACAGGTGAATTTGAAACACAGTGAGGACTGACTACTGAGGAGGCGAATTTATGTGGAACCGTTGTGCGCTCGTTTTGTAATCAGCGAAAAACACTGTATTTCATCTGTAATATCAAAATAGGAATTGATGAAAGATAATGTGGATTTTGTATCCTGACTTTTAAAGTTTGTAATAATCTGTTTGCTTGTCGATGAGAGTTCTTAATTATTTCCTCCAATCTTAGTTAATGTTGACGCATGTCTGGAGTTGGTGCTTGAGATCGATTCTCACTAGAACGTTTGAGTGTATCGCGATAGCATTCAAAGTGTTGCAGCTTTTGTTAATTGGTCACTGATGGATTTCTCCGCGTGTATATGAAACAGGTGTGATTGAAGGCTGGGAAAATTTACTTAAAAATTGAGCTAATTGAGGTCTGGCCTTTTTTCGGACTTTTTCCGCATAGCGGTAGCTTAGTGTACTGGATTTTCCTTTTAAGCTAAAAGAGCTTGTCTTGTTCTTTGGATTGAGATCTTCAATATATAGGAATATTGTCACCGGAGAGTCAGGAATCATCCAAAACTTGCAAAAGAACAATTGATTATAGCTTGTCCTCTTCTGTAAAACGAAACAAAACATGCGTACATTTTGAGTATACCTTTTGAAGAAGAGCTACAGCAAGTTATCATGGGTATATATCCTCTGTTTCCTGTTTAGCAAATGAGAATATATGCACCCTAAAGCGGATGAAAATAATAAAGTAATACAAGTTTCCTCATATTTTTCAGCGAAATCAATTTGAACTTGGGATAGATATCTGACTATTGGAGATTTTGCGTGTTAAAAAAAGAAGATGGTGCAGCCGATGGGGTAACTCTGTTCTTTAAAATACAGAGGCAAATTTTAAGATCATTCATATAGTTTAGAGTGGATCCCCCTTTACCAAAATGTTAGGGAAACGATACCCCTCACATATTGAATGAAAACGATAACCCCTATTCAATATTTTTTCGTGAGAATAAGTAATTAATTCCAAAATAATAATAAAAAGTTACTAAACTAGCCATTGAAAAACGAGATTTAATCTTTGTTAAATCTTACCTATATTTTTATCTACATGTCCAAGTTTTGAATTTCGTCTCTCTCTCTCTCTCTAACTATATATATATATATATATATATCAACAATTAAAATTAAAAACACAAAATTTGGTGGATTGAAAACAAAAGAGAAAATAATTTAATTGCTTATGTAAAAGATTTCTAAATAGTAATTATTAAATATATCAATATAGCTCACGACAAGTAACAAGAGAAAGTTTCTATTTATATTTTGGACGAGTTCAAAATCACGACTAATATCATATATGATATTATTTTGATTAAACGTAAGATACTAAATGTCAAAAAAATAGTTAAATTATCATAGTAAGAAAAGCTGAATGAGAAAAGGGTTAGAGAAATACACACACACACACATACATATATATATATATTATGAATTAAATCTAAAGATCAACTCAAATAATATTTAAAAAGATTAATTTATTTCCTTTAATTTCACAGAAATATCATTAATTTGAGTGTATTATGTCGAAAAATTAGATAATACTTGACATTTTGTTAAAACAATATGATATAATGTACTCAACCAAGTGACATCACAATTCAACATGATTAGTGTCTTTTAATATCGTCCGCGCATCGTGCGGTACTAAGACTAGACTGTATAATAATTAAGATCTTGACCCTCTTGTCCCAAAAAAAAAACAAAAAAAAAAACGAATGACACGTAGCTTAAAATTTATTAACAGATTTTTTCAAGTAGTTGTTATACATTTTTTTCAGCGGAATAGGTGAACGGGACAATAATAAGATATATATATATATATATATATATATATATATATATATATATATATATATATATATATATATATTCGTATTTAATTCTAGAAAGAAAAAGAAAAAAAAATCTTTATTAAAAATAAAAGATTCTCACCGGAAAATACCGGATAGGGGATTATCGTTCCTTCAATACGTGATGTATGACGTTTCCCAACCCTTAAATGTTAGGGGTAAAGTAGGATTCACTTTATAGTTCAATAACAGGTTTTATCCTTTTCACGTGAGACGTTTGATGTCATTAGAAAATAATAAGTTCAAATTTAGCTGATTTTTATAATGATGAAGGTAAATTACCTCCAATTATTAATGAAAAACAATTCTAGACAAGGACCATTTTCCTCTTGTAGAATAGGAAATCGATCTCACCTATCTGATCTTGTCTGTATCTTGATCTTCCACACCAAATTAAAAGACACATCACGACCGCTTTGACTTCGAATACGTGTCATGTTGCTTCCATGCAGTGGTGCCACCAATCTAAACAGTACTATTAGTAGTAAATACAACACACCGCTTTGCCCATACCTATTCATCCCAATCTCAAACTCTCTTCTTTTGTCTTTATTTTGTGAAGGAATAAGGATAACCTTTCCTTTTTTTTTGTTTTTTCATGTCATTAAGACGTTCTGTAGTATAAGTTTTGAGTCCATAAATACAGTTTCACTCGATCTGTCTGAGCAACGTCAAGTACATAACTCATAAGCCATGTTGGTGGAACTAATTCACAAATTTCTCAACTTAGTAGCTCCTCCCTTTACCTTCTTTAGTCTGCTTCTTTTCTTGCCACCCTTTCAATTTTTCAAGTTCGTCTCCTCAATTTTTGGCACCCTTTTTAGTGAAGATGTTGCTGGAAAGGTCGTCATCATTACCGGGGCTTCCTCTGGCATCGGCGAGGTTATTTCAAGCATTTTACGTTGATAATATTCGTTTAGGCTGTAACTAATTAAGAACATTGTTAATTAAGGGTTCTTTTTGTTTATGGCCTAAGATATGATATGTGGCAGGAGTATAATGCAGGAATTAAATTATTTATCACATAAATGGATTGTTATGCATGAACATGATCATAATTCTTATCATTCATATTGGGATTGTACATGTGAAATATAATACATGGATTGCTAAGTAGGGATCACCTAAGTTAAGGAATTTTAGTATTTAGATACTCTTATATACATATTGATAATACACATTTAATCCCATATTCTATTTCCTATAGAATAATGCATAAATTCCCACGTTACTTATCTTAGTTAAATAATCCATAAGTTTACGTTTTAACTAAGTGACTATATTGTATAGAGTTTATGCAGATTCCGCGGAAACCAAGTGCCGCGGCAAAGCTAGTTGAAGAAAGGGGTTAATCCCCTTAGTTGAAAATTAGACTATGTAGATAGGGAAAAAAATATTCCGTTGAACACCTTTTCTCACAAGAAATTCTAGTGAAGTGGCTAAGAGGCTAAAAAATTGTTACATTTGAATCCCTCGTCCATAAATAATGGTCTGGCTGCATCACTGGAATAATTTATTGGTTAAACTCAAGTTATAATATTAGTTATGCAGGATCTTTCAAGTAATTACTGAATATTAAATGTAGGAAAATTAATTTTTTGTCGATTTTGCAGTATCTGGCCTATGAGTATGCGAAGAGAGGAGCATGTTTAACCCTTGCAGCCAGAAGAGAGAGGAGTTTGAATGAAGTGGCCGAAAATGCCCGTGATCTAGGGTCACCAGATGTTATAACAGTTCATGCTGATGTTTCGAAAGCTGATGACTGCAGAAGGATTGTTGATCAAACCATGAGTCACTTTGGCCGATGTCAGATTTTATTCGTTTGATTCTCGTGCTTATCATGCCTTTAAACGATTAAGCATGTTTTACGGAACCTTTTTTGTGTGTTTTTATGTTGTTAATGCAGTGGACCATCTGGTTAACAATGCTGGAGTGCACGCAATTACTCTGTTTGAAGACGTAGAAGATGTCACTGATCTTAGATCTGTCATGGTAAAGTGGAAATTAATTGATTTTGATAGTTACAAACTTACAATTTTGGCACTTCATCATGAAATTGCATATAGCAGACAGCTTGAAGTTTAACATAACAAAACCATATATGGAATTTGGTGACAATTTCCATTTTACAAATTGTGTTGATGATACTGTGCCAGATAATTTTGTTAACTAGTACTACTATATATGTGCTTCCATTATGTTAAGCTGGAAGAAGAGCTTTGGTGAATCTAAATTTAGGAGAATCCTCATTTGCTATAGTTTGTTGTGCTTAGTAACTTATATATGGATTACTATATACGTTGATGATGTAAATAGTTTTTTCACTAGGTGATTTATTGCGTTTTTAAGGTTACTAAATTAGGAATAAGTAACAGCTACCCAGTGTTGTAGGCCATTTAACTTGATGATGTAAAAAATTGTACAACTATTAGTGGACAGAAGTTAGAATTATTATTTATATGCTGTGGCATTTCACAGGACATCAACTTCTGGGGTTCTGTTTACATGACCCAGTTTGCGATTCCGTATCTTAGATATAGTGGGGGTAGGATCATTGTGCTTTCTTCAGCTGCTGCTTGGCTTCCTGCTCCAAGATCAAGCTTTTACAATGTAAGTACAAATTAAGGTATACTGCTTTTACTCTTCCATTGGAAACGGTCACATGTTATATTGATGACCCTACTCAAATTTGGTCATGGTAGGCAAGCAAAGCAGCAATATCTCAGTTCTTCGAGACGTTAAGAATTGAGTTGGGGCAGGACATCAAGATAACTCTGGTAACACCTGGCTTTGTTGAATCTGAACTAACGCAAGGCAAATACATCGGTAAGGGTGGTGATGTGGAGGTTGATCAAGGAATGAGGGATGTAAGTTTTACTCTTTGCTACTTGCTGCATTTTCGTGTGGCAGTAGATGGCAACTAGCTTGATATTGACAAGTTACTCCAAAATTATACTATCGTCAATTGTGTTCCTTTCCACGAACAATGCTTTCAAAGGATACTTATGGTTCTGGAAACCAGGTTAAATAACTGAAAAATTAAGATATTTTCTAAAAGGGAATTAACTTGACCTATATCAGTGAAAATGACTGTAGATATAGTTCTCTATACCCATCTTTTTAAGGTGACTAGCGATTTTTGTTTATTTTCCTTTTTGGGTAATCAACAATATACCGCCTGAGGTTGCTCCATATTTATGTGAAATGGCTTCTTGCTGTCAAATTGTAACGATTCTTATCAAGTTTTTCAAGAGATCCTACTATATGTATATTGAATGCGTACTGTAAACTTCTAAATCCATTTTAAAATATGAATTAATTGATAGTAGTAATTTCAGCTGAAAATGTTGAAATTTTAGTAATCATAAAGAAGGGACAGAGGAGGCGGCAGTATGCCTCTTGTATGAATATCATTGTTGGTTTGAAGTTTGATATCTTATTCGGTTAAGGTTTATGTTTCATCATTTGCTTTTACAAGTTACTCATTTTAAGCAATGTGTGTGACGAATAAAGTTGACATTAATATGTGAATCAGGTACTAATAAGCGCGACTCCAGTAGCCAAAGTCGAATCCTGTGCCAAGACAATAGTGAACAGCGCTTGTCGAGGCGAAAGATATGTGACAATACCAGCTTGGTTTCGGGTTAGCTATTTGTGGAAGGTATTTGCCCCAGAGGTATTAGAGTGGATGTACAGGCTGATGTATCTCACTGGACCGGGAACTCCACCAACGGATGCACTTAGCAAGAAAGTAGCGGATTATACTGGTGCAAAAAAGGTGTTATATCCAGAAACCATCAGAACTGGAGAAACAAAGACTGACTAATGCTGGGATGCAAGAGAAGTTTGTACATTCATGAGTTGTAAGAGTGTGTGTCTGTCCATCTGTTCCTACAAGTTGGAGTTTCCACTAGGAAGACCATTTGAACTCTGTGGTAGTTTGTATTGTCACTATAAATAAATTGGGGATGTTTCAGTTAAATTATGGTGTTGTTTATTCTCTGAAATGTTATCAAGGTGCCAACAATAGAAGAGCTGCCTTTGCAATAACTCTTTAGAAGAACAGTACAATTGTGGACTTAGAGCCTGTTTAGATGGGGCTTATTTTAGGTGCTTTTAAGTCAAAATATAGCTTTTCAACACTTTTACAGTGTTTGGGTAAAATTTAAAAAATATAGCTTTTCAACACTTTTACAGTGTTTGGGTAAAATTTAAAAAGTACTTTTAAACACCTATTTGAAGCCAAATTGACAAAAATAAGCTATAAGCTAGAATTTCTAACTAATAGCTTTTGACTTATATTAATAACGCATCAATCTTTTGAATTTTACTTAACAACATGTGAATATTTTTGGAATTTTAAATTTATATATTTTACTTTTTGATTTCATGACAGAAAGAGTTCGAAAAAAATGATTGTTTTGTGTAATTTTTTTCTAACGATCAAATAAAATCTATACGTACGTTGAGGCCAAAATTTTACTTTCTTCGTTTCAATTTGTTTTCTAAACGCAAGTTGGGACTAAGATTTTACTGTTCAAAATAAAAAAGTTATCAAATCAAGAATGAATTAACCTTGTTTTTTAAAAAAAATTTATTCTTATTAAGTGATAAAATGTCAATACTTATTTAATTAGAGGTAGTTTAGTCAAATTATCAATTTTTCTAGGAGAGTTTGTGACACTCTTTTGAACCTAAAGTACTTTTGAGTCGGGAGGAATTACTTTCTCCGTTTCAATTTATTTTTTTACATTTGAAAATATCACTTTATATATTTTGATAAATAAACTCTTTTCATTCAACATTATACATAGCATATATTTAAGATCACAAGATTTAAAAGGCATTTTTATGTTATGTGTCAATTGCCCCCTGTTATTTAATTCTTTCACTTTCTCCGTTTCAATTTGTTTTTTTACATTCTTTTTTTGTTCATTTGAAAATATCACTTTATATATTTTGATAAATAAACTCTTTTCATTCAACATTATACATAGCATATATTTAAGATCACAAGATTTAAAAGACATTTTACACCACCCACTCCCCAACCAACTATGAACGTCAATTCCATCTGTTATTTATGGGTTAAATAAGCTCTTTCACCCATTAGTATAAGCTTTAGTTGGGCTCTCATGTTTAGTTTCAGAGCCGATCCACGAGTGGGGCGGAGTGGTGATCCGTGTGTTAGGAGTGATAGCGACGGTCTGAATCCAAAAGGGATGCCAGCTGTGGCCAACAAAATTGGCGGTTCTCAAGTGGAATCGGTTGTTACATGTCAATTGTCCCTCATCGGTAAAAAGAGAAATGCTATAAGCTAACAAAATGTCTAGTTTTGCAAACTTCGAGGACATGGTTTCAAATCACGTATTCAAAAACCATATGTTTACGTAATTTGAATATCTTTAAGAAAATATTTTCTCTTATAAATATAAAAACCCCACAAGTTGAAAACTATCAAAACATTCTAATTCTTATACCATATTTTAATTTTGCCACCTCTAGTATAAGCTTTAGTTTTGCAGTGTTTCAGCTCAAAGGGGGCTGGAGGGTGATCCTAGTGGGTGCTTCTAAAGGCGGTGTTGTTCAGAAATACATAATTTTGGTTTTTGGGTTAAAGCGACCAAGATGTCCAAACGCCTACTAAATAGGCTCTCTCTAGTGTTTTTTTGGTTGGATTGTCTTATTGATTTATATTACTAACATTTTAGTTCATTATATGTATCTTTAGTTGATATTACAATTCTATTATTATCTTAATTTTCTTAGCTGTGTCGAATTAAATTAATACACATAAATTAACGTTAATGTTTTGTATTTTTACAGCTGGAAATTTGATTTCTCCGTTAAAGTTTAATAGCTTTTCTGTGGCATCCGTTAATTTTATGATTATTTAAGATAAAAACGTCAACTTTTAGCATACAGTGAGGGACTATATTCGTTACGTTATACAAAGGACCAAATAGTTACAAAGGACCAAATAGTACATTAAGGACGATTTTGATAAATTTCTCTACATAAAATCCAAAAATGAAACGGGCAGGTCACAATAGTGCTGACCCTGAAACAAAACGTGGCATTGGCGGGCAAATTGAAATCACCCTAGCCAAGATCTGCAATATTTTGAAATTCATTCAAAAAAATTCCCCCTGTTTTATTTTTGGCTCCAGATCTACCCGCCATTTTTCCAAAAGAAATTTCCCGCAAATTTTGCAGTTCGTGACACATATGGTCCAACACGACACACTACTCCTCTTATGCAACTGCTCTCCTTCACAAGAATATTTATTTTCTCTCTTTAAACACACAAAGCAAAAAACCTACAACAGATCAATTCCATGGCGGCCGAGAAAGAAACCCTGGAAGAGAAAGAAACAATCCAGCAAGAAGAGAAAGCAAAACAGAATGGCGAAGTAGAGAAAAAAGATGAAAAGGAAGAAAGAAAAGTTGAAGATAATAAAGAGGAAGGGAAGAGTGACGATGGGAATTCCCCAAAAACACCGGGTTCCAGGCCCACAAGGGAAAGGAAGACAGTGGAGAGGTATTTTGAGTCTTTGGCTGCTAGAGGTTCTGCAACTAAGCCTTTAACAATTGACAAGGTATAATTTAGAAAATTTACTTACTTCATTGTTATAGAGATAAAGGAAGGATCTTTTTTGCTATTCCTCTTCCTCTATCCCAATTTATGTGATACAGTTTGGATCTCCAAGAAATTTTTTGACTGCAATTTATTCGTATGCCCTTTAAATTGTTAAATATTGTGACTTATGGTAGTATTTTTTTGTGTAGATTTTAAATATGTCAAAAAAAAAACTTAAAGATTGTATGTATTAATTCAACGTCAAAATTTAGAAGTTTGAATGTCGAAATTCCAATTGTGTCACATAAGTTGGGATAGAGGGAGTACTAATTAATGAGAGGCAAGGCTTTTATCTGGTTTTATTGATCAATTATGCTTCAATATCAAACTAGCTATGGTTGTATATTCAAAAGTTAAACTAATTTTAATAAAGGACTGATCTGCCAAACTAGAAATATGAGGATCTTTGATATCCATGACCATTTTGGGTTTAGAGGATTCATAATGTTATGACTATTTTAGCAACCTGCCTCTGATCTGTTTTGGATTTTCTTGATTCATTTATTTTTTGTCAAAGTTTGGTTTTTGTTGATACATTGAAGAAGATGGAAAAAGGTACCGTAAGTTCTGGTTATAAGAAAAGTGGAATCATTAATATCCCTGTGAAAAGAAGACTAAGAAAAAATAGCTATGCACCAATTCTAGTGCACATTCTTTCCTTTTGTTTTGATGTTTTATCCTTTCTTTGGAGACAATTAAGATCCTTGCTCATTGCATGTTCTATCTTGACGTCTAAGGTAATTTGCGCATAGAAAGAAAAAGAAAGAACTGACTAAATTCCTCAGAAGACTCATTTCTGATATTATCATACTATTGCCCGTATCACTATACCTTTTCAATTTGTTAAGGGTTGGTTTCCTGTCCCTTCTTTGTATTCCTTCAACTAAGAAATTGAACCGAGGGAACTAGATAATTGTGTGGCACTTTCTTGCAAGTTTTGTGGTTCGGTCTTGGGAACAAGTGCTATTGTAATGTCTTATTTCAATTTTTAGCATAAATGTTACTAGCATTCAATTTTTTTTTTTTTTTTTTTGGAATTCCCTCTTATTATTCTGGTGTTTAAATGCAGGGTCAAGGTACTCAGCTGAAGGACATCCCAAATGGTACAACTTTTTCTTATTGCAGAATCACTTTTTCCCTTATTGGAGTCAGCCTTTGCTTTGTTTGATTTTATGTATATGAAATCAATATTATCTTAGAGAACAAACAAGGTTTAGTTAAATACCACTTGGCGAATATTCACTGAGATTGTAACATCCATTTAGTTCTCTTGCCACTGAGATTGTAACATATGCTTCTTGTGTTTTGATTCTTGTATTTTCAGTTTGTGCTGGTTGCTAATTATATTTTGCAGCAGTTGCTTGTGTTTCTAACTTTGATGAGTAATGAACATTGTGAGGTTATTGCTTTGTTTCATTTACCCCTAGTTTATTTCTTTCGAAGAGGAGGGATTGTACCCTTTACTTTTTCTAATATCCATATGAGCATAGGACAGTATACAGACATCACAGAAAAATAGGCGTGCTTAACAAATCCCATTTGACTCACTGGAAGAATGGAACAACCTAGCTTAAGTACAGCAGTTTGTTTCTTTTCTTTTATTTTTTCTTCTCAAATAAGAGGTATGATCTTTGTTATAAAGAAATAAAGAGGTATGATCGTATAAAAAGTTTATATTTGCATATCTGTCGACACAGATACTGCATGCAGCTTTGTTACCAGCTCAGGTTGACTGACTACTAGCTGCATAATTTATACTTGATATCCAACATTTTTCATAATCTGTTGTGTCGTACTATCTTATGACACTGTCTTTAATCTTCCTTTTAAGCCTTTGCTCTTGGTACCTGGTTCTAGAATAGGATTCGTCAATATGACTTACCTACAAAACAAAAGGATCTATTAAGACAACGAGAGGAAGTAGCGGTTAGACATATTAAATTATTTAGGTTTACTCCCTCTCTTGTGGTCTGGTTATCTATTTTATGTACTAGCAAATTTTGAGTTATTCTATCTCTTCGTCATGCTCATGGAATTTATTTTTGTGTTCGCTTATTTACATTTGATTGTCTTTTGCCTTTCTTTTGGTATGAGTAAATTTATGGAACAACATTGTGTGTAAATAATTCCATTGACAACTATTTTATTGTGAAATATTTCAGTGGCATATATGTTGTCCAAGAGAAAATCGGATGACAACCTGCAGACACTTCACAGTATCCTTTATGGCAAGAAAACAAAGGTCATAGCCTTCTTCACGCCTGCATTTTTTAATCCCTAAAGGCCTAAACCTTGATGCCCCTTCTTGCACACTCTCTATCCATCTCTTCAACTCACAACCGTGTAATTTTTGGGTTATGGTAGTATTGCTTCCTAATCTTTTAAGTCTTAAATGAAGTCCTTGTCATTTGCAGGCACAAAATGTGAAGAAAAACATAGGGCAGTTTTCTGGATATGTTTGGGTCGAAAATGAGGTAGTTAGTCTCTCTCCTTTCCTATATCTCGTGATTCATCATTGTTCTTTTTTTTTCTTTTTTCTTGGCGATTTGACATATTGGCATGGTTTACAGAAGTAATAACATCAAATGACTTTATGATACATGAATGGCATGTATTTTGTGTAATTTCTGTTTCTTTCTCAACAGGAAAAACAGAGGGCAAAAATCAAAGAGAAGCTTGACAAGTGTGTCAAAGAAAAGCTACTGCTTTTTTGTGATATACTCAATATCCCAATTAGTAGATCTGCAGCAAGGAAGGCATGTGTTAACAATGGCTTTGCTGTTTGCTGTCTTATCCACTACAGCAAATGTATGTTCTGCTAATTATTATTGTTGAATATTTCAATTTGCAGGATGAGCTCACCGTCAAGTTATTAGACTTCTTGGTATCTCCTCATAGTACGACCGACTCGTTGCTTGCTGAGAAGGAACAGGTACAGCTGAGCCTGCATTTTCTGCTTCCTCTTTTTCATGGTGTTGACTTTTGTTTTGACTTTGATATCCTTTTGTCATATGTTTATCATAGTGTAGTTATTCCTATTATTATGTTTCATGTTGATCTCAGAAGGGTAAGAAGCGAAAATCGAAGGGCAAAACTTCCAAAAGCAAAGGTTCTGCAGACAAAGCTGCAGCAAAGGTTAGTGCTCTTTTAATAACTTCCTTCTCTTCAAAGGGACTACAGCCTGATAATGCAAAAAAATTGTAGTTTTACAATATTATTACTCTGAATTTCAAAGTAATGGTTTTTGTAAGCCTCTGTATTTTTTGCGCCGAATGGTGTTGCATGACAATCAATTCCCAGAAAAGGCAAAATAATTAGCAATTAGGTTATTTCTTCGCATCTTCCTATGTCTTGGTAGGTGGAGTTACTCTGTATTTGTATTGAAGGAGGATGCAAGTATTTGGTGGAAAAGTTGAGTTATGTGCAAATTAGTCTGGCCACCGCTGTTGTCCAAAAAACAAATTGAGAACTTTTAAATTCTATTGTCCAAAAAGAAAGAAAAGAAGAAAGAAAAAGAACGAATAACTTCTTTTCAGACATGATAATCGGAATAGGGAATCTCACTTTTCTGGTTCATCCAACTTGTGATTGAGCTATGGATCTTTGTAGAATCTTTTTGAAACTGATAGCCCTAAATTCCTTTGACTTTAGGAGGGAAAAGGAATGAGGCTTTGAAAGCATAGTGTCTTCGTCCTTTCCTCAACATTCTTCTTAGAAACACTCTCATGGAGAGAGGACAGACATACTACTCTAAGTGATGCTCCTGCTGCTTGTGGCAAGTGATAAAGAAAAGGGGAGAGTTTAGGATCAATGGCTACCAGGAAAATTGATTATCTGTCAATCCAGGGACTTTTAAAGGCTGCTTTTACCCAGCATAAATGATCTTATGGACTCCCTATACGTATATAACTTATAGAACAACATCAGTTTACCTCTAAAGGGGTACAATAATGGTTAGGGTTTTAAGACTAACAAGTGGCACAATCACATTCTTAAGAAACCTTTATTATTTTGAAATTTGTATATACTTCTTCTTCAATGCATGTTGGAATAGAGAGATGCTAAAAATAGTATATTATCAAATGCATATAGAGTAAGTTGATACATGTCTTTCTAATTTTATCAGTTGTAGATTGCTTGATTCCAATGTGCCCTAAAAGAGAAAACTATACTTGATTTCATCTATTGCCTTAAAACTTTGTTTTCACAAGCTGAGGGTGTGTAATTGCCGATACATAATTGGGCACATCTTGAAATTTTAGCTGTTGTTTTTTCTGCAAATGCCTGTCATATGTCTTGCTGGAAATGTGATTCTTCTCTTATGTTCAAAGCAGAAGAATCAGAAATCTTCAGGGGAGAAGCGCAAGAGGTCGCCCAAAATAGAGGAAGAAGAATCTGATGACGAACTATTGAGTACCAGAGATGAATCCGGGGATGACAATGATGATGAGGAAGCCAATGAAGTAGGAAGTGATCAGGAAGAGAGTGGTTCAGAGGAAGAGGAAGAGAAACCAAAGAAAAAGAAGTCTAAAGGGAAAGAAATAGGAAGTGATCAGGAAGAGAGTGGTTCAGAGAACGAGGAAGAGAAGCCAAAGAAAAAGAAGTCTAAAGGGAAAGAAGTAGGAAGTGATCAGGAAGAGAGTGGTTCAGAGGAAGAGAAACCAAAGAAAAAGAAGTCTAAAGGGAAAGAAGTAGGAAGTAATCAGGCAGAGAGTGGTTCAGAGAAAGAGGAAGAGGAAGAGAAACCAAAGAAAAAGAAGTCTAATGGGAATGTTTCTTTAAAGAAGGATTCTGGAAAGAAAGTTATAGAGAAGCCCAAGTCTGTGAAAAAGGATAACCCTGCTAAATCCCCCAAAAGTTCGACTAAATCTACCAAAGTGTCTTCAAGCACAGCTTCCAAAAGAGGTGCTTCTGGTGCTGCTTCACTAGCATCACCTAAGAAACAAAAAGTTGAAAAGAAAAGTCATAAAGAAGAAAATGGGACTGTGAAGGAAAATGCTTCAAGCAAGAAACAATCAACCAAGTCTCCTGTTAAGGTTTCTGAGAAGGAAGGTGAGTAACTTTCTGTTTATTCATTGGTGATTCAATATAAGCTCTTTTATTCCTCTTTTATAAAGATAAAAAATCTATGTTTTTTGTTTTGTTTTTGAGATATTGGTTTGAGGAATGGAGTTTCATCATACAATGTGGAGTGGCCTCTTCAATATTTTCAATCAACTAAAATGATATGCCATTCTATTGAGCTTTTTCATCCAAAATCTGATGTTAACCTACAAATATTTAGTATTCAGGAATGAACATACAAGTTTATTAAATCTCTGAGTCCCTTATTCGTCTTATGTCTTCTATCATTTTTGAAAGTTGTTTCAAAATCTTCTGGAATAGGAAAAGAAAAAAGCAACAAAAAGGCCAAGGCAGAGCCCAGCAATGAAGAAATTCATGCAGCAGTTGTAAATATACTGAAAGAAGTGGATTTTAATTCGGTAAGTAATACTTGTTGTGTTAAATACATATGAACATGAACTTTTCTTATTAATCGGGTTTGTTGCACTCTTCGAAACACAGGCAACTTTATCTGATATCATCCGACAACTAGGTATGACCTAAGAAACTCTCATATTGATTGTTCTTAAAAAATTAATAGTACTGCTTCT
Source organism: Lycium ferocissimum (assembly GCF_029784015.1). Taxonomy (NCBI): domain Eukaryota; kingdom Viridiplantae; phylum Streptophyta; class Magnoliopsida; order Solanales; family Solanaceae; genus Lycium; species Lycium ferocissimum. The sequence continues at coordinate 35,186,098 of NC_081345.1, read as the reverse complement.
CATTTGGTGACTGACTGCGTAGTTGGGGTTCATTTCAGGTAGCCATTTCGATATAGATTTGATGCATAGGAAAGCGGAGGTAAAGGCTATAATCACCGATGTAATAAATAACATGAGTGATGAGGAAGAAGGGGATGACCCTGAGGCTGGGGATGAAGATGATGAAGAGAAAAATGAAGGTGATGATAGTGATGCTTAGTTTATGAGTCAAGTATAAGGGATAGTGATATGGTACCATACAGCTCGTTGGTTGTTTTCATTTATAATTTTAGTTGGATATAACTTACAAGATGGTGGCCCCAATGGGTTGGTCTGTAAGGCATTTCTTTTATCTTTGCTTATTCTATAGTTAACCTTTGAATTTCTTTTAAAGCAAACATTCTACCATCTGATGCTGAACTCGTAGTTTTCAATTTGTTGTGTTTATGTAATTTATGTAAAACAATCAAAGTTGACAATTGGTCAGATGTATGGTATGGCAAAAATGTGTATTAAGTTAGTCTTGAACAAAATTATGGAAGCCTCAAACTCTTGCTGCGCTTCGCTTAATATGTGAATCTGCAGATGTTTTATGTTGAATTCAGTTGGATAATTGTGTTTAGCCAAATGTTAATCATTATCTTTTGGTGCATGGTATAAAGCTTTATATTCAATCTTAGATTTTTGTATATGTTTGGTAGAAGGTATAAATTTATTTGAGATAAATTTATAATCGCTTGTGCACCAAACAAAGATAAATCCGATGTGGCATCTCCATTGGGAACTTTTTCAGTTTTGAGTCCAACCTGAGATCTTTATGCATCCCACCACCAACCTTTGGATATACTTTCTTATACCACTTATCCCTACTATTTTATATTAAATCTTTAAAATTGGCATCTATACCATCTCCAGATGGTATAAAATAGTCCCAAGATATAGGATAAATTAGTCTCGGGATTATAATCCCGGGATAATTTTGGCCATGCACCAAACGACCACTTAATAGTTCTTTAATCAACTATCCGATGTGGCAACCTGGTATCTCCCTATTGGGAACTTTTTCATTTTGAGGACTCAACCTGAGATCTTTATGCATCCCACCACCAACCTTTGGTGGTCAACCGGTCATTACATTTTTTCTTAATTAGCTTTCTTGTGTTAGCCCATAAAAACATAACCCTTCAAGTTTGGGTTGGTCATTGACCCATCCATTTTAGTCCAATCCATTTTAGCCCATCTAAACATTGAACTGATATATATCCCTATCCCAAGTTGAGCTAAATGCAATTAACTAAACATTGGATTGATATCTATCTCAAATTGACCCATAGAAATCTTGTCAAAATATTTCAGAAAGATATTTTTTTATTTGATATCTTATATATGAATATAATAACGCAAAAATAGTGCTATTAAAATTTAAAAAATTATAAAAGAACAAACAAAGAAATTAAAACTTAATAAAATTGGACGGGTTGGGTTTGAACCCTTTTTTAGTCAATTTCAACCCAAATAACTTTTGTCCCATTCATTTATTAATTCGGCTCATTTTAACCCTCCCAAATCCAACCCAACCTGATAATTAGACACCCCTAACTACAACTGATAGTACCCCACAACTTGTGCAATTTACACGCACATGCATATTCAAAAAGACCTGGCAATTCGCACGAATGCCCTTATTTTGGGGTGGTCTTTAATTTTTGCCCTTCGTCTAATACCATGAGGTTTGGGGTTCGAACCCCGGCCTAGTTAAAAATAAAAATAAAAATCGCAAGGTAGAATTTTGTAGCAAAGTTAGGCCTATTCGGGCAAAAGTTAGGCCTCAGGCAGAGTTTTGCAGGCCAGAGTTAGGCCTCAGACATAGTTTTGCAAGCCAAAGTTAGGCCTTAAGCATAGTTTTGCAAGCCATCAGGCATAGTTTGCTCGCAAACTCTACCTGCAGGCAGAATTTTGAATGCAAAACTCTCCCTGCAAGCCGAAGTTTTGCAAGGCAAAGTTAGTCCTTAGGCATAGTTTTGCAAGCCATCAAGCATAAACTCCTGCAAACTCTCCCTTATGGCAGAGTTTGCCTTCAGGCATAAGGCAAACTATGCACGATAGGGCAGAGGCAAACTCTGCCTAGTGAATCTAAACCTCTGCCTTGCGATTTTTTTTTTCTTTCTGAGCGGGGGTACGAACCCGAAACCCATAGATTTTTAGGCAAAGGCCAAAAACTAAAGATTTCAAATTTGAGGGACAAAAATTAAAGACCAGTGCTTTTGAAGGGCAATCCGCACAAAAAAAAAACAAACAAAAGGACCACAAATCAATATTCCTTTTTAGTAGACTTCTCATATACAGTTAATTAAAAGGCCACCTAATTAAAACTGTTGAGCTTGAGCATTCTTGGTGTAGTGAGAATCCCATAAGAGCCATAATCCTTGCCCATTTCTCCAATCTTCAAACGCTTAGCTGGACTAAATGGGCTGCATGAGCCATAAGGAAGCCCACTCCCTGGCCCAATAGTCTCTTTGTCACTATCCATCTCGCCCAATACTTTGTAAAAAGAATTAATATCACAAGGAAGCAAAATTGGTCCTTGGTTATCATAACCATATTCCATTTCAGCATCTTCAAGCAACATCTTGAACAATGGATGGTTTGCATATTTTGCCTTGATTATAAACTTCTCTTTCTCGGGTCCAACGTACACATAAAAACAGCCTTGGGGTGCAAGTACTACTGGACTCTTTGGTTTGCCATTGCTGTTCCATGATTTGCTCTTGGACAACAAATTCGTTCGACTTCTCCTCTTCATCGATAAATAACGCTTCATTTTCTTGAGTATCGACGAGTTTGGATTCTTCTTTCCCTTGGCCATTTCACTGTCCATTCGCTTTCTAAAGAACTCAAGAGTTCAAATGAAAGGATGGAACAAAAAGAAAAGGAAAAAAATAAATAAAAATTGGATGGACTTGTAGATATATTTAGCCTCTATCATATGCTAAATTAGCATAAACCTAGTTTTTATTCTAGTTGGATTGCTCATACTTTTGAGCATCCAAATAACAGATGCGAATTTTTGAGAAGTGGTGGTGATGCAGAAGGCATAAAAGAATGCGAAAAGAGAGTTGTGAGCTAGTTACTAGCTGGCTAATTTATGTATAAGAAAGGTCACTAAGTTGTATGGAGTAGAGCCATACCCAAATAGATACTACAGTACGTATTTATTATATCCTCTAATGATACATCCAAGTTCCAACAGTCAACGGGGATAAATTAAAGTTTAGTTTGAAGAAGGGTATGGTTTATTAAATTGAGGACAAAAGAGAGAAGGCCACTTTCAGTGAAGTCAACATCTAGGAGTAATGGACAAATGATTGAACAAATGATAAGTTGCATTCTTATTTTGTTATGTCATTCACTTTTGGTTTTTTATTGTTTTGATTATTTCATAAATAGTACTCATGTAGTTGTTGAGTCGGCAACGTAAAAGAACGCGTGATTTGAGTAGCACTAATTTGTGGTCCTGTGGACATTGTAAATTCCAGGCTTTACTTACTTTTGATCTATAAAGATTACATCAGCTAATTATTTTCGTTCCTTATTCATGTATCTATCTGCATTTAGTTCTATTACACATAGTCCTTGATTATCTACGTTTCAAGTTTCAGTTCTTCGAAGTTCTATGTAAACTCCAAGATTGAATACCGTACTGAACTATTATTTAGTTCCTTTTGGCGTCTTTTATTATTACAGTAGTTTTTATGTTAACAACATTTGACGTTTACTTTTATACATTGCCAGGTTACCTAAAAATAACAGGTAGCTGTCCATAAGGAGTGATATTAACGTAAAAAATAAGGCACGTAATTATCTACTGGAATAGGTTAAAACATTAATAGTACTGTTAATGTACGTGGATTAATTTCATTTTTCTTTTGTAGTTAAACTTTTCTCTTGTTGAACGATCCGTAGCCACGTACCATTTCTTAAAGTATAAATATCCAGCAACCTAGCTAGAATATGCAGACCCGGGGAATATGTTCAGTATATACCAATAGTTGAAGAAAAATAAAGTATATACCAAGATTCAAATTTTGAAAACACAGATGGAGTTGACACGCAATAGTCACAATTTTAGCATATTCGGGTATTGGCCAGTGTCTTCCCTTCACGTTATACTAAAAAAAGTATTATCTAAATCAAGTTCAAGAAGCTTGACAATTTGTTGGTGTTGTTGGAGTGGGTTTAATTTGCAATTGTTTTAGTATATTAAATAACAGAAAGATAGATAGTAACATCTGCATTTCTCTTGCTGACTATAATTGAATGTTCTACGATTTTTTTTTTTTTTTTTTTTTTTTTTTAAATATAGTTAATATTACCAAAATACTAGACAATGAGAGCCCGCTTTTTAAGAAAATAAGTACATCTCCGTTGATTGTGTAATTCCCCAACCAAAAAGAAGACAAGTCACCTCTTAGACATTACGTTTGTTTGATACGTGATACATCGATCGGTATTGAATTAACTCTATTATATTTGTGATATTTTTCATTCTCAAGTGAATTGCCATTTTCAGTGTTATAAATGTTTAGTTGTCTCTTACCGCGATAGGCAGCTTAATCCGCTCATGATGATAAATGTTTCCTTGCTTAGTGTCTTCAAGTAGAGCTTCCAAAATAGGTTCTTCTGGTGGTGCTGATTCACTAGCTTTACCTAAGAAACAAAAGTCGAAAAGAAAAGTCATACAGAAGAAAATGGGATTGCGAAGGGAAATGCTTCAAACAAGAAAAAATCAACCAACCTGCTAAGGTTTCTGAAAAGGGGAGTAACCTTCTGTTTATTCTCAAGTGATTCTATATGCCCGTTTAATTCGTTAAGATGGGGACTTTACATTATTTGTTATATTCTTGAGATGTTGGTTTGAGGAATGGTGTTTCGTCATATAATGTTGAGTGGCCCCTTTAGCGTCTTCAATCAACTAAAATGATATGCCATTCTATTGAACTTTTAATATGTCGGTGATCATCCAATATCTTCACCTATAATATTTAGCATTCAGGGATAAATGTGCAAGGTAATTACAACTCTGAATCTCTTTTGTAGTTTATATATCTTCTATTGTTTTTTAAAGTTATTTCAAAATCTCATGGAATAGGAAAAGAAAAAAAGTGACAAGAAGGCCAACGCGGAGCCCAGCAATGAAGAAATTCATGCAGCAGACGTAAATATTCTGAAAGAAGTGGATTTTAATTCTGTAAGTGATGTTGCGTTAAATACATGTAACATGAACTTTTCTTACTAATCAGGTCTGTTGCACTCTCCGAAATTCAGGGAACTTTATCTGATATCATCCGGCAAGTAGGTATGACCCAGGAAACTCTCATATTGCTTGTTCTTATTAAAATAACGGATAGCACTGCTCTCTCATTTGGTGACTGACCCCGTAGCTTGATTTCATTTCAGGTAGCCTAGGAAAGGGGAGGTGAAAGCTATAACCACTGATGTAATAAATAGGAAATTCATAAAATTTACTGAGCCCAGCAATGAAGAAACTATGCAGCAGACGCAAATATTCTGAAAGAAGGGATTTTAAAAGTGATGTTGCGTTAAATACATGTAACATGAACTTTCTGTAATCAGGTCTTTGCATCAGACATGCCCTTATATTGCTTGTTCTTAATAAAGTTGTTATATTACCCTCAGCCCTAACGATCCTCCAACGTGGCATGGCCACGTCATTTAAAAATTCCATGTCACCTGCCACATAAATTGTAACGGACCCGTCCCCAACTTCTCAACCGACCCACCCATCTGACCCGACCCAACACCACCACCCCCTGCGTTGGCCGCCTCCACCTCCCCACTTTTTTACCAAACCCATAACTTCAAAATTAGATTAGCTTAGATCTCTACTTAGTGCTCTAAAATGCAGCAAAAAGAAAAAGAAAGGGACAGCAAATTGGAGATTATGCTTCACGAAAAAAGAAGAAGATCTGGGTCTGGTTAATCTTTATTAATTAGCATATTCAAATTGGAAATAAGACTGATGTTCATAAATGAAAAAACAGTGTAACTGCCATTTCCGGCATCATCGTTGGCAGCGTTGCAGCGAGTTACGGTGGAAGATCGCACTACTTCTCCTTCTTCTTCTCGGCCACTGTCACCGCCGCCGGTTAATGTACTAAAAATTAACCCATTACTTTCCCACTTTTTTACCCAAATCCATAACTTCTCCACCAATTAAACAAGACCCACCATTTCTTCCCCTTACCTTCCCCATAGTGGCGGCCAACGGAGGTGGTGGTGGCGGCGAGTCGGGTCAGATGGGTGGGTCGTTTGAGAAGTTGGAGACGGATGTTACAGCTTATGTGGCGGGTGACATGGAAATTTTTAAATGACGTGGCCACGTCACGTTGGAGAAACGTTAGGGCTGAGGGTAAATATAACAACTTTATGAACGGTAAGGGCATGTTTGATAAGACCAACTTACTAGGGAAAAATATGAACCTTTTCTCAAAATACAGGGTAAATTTGGCCCTTTTACCTAATAAATAATATGAGCATGAGGAAGAACGGGATGACCCTGAGGCTGGGGATGAAGAAAAAAAAAGTATGGTGATGATAGTGATGCTTAATATATGAGCCAAGTAGAAGAACAGGGACAAGGTATACTAGACAGCATGTTAGTTGTTTTTATTTATACTTTTAGCTGGATATAAGATGACCCTGATTGGGTTCGTCTGTATGTAAGGCATTTGTTTTATCTTTGCTTATTCTGTAGTGTTCAACATATGCATTTCTTTAACACAAACCCTGTACCATACAAATGATGCCTAAAATCATGGTTTTCAATTTCTTGTATTTATGTAAAACTATCAAAGTTGACAGTTGTTCAGATGTCTGATGTGGCCTACTAAGAATGTGTATTGAGTTGGTCTTGAACAAATTTTGCAAAGCGTCAAGTATGGTATGAGGTTTTCTTGTTGTTGCTGCACTTATATTTGCTTAATATGTGAATCTGCAGATGTTTTATGTTGAAATTTTGGATAATTGTATTTAACCAAATCTTAGTCACTGTAGTTCTTCAACCATTGTGTTAGATTGGCATAATACATAAACAAACGTAAAGAAAATTTCATAGGATGTGGATGCGCTCTCCAACTTTGGGTTTTGCACAAAGAGTACGCCGAGCATGCAAGTTGTTGCACAAGGGTCACGTGTTCAGCACATGCGAGTGGAGTGCTTTATGTTTATGTATCCAGAATGGAGAAGCATGTGGGAAGTTAAGAGCTTTGTATTATGCCTGTCGACCATAAACAACAATATGGTTCTTTCCTATCAGGAATATTTTCATTTTCTCAAAACTCGAACTAGAGACTATTTGTTAAGGGTGAACGGATCTTATTCATCCCACTGCAGCCCTGGGTGGTGATCACTTGTTTTCTTAATTAGCACAGCCCCCAGGCAATTTACAATAAGAACACAAACATATTATTCACTGTAACTAGTAGTACCCCACAACTTAGGCAATTTACAAACGTCCCACATGCATATTAAAAAATGATCAAAGAGAAATATTTTCTCTCTAAAGTCATATGCAGTTAAAACTGTTGAGCTTGAGCATTCTTGGTGTAGTGAGAATACCATAAGAGCCATAACCCTTGCCCATTTCTCCATTGCCCAAACGCCTTGCAGGACTAAATGGGCTACATGAGGCAAATCCACACCCTGGCCCATTAATCTCCTTGTCACTATCCATCTGGCCCAATACTTTGTGAAAAAGATTGACATCACAAGGAAGTAAAATGGGTCCCTGGCTATCATAGCCATATTCCATCTCAGCATCTTCAAGCAACATCTTGAATAATGGATGATTTGCATATTTGGCCTTGATTATGAACTTTTCTTTCTCAGGCCCAACGTACACATAAAAACAGCCTTGGGGTGCCAGTACTACTGGACTCTTTGCTTTTCTACCACTGTGCCATGATTTACTCTTGGACAACATGATCGTTGGACTTCCTTTCTTCATCGATAAATATCGCTCCAATTTCTTGAGTATCGTTGAGTTTGAATTCTTCTTCCCCTTGTCCATTTCAATATCCATTCACTTTCTCAAGGACTCAAGAATAGGTTTGCAAACAAATGGGGTGTGGGCACAACTAGGCTACGGCTTTTACCAGATATGAGTTCAAGCGATCCAAGTTACCGCGAAAAGTCAGCTTCACCTGTAACCTTAAGAAATATAGAAAGTTGCCCGGAATTCCTGCGTTCCCTACTATTCGTTCCCAAGGGAGGAGGAAACAGAAAAGGAAAAAAAGAAAAAGGGAAACAAAGTTTTTAGGTTTTAATTGATTGGATGTGCTTATAGATATATTTAGCCTCTATCATAGGCTAAATTTTGCATAAACCTAGTTTTTATTCTAGTTGGATTGCTCATTCTTTTGAGTACACAAATAAGAGAAAGCATTCTTTAGAACTTGTGGTGGTGAAGGAGGCATAAAAAGAATAGGAAAAGAGAGTTGTGAGGTATAGGTTACTAACTGGCCAATATATGTATAGGAAAGGTCACTTAGTTATATAGAGCCATACCCAAATAGATACTACTATTGTCTATTTACTAGTATCGTCTAATAATATTTGAAACAGTCAACGGAGATAAAGCCTTTAGTTTAGTTTAAAGTGGCTTATTGAATTCCAATATGGACAAAAGAGAGATGGCCACTTTCAGTGTATTCAACGTCATTAGGACTAATGGACAATGATTGAGCAAATATTAAATTGTTTTCAATAAAAACATTTTTTTTTATGTCGACAATCAGTTTTTTTTTTTTATAGTTATGACTATTCCATATATGGTACGTAGTTGTTAAGTCGGCAACGTAATAGAACGTGTGCTTTGAGTAGCCCTAACATGTGGACGTTTTATTAGTAAACTCCAGGCTTTACTTAATTTTGATCTAAAAAGATTACCTCAGCTAATTAATAGGACTACTACTTTTTTTCGTTCCTAGTCATGCATCTATTTGCGTTTTAGTTCCATTACACACAGTTCTCGATTATCTTATTTTCAAGTTTTAATTAGTTTTTCGAACTGTTCTATATAAATTCCAGGTTTTGAGCACACCATGAACTATTGTTTAGTTCCTTTTGGTGTCTTTTCTTATTAGTTTCTATGCTAACAATATTTGATGTTGATATAACTTTTATACATCGATAGTCATCTCAAAATAATTAGTTAGCTCTGCATGACAGTCTAAGTTTCTAACCTGTAAAATAAGGCACATAATTACCTGCTACAATCAGAAGGCGGAGTTAGGATTTTAAATTTATAGGTTCTGGATTCTACAAAAGACAGTTTATTGGGTTCTGAATAATACACATTATGTAGATCTTAAAACATAAATACAGGGTGTGGGCCAAAGCTACCATGTTCAGCTGAATCTACAAACAGGCTTGTAGCCCACCCGACTAAAGTATAGGAAATTAAAATAAGGGAAATGACCTAATAATACTACTTAAGACTGTATATTACAAAACATAAGGATACTTTTCTTTATTTACAAAATATACCAACAAAATTACAAAGTATACCAGATTTGAGCTTAAGGGGATACCCACGATTTTGGGCTTTTTTTAAGGAAGAGAATCTGATTTTAAATGTGAGCTTAATTTTAAGATAGTTACCAATCAACTTCTTCTTCTTCTTCTTCTTCTTCTTCTTCTTCTTCTTCTTCTTCTTCTTCTTCTTCTTTCTCTCTCTCTCCCTCTATGATAGACACCATTTCCAGACCTAAAATTCATCTTATCTCCTAGTATAAATTTTCAAACCAATATTACAAAGTATTTTTGATTACTGACCTGTGTATTAATTGTATATAAATATTGGTTTGTATCGTTTTGAGATATGTGTGATCATTGTGTGTTTGAAATTTGTATAATTTATATAAACTGTAGTTTTCAAAAATATTGAAAACTGTAGTTTTCATTATATGTATGGAATCTGCTATATATCATTTTTTACATATATGCGGCACAATGTGTATGAAATGCGAATAAATTCGATATGAATTAGTCTTAAAAATGTTGAAAACTGATATGTGTATGAAATCTGGTTTGTATCAATCCGAAAACTTATATATATATATATATATATATATATATATATATATATATATATATATATGTGTATACTTTCTCATAATCGATACATACTTTGATAAGATTTTATACAATTTATATGTACTTTATCATAATCAAAATATACATATAACTTTTATACATATTTCATAGTACATAAAAATTATAACGAATTTATACGGTTATACATATTGCATACAAAAATTTATATATATTTATTTTTAAATTGTGTGAACTTTGAATGGAATCTGGTTTGTATCAATTACAAATTTATCATACATATTTTCTCAAAATTTATACATACTTTGATTAGATTTTATACCATTTATATGTCCTTTATCATAATCAAAATACACATAAATGTTTTACACATATTTCATATATAAAAATTATAACCAATTTATACAGTTATACATATGGCATACAAAAATTATACATATATGTTTTCTGGTGTATGAACTTTGTACATAAAAATGACCAATTAAAATGGACTTTTTGAGTAAAAGTTGGAGAAAATTAGAGAACAATATCTCTTAATTTTGAATGGAGAGAAAAGTGGATGAAATAAGGAAGCAAAAGTTGGAGAAAATCAAGGAACAATATCTATTAATTTTGAATGAAGAGAGAAAAATGGATAAAATAAGAAAAGCAGTTTCCTTACCTATTTAATGTGTTTTATTTGTTTCTTTTTTATTTACCTGATTCGTATAAATTTTGTAACAAATCTATTGATATATTCTGTAAACTGAAAGTATCGTCATCTTCTATAAATATACCCTCTTACTATATATGTACATATATGTTTTTTACCCTTAAAACAAATGACCTTGAAAGTGGGGTGATCATGAATTTTTGACCCGGCTTGCCTCATAGGCGAACCTTTAAGATTAGAAGTCTAATTTAAGTTTTGCCCATGGTGCAGCGAGGTCAAAAGTTCAAGACTCATCTCTAGGATTATTCTTTTCAATCACCCTCTACAATTAATAAAGAAAGGGCGGAGTAGCACGGCACAAGAGCATCTCACATTCGCGCAAGGTCCGGGAAAAGGGCCGCACTCTAAGGGGAGTAATATAAGCATTCCATCGTGATGCAAGCATCAGTGATTTTACGGCTCAAATCTGTGACATACAGGTCACACACAGACAATTTTACCGTTGCTTAAAGGCTTTCCAATCCTTCCCCTTTGGCTTCAATATATTAAATAGGGGTGAACAAAATCGAATCGCAAGCCCCACCAAACTGATAAATCGAAAAAAAAAACCGACTAGTGGTTTGGTTTGATTCGGTTTGGTATTTTAATAAAAAAACCCGACTATAAGTGGTTTGGTATTAACTAAAACAAGTCAACCCTGAGACCAAACCAACCCGAGATTACATTTATACTATAATTTTAGAATTATTTTATACATAAAAATATTTTTATAATATAATTTATATACGTCTCTTTAACTTTGTCTAGTCATATGAATAGCATAAGTGGTGATCTGAAGTGAAAATGCACAAGCTTCCTCTTTCATAGAATAGCAGTTTGTTGAAAATGACTACGTATATGCTTTTCCAGGGTATTCCTTGTACTAGCAATTTTGGAAACGCAGATTGTCTCGAGAGCATATTGTGTGACTAACTGCATTTGACATCCTTTAATTTGCCAACATGTGGAGGAGACATTTTAGTTTGCCAATTGAGTATACTTCCTGATTATGGACCTTATAGCTGCAGCTAGTGTTTGTTCGTTCACCAATTTTAACAGAGTTGACTTGGTTATCTTATTGGCATGATCGAACAGCTTGGATTACTTAGACTGGTTTTACATTTACATTATAACCTTATTTCTAGAGATTTCATTCTCAATTATATTACAACGTCATGCAGTTCTAGTTTCAGGGATCTGGGCTTATATATATGCTGGACCGGAGTATATATAGTGAAGTATATACCATCGCATAATGGTGATGAGGGATATTTTTAAAGAAGCAGGTTCATTGTTATCTATACATTTTAAGTTTCTAACTGCGTCAATCTGCTTTATGTAAGATGATTCACGTTGAACCACAAAAAAACCGAGAAACCCGAACTATCCAAAAAAACCCGACTATTATTCATTTGGTGTGGTTTGGTTTATAAGTATAAAAACCCGACAATTTTGGTTTGGTTTGGTAAAAACCAAACCAACCCGACCTATGTACACCCCTACATATATATTAAATAATGATAATATTGTTAGATTATATAAATATCCAGCAACCTATATAGAATATGCAGATCAAACTAGGGAGTATGGTATTCTAAGTATACCAATATTAAAATCGAAAAAGGGCCAAATATTCCACTGTACTATTGGAAAAGGGCCAAATATCTGCACTAGTTATCTTTGAATTAAAGATACTTTTTATTGTTATCTTATTGATCAAATATCATCTCTTCCGTTAAAGTTGTTTAAGGTGGACATCCAATCCTATGTGGCGCTAATATTTGATGAGGTGGATGCCACGTGGCATGCCACCTCAACAGCCCTAACCCATTTTACCCCTCCCCTCTATTTATTCTTCCTTCCTCTCCACCACCATTACCACCCCTAAAGTTCCCTTCCCCTTTCAACAAGCAAAGGCTACATCACATTGTAAAGATTCAGCACAGCTTTCCTTCACTTTGATTACAAGAAGCACCAGATTTAGTCATCCACATACTAGTCAGCGAAAGATTCAGTACAACTTTGCTTCATTTTGTTTAAAAGAAGCACCAGATTTAGTCATCCACATACTAGTCAGCGAAACCAATTTTTTCTTTTAATCTAGTAGTCAATTAATAGTTACAGAAGAACTACTGATGGAAAATTACAAACAAACTAAATGAAAGCATAAAAAGTTTATCTCGACTTAGATAAAATTAATACTTTTTCAGGAGGATTTGGCATCCCAAAATGCTTTTCATAGTTAAAGAATACTTTTCTTCCGTAAGCATCTGCAAATACAAGTTAACCTGAATAATATTCAATATTTCACTCAAACCCACCACCGAAATTATTGTTAAAAGGGTAAAAACAATGAAGTTAAGAAGAAATTACCTCCAAAGAGATATTTTAGGGGCGATCATGGTGGTGGAGGGGAATGAAATTTTAGTGGTGGAAGAACGAACAAATAGAGGGGAGGGATAAAATAGGTTAGGCGTGTTGAGGTGGCATGCCACGTGGCATCCACCTCATCAAATGTCAATGCCACGTAGGATTGAATGTCCATCTTGGATAATTTTAACGGAAGAGGGGTATATTTAAACCAATAGTATAATGGCAGGGGTATATTTGGACCCAAAGTATTACGAGGAGTATATTTGGCCCTTTTCCAATAGTACAGGGGTATTTTTGACCCTTTTCCATATTAAAATTCGGAAGACTCAGATTGAGTTGACACGTAATATGTCGTAATTTTAGTGTATTCTTGTCTTGGCCCGTATCTTCCTTTCACGTTCTATTAAAAAAAGTATACACGAATGAAGTTGAAGAAGCATGACAGTTTGTTGGTTTAGTTGAGAGTCAACGGGCGCGGCTTATCATAAAGTGAGTATTATTTGCAATTTGTTTTAGTATATATACAAAGATAGAGCGTAACATCTTGCTGACAATATTGAATTTTTAACAAAAAAAATAATAGTTGATTACCTAAGGACTAGACAATGAAAGCCCACTTTTAAAAAAAATAAGTAGTTGATTATGTAATATACCCCAACCAAGCAGTCACCAACATGTATTAAACTTTGAAATCATAATTTGGAAGTGGTTTGATAAGAAAGATGGAATTAGAGTAGAGAAAAGGTCGGGAGTTCGAGTTTCACTGACATTTGTTATCAATTTTACGTGTTTGGTGCATCAAAAGAAATCAACATAGCAGGTAAGAGTGTGTGTTGAAGCTAATTTAATAAATAAAAATGTCTTTGTCCAACAACTTAAGCTTTTATTTGCTTTTAGACACACTTTAACAGTGGGGAAGAAAACTAGCAAGAAAGTGTGAAGTAAGTGAGAGTTATTTTGCTTGAATCCATATTATAATTATATTTGTTAGGATCAAGCGTTTATATCATTCCAAAAGTTATAACTTATAGCAAGGTCTTAACTTTATTTCTTCACCAGGCCAGTCCATCAAGCAAGCCGCATGTTCATGACTTCGACCGGCCGTCACCTGGGCCTCACCATTGGCTAGATGGTGGCTAACCGAACAATTCCCCTCCCAACACCTGCCACATGTAGTATATTGCGTTGTTCTTAGATATCGAACCCATAACTTAGTTCTGATACCACTTATTAGGATCAAACAATTATCGTCATGCCAAAAGTCAAAAGTTATATTTATCTTAATCAAATCAATCAAACAAGAGACATATTTGACCATAACTTTGACCTGGGCCATCTCTAATCCATCAATAATCTAGCTAGGCCTCGCCATAAGCAGGATGTTACGTGACGTGTTTATTTGCTTGTCAGGTTATATTAGAATCTAACAAGGAGTGTCACCCCGCTTCTCTCCTAGGAGTTGAGAGACTTTCAAGTCTTAATTACTCCTAATTGCACGGTTTTCCTTCAAGTGGACTGGTCTTTATTTTTTGACCTTCCAATGGGCTGGTCTTTAATTTTTATGCTTCAAAATTGAACTTATGTCTAGTGGGCATAGGTTCTTTAAGGGGGCAGATATAACTTGTAGATATTATGATGCCAAACTTATGCCTCTCTAGGCATAAATTCGATTTGGAAGTGCAAAAATTAAAGATCAGTCCATTTGAAGGACTAAAATTATAGACCAGCACAAATAGGACCGAAAATGCAAATCCCTACTTGTTACACTGGCCCATTGATCTCGAAATTGAGACCGGCCCAACCCACTTCTTTAGTCCACCTGTTTTTTTTTTTTTTTTTTTTTTTTTTTTTTTTTTTGTATCGTACTACTAATATTTTTCAAGACTGGTCAATGAACTTTTATTATGAAAATTTATTAAAGATTAATAATAATATGAACAAACCGGATAGGTTTTGTGAAGCTTTTGAGTACTAAAATTTCCACTATATTAGAAGAGTGGGTTGGATCGTTGTCCACCCACTCTTCTAGAATAGTAAATGCAAAAAAAAAAAAAAAAAAAAAAAAAATTAAGGCCTACTCTTTTATAATAGTAGAAATAAATAAAAAAAAAAAAAGTGGGATCCACTTGAAGAAGTAGGAGACAATTGCAACAAAAAAAAAAAATAGAACATTTAAATAATGATAATAAGTTCAGAAAATGATAAAGGTACGCTTAGAGAAAATTTAAAGAAGAGAAATTCAGAAAAAAAAAAAATAACGATTTAAATTGATCTATAATAGTAAATTAAAAAAAAAAAGTTTAAGGTGGGGCCCACTCTTCTATAATAGTAGAAATTAAAAAAAATTAAGGTGGGGTCCACGTGAAGAATTAGGAGACAATTGCAACAAAAAAAAAGGACATTTAAATAATGATAATAAGTTTAGAAAATGGTAAAGGTACGCTTAGAGAAAATTTAAAGCAGAGAAATTCAGGAAAAAAAAATAACGATTTAAATTGAACACAAAAACCGCTAAAGAAGTCATAAAATCAAAAGATTTAAAACTTATACCACGTCTCACACAAATAATGAGGAATAACATCAAGAAGACAAAATATAGACGGTCAAGAAATGTATACACATATTTTCTTAAAATGATGAAGTTGGTCTATACTTAAAAATTTAACACAACAGATGCTGACACATAAAAACACTTTTCAGTGTTGTTGAGTAGAAAGTGATGATGGCATGAAACTCGATAGGAGAAGATGTATTTCAAATCTTTCAATTGGAGAACCAAACCAGAAAAGTCATATATGGGAGAAGCGGATTAAGTAAAATAATTTATTGATATTTTCAATTAATTGAATTATGAAACTTTCTATCATAAAAATGATACTTCTCAATCATAAAAAATTGTGTGGATTTAAATCATTTTATTAAAGGTTATTTCTAAACATTATATCATTCTTTTTCGGAGACTAAAAAAAGGGCAACTTACAAAAAGAAACAATTTATAGCTACTTTTCTATTTTACAAATCGTAGTTTTTGTTGTATTTAGTTTTGAAATATAGAGAAATACACGGAAATACAAAATACGGGAGAGTTCACATTTTTGAAATATCTTGAAATAAAAATCGGAAAAATAGGTCAGATTTATGAATAGATTCTACTCTTTCATTTTAAATGGTAAGTCAAATTAAATCAATATCTTTCAATTTCTCTCTCCAAATTAGAAAAATACTTCCAAATACGGAAAAAATATACGGGAAATACAATGAAATATGGTTGATTGTTTAAGAAATATAAAATTGTAGTATGTGTATGTACAATGGAATTTATATCATTTTAAATTAAATATATTTCCCGATTTTTCATTTCTTTGATCAATCATAGTTTCCGATCATTATCCTTAGTAAAACCGATTTCCATACCTTATTAATGATCAAGATAAAATCGTAACGGTCTTTCTCAAACACCTTCTTCGTATCATTATATCTCTAACTTACTTGAAAAGATTGTAACGAGCATATGCGTATCTTAACGAGAAGGAAAAAAAAAAATATTAACACGATTTGCGGGGAGTAGTTGAGTTCCAACATATTTGAGTCGCATTTACATTTGGTAAAACTCCAAGAAAAGTAGGGAATTGAAATCAACTTCTACTAGATCATTGAATAAGATATATCTTTGAAAAGCTTTATGGTTGTGATGTTCATTATTCCAAATCCGATCAACTTGCTCGATAACCGTCCGGATAATATTACGCATTACCGGTGGCTTCATCATTTTAGAGAATTTTTTTAAGGATGATAAATGTGTAGTGAGGAGTTTTGTATTTCAATTAGTTATGAAATGTAATTTTGGAAAAATAAAGCTACAAAAATTAAATAAAAAAATAAGGTAGTTATTATTCATAAATAAGTCTTAAAGGTAGCTATGACAGGTAAAAATTCCCTAAAAAAAAGTATTGTACCATTTTTTATGTTGGACCCATGCTAGCACGGGCTTTCATAATCTAGTTGATAATAGATATTCTAGTACCAGTTGACAAATATTATGAAGATAAAATAAAAATACTTGTAAAAAATTTGTTCTCATAAATCACATTATTTTCTGTTTATTCCAAAATAACAGATTTACACTTTAATTAAGTCTTCCCTGTTCTCCACAAAATAGTTATTCCAACACAAAAATCAATCTGACATATTGTAAATCCCAGCTGCAATTATGTAAAGTTTTTGCGAAAAATTAAGTTGGATTCTCTCCCATCACCATGAACTGGCCCGATTTACACAATTGTTCCTTTTTAGGCCATCATTCCAATTATTATTCATTTTTAAAACTCGTGCAAATTTAATCCTTGAAAAATTGCCTTCCAAATAATATTAGATTTGAGTCTAATATTTGCTCATATATTTCTCAATCTAATGGACAAAACATTATACTATCGTCTAATATTTGAATACCTTACAACATTTTAGACCATAGTCTAATATTTTTTCACAGTTTGCTAAAAAGAATCTTAGACTGTGGTTCTATAAATTGTGAAAAAAAAAAAAAAAAAAAAAAAAAAAAGAGTCATAAATAGCTGTCCAAAAAGGAACAAAGGAAAATTTCTCCTTTAAACTTGTATTCATGAGTCCTGACCCAATCCAAAATTCCAGTGAATTAGATCTGCAAGGGTCATTGGCCCTTATGGCCTATTTTGAGCTGGTCTTTAATTTTTGGCCCCATAACAAATCATTTTTCGTGAAGTATAAATTTATAATTTCGTATCATAATATCTTATAAGTTATGTCCCGTAAGACCTTGCCCCTAAAAAACTTGTGCCACCTTAAAAAACGAGATTCTTATATTGCATTAACAAAAAGTTCTACCTAGAAGCCATAGGTGCCCCTGCCTATTGCACCTATCTCACTTTATATTTTATTAAAGGTATCTTTTGATAGTCTTTATGAAAATAATTCTTACAGTGCAAGTTGGTGAAAAGACATCAAAATAATTTACAAAAATCTATTGAATTCATCTTGATGAGTCAGGAGTAGCGAGTAAAAAGCAACTGAATTTGATCAAATAAGCTTCTATATCAAAAAATAAAATAAAAATGGAAGTATGACCATACCCACTAATTTGAATTTTGATATCATATACTAGTATTTAGTTGGCTGAGTACTGCGAGTTTCAAAATAAACGAGTTCAGCTTTAAGTTTTCCTATAAGGCGAAGAGCTGTGAAACAGTGAAAATATTTACAAGAATTTAAAATTTATAAATTGACTCCAAATTTATACAGTGACTAAAAAAAAAAAAAAGTAAATGTTGTCACCACCGTTTCTTTTTAATGTAGATGTAGATTTCATGCCCTCCTTTTGTAATAATTATTTGGATTCTGAGGATCTTCCTGAGGATACCAGTTTGACTATGAAGTCTCATCATCATCACCATGAAATCCTAATTAACAGTGAACTTTAATATTGATAACGACTCTAAAGAAACTAAGAAAGGCAAATATTTTGGGTGCATCACTCATAGTTAAATTTAAAGTATACTCATACGTTTGATCAATGGCACCGTATAACATTTAAAGAAGTGAACAAGCGAAAGGTCATTAAATTGTAACGACATAATATTTAAAAAGAAAAAGCAGAATTCAAATCATTTTAATAAAAAAGTATATAATCCAAATTAAAAATATTACTATAACTTGCCTCGTCTAATTTTCAATTTATGACATTTTTCTGTATGGCGAGCTTAAAGTGGTTAAGGTGATTTACACTCTAAAAGTTACTGAATCGAAGCTTTACAACCTCCCTTTTCCTTTTTAATAGCTAAGGCTAAAAGAAAATAAAAAATTAGATATTGAGGTTGGGGTTCAGATCTAAATTAGACAAATGAACCACTTGACCAAGAGCCTATGGCATGCGAATTATCAAACAATGTCATTTGATATTACCTATACTTATTCTTTACTTTACTATTCTTAGACTTATGTTTTTTTATTTTTATGTTTTTACATTTTTTATATGTCGATTATGTAAAAAAAATTGACCAAGTGTTGTCGGATGACACCACTTAATTATCGTAAGGTGCCTCCGCCAGTTTGACAAGATTAAATTATTCTAACTTATCCATTTCACTATTAATCATCTCAAGACAAGACACATATAATATCAAAAATTTCAGGGAAAAAAGATTCATCATAGCAACCATGAAAAATATACTAGTACCAGCAGAAGAGATTAGCATGAACTCATTTCATATAAAAAAAAAAAGGTGAAACTGTACGTAAAGATCAATATGTTATCTAAAGGATCATCACTAGCTAGCACTAAAACCTTGGACGTAGTACTATGAAAGTGGATGATTTCATAACAAGGTGAGACAACAATAACAATTTATTGTGGTCATTCTCGATGAATTATGTCTTCCACTCCGTTTTTTTGTTTTTGTTTTTGTTTTCGTGATTACTAAGGAAAAAAAATGAAATGGAGCTATGAATTCTCCCGCTTTTGATCTGTCGATATTTGTGATCATGATCCGAAGTAATAGTATTTAATTTTTTAATCAATCTTACTCATATAATGTGACAAAAGGAAAATGTTTCCACTTTCTTGGGGCAATATGATATGGTTTGTGGGAATCTTTCTTTTGAGCAATTGGGTTTCCCACATTAGATATAGCAATGTCCTAGTACAGAAAGGGACCATGAAAGTTAGCACTTAGTATAGTAGCTTACAGTCAAGGCGCAGTTTCTAATATGCATTTTAGTGGTCTTTGTTTTAGCCTTTGGCATGTTAGTTGCGGAAAGTCTAGATTTCCATTAACTTCTTTCTTAAATACGTAGTGAGGGTTAATAGCGATTTTGGTCCCTCAATTATTCATAAAATTAAATGTGATGTAGTTATTATAATATCTCATTAAGTATATTTAACCTTCAATTAATTAAAATATGCACTTTTGATCCCAAAGGCCTTTGCTTGTGAATTTTCACAAATCTACAACGATTATTAATAGTTCCAACATTTACCCATAAATTAAGTTAAATTTGAACCGTTACTCCATATTTGATGGTAATATAGTTGTAAAATAGTCATATAACACATATCTTACATATAGGGACCAAAAACATGCATGAAACATTTTAATTAACAAATCGAAGGTTAAGTATGATGGGCTATATATCACAAGGATTAAAATAAAAGTTTATCAATAATTGAAGGATCAAACTAATGCTATCATCCCTAGTAGAAAAGAAAGAGAAACTATAAGAGACATAATATAAATAAATAATTAAAAGTATTCCATTTCTAACGACTTAAAATTTTAGATGAGATAATCAAACACTTTAATAAAATATCAGAAATTATATTCTTTTTAATAGCTAAATATGCTTTTCAATGAAATGGTCGCACGCTTAATAGACAAATCTCCAAAATCATGTTCTACATCAGAGATGACAAATATAACATGAATTCAATAGAACATAATATTTTTCACACAACACACGCGTAACGATAAGTCAATAAGATCATCAAAGGATATGGTGCAGCAAATGGGGCTGCTCCTCCCTTAACCAGAGGTCTCGGGTTCGAGCCTTGGATATGGAAAAATCAACGCTTCCTTCAAATGAGTCTTACACGGCGCGAATCCGAATTTAGTTGGGCTCCAATGCAGGTACTAGACACCGGGTGGAAAACCCCCCAAAAAAAGCAATAAGTCAATAACAATAAAATCCAAGGTGGATGTCTTCGATTAGGCCTTAATATGCCTGCTCCCTTTTTAATTATTGAAGGAAGGCGCCGATATTATCTCTCAACCTCGTACAAAATATATATTGCAAATATATACGTTGATGTTAATATTTAGACGTACAGTCATTTGACAATAAGGGGATCTCGAGAGCAAATTGGGGATTGAATATTTGATCTCTGTTTTCTTTTATTAACTGAATAACTACATACAGTATCAAGCTACCACACAAAAGAAATAAAAAGTCATATTCATTCCGACTTGCTGAAAATTGTTAAAAAGGAAAATGATCTGGCTAGAAACACAGTTTGAGCTACTGAAAAAGAAGGGGGAAAAAGGGCTTTTATTAAAGTATATTTATATGGGAAATTAACTTAATTATTAGCCCGCTCAATGAAATAGCTGGAAGATGTATAATATATGTATAATTAGTATAATGTATATTAACTAGCGGGCTGTACATATTTTTGGCCGAGCAGCCAAATTGGTAACTTCTCCTTCATATATCTTACGTTGATCAATTGATAGAAAAATCGGTTGGCCATTTCAATTTTATAGGAGGACCAATACATATCATATCAGTAGATAGAAATGCTTTAAAATGTGGAACTTCTTTTTTAAGATATGTCATACTATATGATATTAAAGAGGCGTGGGCTACAGAAGGGGATTTAAAGATTTGTGCTTTTATGCCTTTCTCAAAAGCATGAAAATAAGCCTACAGGACAGCCATTTACGTCAGAAAACAAACTTTTGTATGCATTTTTCTTGGTCACCAATGAAACTCCCATGCAACTTATTGATTTTGGAATTGACCAAATATCTTTTAATCGTAGATTTTTTGTTAAAAAGATTTTTTATGGATGCGAAAACCAATTCTAGGAAAATAGGTAACTCAATATGCCTGGACGTCGATGACTATCTAAATCTGACAGTAACGTCATTCTAATGAATTTAAGTTATATACACCGTTACGTTAATATAAGAATATTTTTACACTAGATCATCAAAATATCTAGAGGTAAGTGCCTCAAAATGTGGATTGTAAGCTTCACAATAAGATATGTTGCCTACTATAAACAAGTAAGTGTGACCTGTAAAAATTTCTTATACTTACTACATATATAACTTAATTAAATTCTATTTTAAATAATCAAGGGTAGAACAATAAAGTGGAGGCTATTGCTGCAGGAAAAAAAAGCACGAAATTTTACTTTTTTCTCCGGAATAGCTTCTCCGTGTTCCAATTGTTACAATATATATATATCATGAAGTCAAATAATTATTTTTCGACTATAATTTTTTCATTGTTTGTATATTTTTAATTAGACCAATGTGTAGTTTACACTTTTATGTATTTCAATTATTTAGATTTTATATTACAAAGATTAAAAAGTAATGTCCCAATTGAAACAGAATAGCAGAAAGATTAATTTGCGTGGCTCATATTTCGACGCCTTCACTCTTTTTCAACAGGAGAGATTACTGTATTACACATCATTGAATGGCGAGTGGTAATTGTAGAAGGGCACTTGCTCTCTAAAATATGATGAATAACAAAAAAAACTGAGTAAAAACTATAGATTTACGGAAGCTAGAGCATAACACCGATATCGAAATACAATTTAATTAAGAAGCGTTAAAAGAAGGACGAAAGATAAAATTCAAACGCATGCAAACTGCAACAACCTTAATATACAAAAATAGCGTATTTTATTAGTAACAAAGAAAATACATACAAGCATTTTCTTGTTCTAGGTACATGACAAGAGAAATATTATTACATTGATGAGCTGAGAATTCACTTGTGTATACAAACACAACACGTTAGGATAATTAGGAAAAAGCAAACGAAAGGAAAATGCCAATTCCAATCTTAGATTCCTTTAGGTTTGATAATTAATCATAAGTCTTAGGTTTGCACAGTTTGGAGCTTTGGCATATTCTCAACATTAGCTGCTGCTTCAGCACCACGTGCATTAAGTTTCTCACAGTAAACCAGTGAACCAAGCTTCCAAATGTCAATAATCTGCTCTTCAGTTAAATGAGGAAGCTTTTTCTGATCATCTAAAATTATGACATGATTTTGTAGTAGCTCTGGAAGTTTCTGCTCCTTCACGATGTTCTTCTCTTTCTTGTTATACATGGCATAAAGCACCATTTGGAGAATACCGAAGATGAATCCCAATATGTTTGGTGACTATTCAAACAAAGAGTTGAGAGTTAAAATTAATAATATAGCTAAAGATGAAAGAGTTCTGAATGCAACATAGATAATAGAGGCGAAGCGAGAATTTAAAATAAAACTTACATAAATGACGGGGTCTTTTTTAAGAAGGCCGTAGAAGAACCACATGACAGCACTTAATGTGAGGAAAAGTGATAGGAGAAATGGCATGTATTCCACGCTCTTGGTTTTGATAACTTTTCGCTGCAAAATATTATAAAATTAAATATCAGCATTTTCATGCATGAATAAAATGGAAATTAACACAATTGATCGTTATCGGATTATCGCATTGGTAGACTTACCACTATGCATAATGGTGCTGCAAACGTACATATCGAAAACACAAGGCACATCCATCCAACAATTTGGGCACGTATTACTCCCTTGAATAGAAATTGAACGACGAGGAGAATTGCTCCATAGCCACCCACCACCAATAAAAGTAGAACCTTTATAGTTTGGACCTGCACTTGCAACGTCAGAAATTAATTAATTATCTTTTAGATGATCTGATATTTTAAAAGTACTTTGTTTACGTTGTTATAAATATATATAAAAGCTTACCCTTGCTTTCTTTGGTGCATAGAAGAGGTAGAAACCAACGTAAATTGTTTCAATAAAGACACCAAGGACGTTTATGATGATAACAACCATCATGTTGCCTTTGAGAAGAGCGTAGTATATCATAAGCATTGCACTGAATAGAGCAACCACATATGGAATTGATTGATAGCCTTCTGTTGATTTCTTCTTGTAAATATTATAAAATGTTGGCCTGACAATGCGCAGATTATATATATATATATAATGTAAGTTCTAATTTATTTTAATCATCGATGGTAAAACAAATGAAAATTCGAGCAACGAGAGACTCACAGTGGAGAAAGGAACACAATGAACGAGATGATGCTACCTGGAAATTGAGAAAGAGAGAAGAAAAAAAAAACGAGTGAGATACAAAATTTTAAATTTTTTCGAGAAGAATGTAATTACAAGAGAAGAGCATGCTAATGATTAAACAAATGATACGCAGATGATTGAAGATATGCTAGTACGATGAAATGTCACATCCAGTAGGCTCTATAACTAACATATGTGATTAATTATGACATTTATAAGGTATTTGATAATTAAATATAATATGAATAGCTTACCAAGGGCACCAAAAATAGGAGCCAAGTGACTAAGGTCAGCCATGGTTTTAGTTCTTTTTCCTGAAAGAAGAACTGTGCAAATGTCTAGCTCGAATTTCTCTCAACTCTCGAACTCTCAAAGAGCTTCAAGAGTTGCAAGTTTTACTTGAGAATGGAATTAGGAGAGCTTGGTTATATATATATATATATATACACAAGGGTGGGAAAGTAGGTGGAACACCAAAAAGGTCTTTCGTTTTCTCTTGTAGGACACATGTACAAGGAAAAAAAAAACACCCTATAATTGCAAATGTCATTGGAATTTTTTTAATTTAGATACACTAACATTAAACAAAATTATACTATTTATTTGTATATTTGTAACTTATTATAGAAGATAATTATTTATAGAGAATTTATCTAAATAGTCATTCATCCAGTCGCTTAAACTAAAAATAACCGGTAAATATATAATATATGTATAAATATATAATTAATGTATAATCTATGTAAATACTGACTTCGTAAAATAACCAATGAGTCACTCGGCTATATATGTAGAGATCCCATAATTTATATACTGCTTTTTAGATTACTCATCTTACTTAATTATTACGAGTTTGTGCTTAAATTCACTTTTTATGTGACGTGATTGTGTAAAATTATTGTACAAAAGATCGGCGTATAAAATTTAAACTCAATTTGTTGGTGTTTGAGGGGGTAAAATGACAATATCCTCAAAGTTAAAGAGTCCCACGTTGCTCTTTCATAGTGTCATCTGACCCTCCAATACAAAAGGGCACTAAAGATTACATTTCATGCTTTAATTTTGAAGGGTCGGTTTCTTTTTAATTTTCTTTTCAGATGAGTTCCAAATCAGCAAAATAACAATCAAGAAATGATGGGATGACCATTATTGCATGCCATTTGGGAAAAATAATTGAGTGGGAGATCAATTTGCTGAAATGGCTGATGAAAAATCATCAGAGGATAATACGCTTAGCTTTGCTTTGCTTTATTAGGCTTATCTTGTCTGGGTGGGCTATGTCATATGTTTTGGACGATGAAATGAAATGGATCAATTTATGTGCTTCTTAAATGATTTAAGTTCATATATATTGGAAAAACACATGAATAATTTATATATTATTAGTATAATTTAAATAATTATAGCATATTATTACGTATTTAGCATTTTATCAAAAATTGCCTGTTATTGTAAATCAACTTGACCTGATAATGTAAAAAATGTATGCACAGTCAATAACTAGAACTTAATTTCTTCGTAAATTTGCGGATAATTTGTTGAGTATAATTGCTAATATGATTTTGTATGGAATAATTACACTGTATGTTAATTAGGATAACAATGCATCCAAAATTAACCCACCTTTTTAAATCTTACAAAAAATGATCCACTACCTCCTCCCTCCCTCTCTCTCTCTCTCTCTCTCTCTCTCTCTCTCTCTCTCTCTCTCTCTCTCTCTCTCTCTCTCTCTCTCTCTCTCTCTCTCTCTCTCCCTCTCTCTCTCTCTAGCCTTCTCTCTCTTTTCCTCCTATATCTCGCTCTCACTCTATCACCAGAAATCCACTCAGCTATGGTGGTGTTCCGTTGTTGGTGGCGTGATCACCGAAAAATCCACTCAGATCTGCTGTTGCTCCGTCGTTTGTGGTGCTGAAGTTAGTTTTTTGTATAATAGTGCATAATATTTAGTTTTCTGTATAATAGTGCATAATATTGTATAATAGACTATAAGAGGTGTGTATACACCCATATACACACCTCTTATACACTATTATACATTTTTATACACCTATACGTCTTGTATAAAAGTGCAATTCTTATTCTAAACCAGTACAGATCTATGTTTATACCCACTTATACAATATTGTATAATTGTGTATAAATGTGTATATATATATATATATATATATATATATATATATATATATATATATAGATAGATATATTTGTGGATATACGTACACATTATACACTTTCATACACCTATACATAATGTACATGTCTTTTGTATATAAGTGTATATATAAAAGTGTTTTTGGGCTATATTTTTGCAAAGTAAGTCAACGAATTGTACATTTCTAAAATTTTCTCATTTTATATTCATTATACATGGATTAGGCTTCAATTATTATACCTGCCCAACCCACAATCAACAAGATATCCACCTAAGATTGTTTGGCTCGATAACGTTATTAATGATTAGGAGATCAATTGTTTGCGTATATTGATATTTTACGCTGTTACCAGAAGTTTTATATCAGAAACTAAACATAAATTAAAGCACATGGCAGCGCAATAGAGACTTTTATTTACATATATTAATACACATGGCAGCGCAATATATAGAGACGTTTCTTTATCATACTTAGTCTTCACTTTTTTCTCCCTTTTTAATTCTGGGATAAGATTTAATTTCTTTAGCCTTTAACAATTTGCTAGTCTTTTGGGTTTTGTGGATACTGTTTTTCCATATGGTCGTGTATTAGGCATGTTCCAATGATTGAACCCTCAAAGATGTTTCGTACCATCTTTCTCTTTTTCTCCATAATTCTTTTCCCTTTCATTGGACAAGTTGAATGCATCACTATCAGGAAAGAGATAATATTAGGTTCGGGTTAGAACAAACCTAATAATATTTATTTAGCCTATATATTTGTATTTAAAAATACAATAAATAGGTTTAAATAATTAATTGTACACTTAGTTATGGTAACTAAAATGGGAGCTATGAGTTCGACGAGAAATCAGAAAACATGAAATTCAAAAATGTTTTGCTTATGATCACAATCATGAAAGTCAGAGGCGGAGGTAGAAGCCTAGTTACGTTACGGCCGAATCCATAATATTTGTGTCAAAAAATTATATTGTATAATATTAAATTTAGGATTCCGTTATTAGCATGTGAAGTCGTCATTCTAAAATTCATAACTTATAAAGTTGAAATCCTGATTCTGACTCCGATAAAAGCAAACACGTTGCTTGATGATCTAAATAGACGGCGGATATTTACAATAAAGGTATATTAGTGCCACTTTCAAGCTTCCACGCTTTAATATTGGTACGTCGCATGCTAATTGAACAGTATTTGTTTGGTTATGATTATTTCATGCAAAGGGCAAGAGAAAGACATTATTTTTGGGATAAAGGGACTAAGCGTGTTTGTAAAAGTTAGGTTAATACATCTGCGATATTGCGACACAAAGATGAATCTGAGATCACCCAAATAGAATTGCGTGGAAGACTCGTATTCTAAAACTTATGAAAAGGTGAAAATAACTGATGATCACAAGCCACACATGGAAGCATATTATTTTCTCTGCTTTAATAACTTTTAACTTAGGAAACAAAAATATATAATGGACCATTTTGAAATCGCGACGGCTCCAAATTAATAGGCACACAGTATATAATTTAGAGTAGAAAGAGCTCTAAATTGAAATATATCTAATAATTTAAAAAATAATCGTCTCTTCTCCCCAATTTAGTGTACTCTTGGACTCTTGGTGTTTTTGTCCAAGTCTAATTGATGATACCCCGATCAATCCATTTTTCTTGTCATATAGTTAGTTAGTGTTAAATGAGCGGGTAAAGACACGCTGAGTTAATAAACGGGTGGGCCATTATCCCGCCAAAGATTACTTGGGCTGAGATGAACTGTGGGTCAAATAAGCAGGGGCGGCTGGAGCCTACAGCAGCTAAAGCAAGTGCTTTAGGCCCCAAGATTTTGGGGGCCCCAATTATTAAAAATGAATTTATATATAATTTTAAAAAAATATTAGTAGAATTTAAATTTGGTATTTTGTGACATGACTAGTGTTTGTACAAATATTATACTCTTTTTGTTCCAATTTATGTGACATTTTTTGTTATCGAGAATCAATTTGACTAATCTTCAAAATTAAATTAATTAAATTTTAAAATTAAAATTTAGATATTCAAAAACTATACAAAAAGCACTCTAAGATGCAATTCTTCTCATGTCAATATGATGAAAAATGCATTTTAAAGTGTTGGTCAAAATTTTCATAGTTTGAATCTCCCTAAGTGAGCGTCACATAAATTGGGACGGATGGAGTATAATTTTTAGAGTAATACAACATATATATATATATTCACTTATTTTCTTTCTTTAATAAGCGGTAGAAGATTTAAATAGATAATGTACCCAACCTAACTCTTAAATCATTGTGACAAACACATTGAGAAAGTCGTATCGAAAAATATTAAAGGACTAAGATTTCAAGCTCCACATAGTGAAGATCCAATAAAGTAACCCTACTTGTTTCACAACGTATTGAGTTTGAAAATTTTGCATTTTTATTGGATATGACTAAATGTTTGATATATTAATTGCGATTAATTCAGTGAGAAAAAGTACAATAAAAAATTTGCATTTAATGGTTGACTTTAAAAACAAATTATGATACTGTAGTATTTTAAGGCTCCTTTTTAAAGTTTGGCTTTAGGCCCTCGAACTTATGGAGCTGCCCTTGCAAATAAGGTAAACAATGAGTCATCTTTTTTTTTTTTTTTTTTTTTTTTTTTTTTTTTTTTTTCGCTGATTACCCTTCATTTGGGGTGGTCTTTAATTTTTGCCCTTCAAATTGGTGGTCTTTAAGTTTTGTCCTTCGCCTAATACCCCGAGGTTGTGGGTTCGACCCCAGCTCAGTAAAAAAAAAAAAAAAACGCATAAGGTTGAATTTGCAAAATTCTGCTCATGCAAGGCAGAATTTTGCCCATGCGCAAATTCTGCCTTTAAGGCCCAAATTATGCCTTGCAGCGAAGTTTTGCCTGAAGGGCAAAAGTTAAAGACCACCATTTTGAGGGGCAAAAATTAAAGACCACCCCCAACGAAGGGTAATCCTGCAAATTGCCCATGAATCATCATAAAATAGGTAATTTGCGGAGGTTGAAAGTTGCAATTCGCGGAGGTTTTAGCCTCCTTTAGCAAATAGCGGAGGTTAAAACTCCCAAGAATTGCAAATTTCAACCTCCACAAATTACCCATTTTTTTGTAGCGCTCGCCAAATTCTTTCCATTTTTTTTTTGTGTTTTCTTAATTTGCTTAATTGCCAAACTAAATTAACAGAATCGTTTTTTCTTTATTGTGTCTATATATAATATATCAAACAAAAAATATTAAAAAAAATTATATGACAAAGTTTCTCATGTGTCAATCTAGAACATATATTTAGGCTAAATTAATCCACTTTTATGGGCTGGTTTATAGCCATGATTTCTGGTCTTCCGAATGATTTTCCTACAAATCGAATTAAGTACGTCTAATTAAATTATACTAAGGCCTCATTTGTTTTCTTTAAGATCATTACGTCTGAATTTGATTGAACATCCGAATGATTAAGATATTTTCTCTCAATACGAACATTGAATGATTAAGACTGTTTATTTTTTTATAACATCTGAATAATAAAGTAACTAAATATTTGAAAATAAATATAAATTTAATAAAATAAAATTATTATTTGATAAAAAAAATAATCAAATATTTATGTTTGCTAGTGGTGGTGGTTGGTGCTAGTGGCTAGTAATGGTGATGGTGGTTGTGAAGGTGGAGTACTTGGTTGATGTTAGTAATTGACAGTGTTGGTGGTGGCGGCTGAAGAATATGTGGTGGTTGACAATAGTGTTGGTGGTAGTTGGCGGTGGTGCTAGTTACGATGGTAGAGGTGGTTGGTAGTAAGGAGTGACAGCAGTGGTGGTAGTGGCTGATAGTGGTGACGACGGCGGTGGTGGTGTCTGATCTAATTATAATGATGGAGGTAGTAGGTATGGTAGCGACTGACAATAAATTGTAGCAGTTGCTAGTGGTGGTTGTAATGACAGAGGTGGTTGGTGGCAATGGTTGCGGTGGTTGACAGTGGTTGCCATGCCACAGGTAGTTAGTGGTAGTAGGCGGGGTGGTATGGCGTGGAGAGTGGGTGGGGTAGGGTGGGTGGTGGAGGTGGAGGTGGCGCTGGTGGTTGTGGACAGAGCGGTGGTAAAATAATCCATAAAAATACCTCTGGATGATATTAAGACTTTGTTCAAGATCTATTCAGACCAAATAAATGTTTAAATCTTGTGTAAACAATGCGACGACGACGCAAGGTCAATCATTCAAATTGACCTCATCAGTAGATCTAAAACAAATGAGGAGCTAAGTGGAATAGCCACAATTCGAACCACATGTACATAATTTCGCGACACAAGTAGAAGGTAACACAAGACATTATATATATGTTTAAGAATATTACATCACCGTGAAGGGAATTGGAATATTCAAACGTTTACAACGTTTTAGTTACATGATACCGATGAACCTTAGCTTATACATCAATCCAATAATTAACAAGTCATAGTCGCACCTAATTTGGACCACTGTATGTGTTCGTGTGGAATCGGAAAGCATACGTTTTGCACACTTCATAAGTACGCCGCACTTAAAAGGCATGCTTCAATGGTAAATGAAGTGGGGTGAAAATAATAGAAGATCAAAATTATATCTCAATAGATAAAAAAAAAAAAAAAAAAAAAAAAAAAAAAAAAGAAACTTAATTAATTTTCCTCTACCTGCATGTCTAAATCTTAGTGGACCTATATACTGATAAGAAAAGAATGTAGCATCACTAGTGAGGTATCAACAATCTAATCTTAGGTATTCTCAAGTCACAGTCTCACAGATGAAGCAAGACCACGAAAATTCATGTTAATTATTACTTATTATGCTCCTATTTTCTGTAACGATTTTAAAATCGAAATTGGTATGATCCATATTTGTTGCCTGAAGTGTGGCACTAAAACATATTGAAGTTGAATGGTTTGAATTATATATTTCTCTCAAAAATGATACCTAAATTTAATATTTTGACAAATATATACAGCACCCGAAAAGTTAACAAGAAAGTCATCAATGAATTTAAAGTCATATGAAGGTGCGCAAGAGTCAAAAAAGCAAAAAGGCCAATAATGCTACAGTCTTTGAGCTTGAGTAATTTTTTTTTCCCCAAATTAAGAAATAAAAAATAAGAATTTGGCTCAAATATCTGCCCCTTGAAAGCTACAATAGTTGGAGGGGTCGGACTAATTGAGTGCGTACATATACATAAACCCACATATATATACACAATATCTGTTCTATTTTACTTGATAATATTTGATTGGAAATAAATTTAAGACATCAATTTGTCTTATTATATGTTACACTAGTAGTACCGAAAGAAGATATTAAAGTAATGCAGTGCATGCAGTTCTTATAAAAAGTGTTGGGAAATTGTTTTATATTATCACTTTTTTCACTTTTTCAGGTGTTTAACACATAATCATGCATGTCACTTTGTCCGAATTTAATTAGTGCAAGACTCACCCCAGTCCATTAAGAATAGTTTATTTATTTATTTATTTATTTATTTATGTTATGATAGGATATATTTCCCATTGTTTAATCTGAACAACTTTTTTGCCAACTTCTCGGACTCTTCCAATTAATATATTCAATATTTTTTCCCAATCGCAATAATATTTTTCTTCCTTTTTGACCGTATCAATTATTACAAATTTAAAGGAGTATTAGCTCCCTGGTCTCGTACCTAGTCTAGTGCTACATAGAACTAGGCTGCTGCACGACCCCAAATTTGAGGAAGAATCTTTGCTTTCTTGAGTAATGATTTATTTAATTAGCTGTTTATTCATAATCATTGATCTTTCTGCATGGTGAATCGATTCCACTTACCTTTTGGAAAAACAAATTAAAAAATTGAAATAATTGAATTACAAATCATTAAGCATATTACATATTAGATGGAGTTAAGGAACGAGCAAGTTGACTTGGAGATCACCTATACGCGTACGCGCAAAACATGTCTAGTTTTATTGACCGGTTTCTTCACAACTTCTAATTAGACATTCAAGTAATTGGTCTACCCAAATATTCGTGATTTTCGAAATTTTCACAGTTGTTTGCTGCAAGATGTTTTAAGGTATAATCTACTATTTAAAACTCTGCCACCATAGCTTGACATTTTACTATGGTGAATTATTTACACAAACTAATTTAGAATTCAGGCATAGTCTATTGAATCTCTTATAAAGTTTTTCATGTTCGATAACGCTAACATTGAAAACTGATGATTAGCGGCAACATAAAGGTAATGATGATGACATATAAACATTTTTATTCGCTCGTAATTTTTTTTACAATAATTATGAGGTACTAATTACACGCATACAAGCATAAGGCTTTTTTTTATAAAAAAAACCACCCCTATTCCAACTTAAATATTTTGGTTATTTATTAATATATCTTAACAGTGTAATGTGAATAAGTACGTTCCAATCTTACCTTACTAATCCCAGAGTGAGGCGCAAAAACTCTCGCTCTTACTGTACATCACATAAGAAGTAAGAACTGACAAAAGTAACAGTTTATCAAGTACCTAAGGTACATTTTGAACTTGTAGCAAATGTGGATTCATTGTAAGCCTATGGTTTGATTAATTACTGATATGATGTTTGATTAGATTACTTACATAATTTAATCGGAATTGGTGAATTTAAATTTCAGTATGTAATGATGGTTATTAGATTAAAAAATCGACCGAATCAACTTTTTGAGCTAATTGCCAATCATCAGTTCAGTGGTAGCGAATATTTTAAAATAACTTTTGGTAATCACTTATATTTGAAAAGGGTGAGAATCATTTTCACCCCCAACTTTGCTTTAAAAATTAATTTTTTCCCTCAACTTTGAACAGTAGACATTCTTCCCCCTTTATCCTATTCACTGTCTATTTCACCCATGTTATTTTCAATCCTCTGTTAATGTAATACATTTTTATATTATATATAATATTTATTTTTTAACCTAGGTATTTATAGATTCTTATTTAAGTTCATTAACGTTATAAATAGAATTACTTTTATAAATTTGTCACAAAATCTAATGTTATTTTTTATGATTTTTATTTCACTATTATATGCATTAAGGATGTATATATGTATGTACATGCCTGTATTTGTATATTTAAATTTCACTTCTCTCTTATTCTATGTTGTTTCTATAAATAAATAAGTTTTGGTTGTCATTAATGGAATATTTCTTAAATTATAATTTAAAATTTACTTACAATATAAAAAAAATAATTTTTAAAAATTTGTCTCTATTTTTTTTATATCACCTGCATTGAAATATATTTATGAAGTTATTATTACCTGTTAGTTAAGATTTTTAAAAAGAGGAGGATTAATATAGCTTGTGTCCAAGAGACTAAATGGGTAGGACCTAAAGCTAAGGATGTGGACGGGTACAAGCTTTGGTTTTCGGGCAAGTCGACGTATAGGAATGGGGTAGGGAGCTTAGTAGATAGTGAGCTTAGAGACCAGGTGGTAGAGGTTAGGAGGATCAACGACAGGATGATGGCGATTAAGTTAGTCGTTGGAGGGTTCACCTTGAACATTATTAGTGCCTACGCGCCACAAGTGGGTTTAGACGAGGAGGTGAAAAGGCGCTTTTGGGAGGACTTGGACGAAGTGGTGGTAAGTATACCGCCTACTGAGAAGTTACTCATAGGAGGAGATTTCAATGGGCACATTGGGTCTGTTTCGAGGGGTTATGACGAGGTGCATGGGGGATTTGGCTTCGGGGACAGGAATGGTGGAGGAGTCTCACTCCTAGATTTCCCAAAAGCTTTTGGATTGGTGATAGCTAACTCGTGTTTTCCGAAGAAGGAGGAGCACTTGGTAACCTTTCGTAGCTACGTAGGTCGCGACGCAAATAGACTTCTTGCTTCTTAGAAAAGATGATAAAGGCCTCTGTAAGGACCCAAGGTCATACCGAGTGAGAATCTTACGACCCAACATAAGCTATTGGTGATGGATTTGGAGATAAGAAGGAAGAAGAAGAAGAAGGTTGTGGATGACCGACCGAGGATTAGGTGGGGGAGTTTGACTCCGTCTAGTGCCCTAGAAATGGGGGAGAAGTTGATGGCTATGGGAGCGAGGGATAGTAGGGGGGATGCGAGCAGTATGTAGGATAGGACGGCCAGCTGCATTCGGGAAGCAGCTAGAGAGGTATTGGGGTCTCAAGAGGCCGCCGTGGTGGGCACCGAGGGGATTGGTGGTGAAATGGAGAAGTCCAAGAAAAGGTAGAAGCAAAGAAGCAGGCATATATGAAGCTGGTAGATAGCAAGGATGATGAAGAGAAGCGGACGAACAGGGAAAAGTATAAAATGGCGAGAAAGGAGGCGAAGTTGGCAGTTTCGACAGCTAAAACGACAGCCTTTGAACGCTTTTATACAGAACTAGAGGACAGAGGTGGGGATAAGAAGCTATTTAAGCTCGCCAAGGCGAGAGAGAGGAAGGCACGCGACTTGGATCAAGTGAAGTGCATCAAGGACGAGGATGGCCAAGTGTTGGTACAGGAAGCCCGCATTAGACAGAGATGGCAGTCATACTTTCATGAACTCTTGAACGAAGGAGCGAGCGGAGACATAGTGTTGGGAGACTTGGAGCACTCGATAGGCATCGCGACTTTGGTTATTATAGGAGTATAAAGGTGGAGGAGGTTAAGGGAGGGCGTTTGTAGGATACGCAGGGGAAGAGCGACCGGACCTCGACGAGATTCTGGAGAATTTTGGAAGAATGCGGGCGGGTAGGCTTGAAGTGGTCGATCGGGTTGTTTAATGTCATTTTCAAGACGGCGAAGATGCGGAAGAATGGAGATGGAGTACAATGATTCCCGTGTACAAGAACAAGGGAGACATTCAAAGCTACGAACAATTATAGAGGTATCAGTCGCTAAGTCACACTATGAAAGTGTGGGAAAGGGTGGTGGAAATGAGGGTGAGGAGAGGTGTGTCTATTTCGAGAGAACCGCTTTGGATTCATGCCGGGCGCTCGACTACAGAAGCCATTCATATTGTAAGGAGATTGGTGGAGCAGTATAGGGAGCGGAAGAGGGACTTGCACATGGTTTTCATTGACCTAGAAAAGGCCTACGACAAGGTACCAAGAGAGGTCCTATGGAGATTCTTGGAGGCTAAAGGTGTACCTGTGGTGTATATTAGAGCGATAAAGGACATGTATGATGGTGCTAAGACCAGGGTAAGGACGGTAGGAGGAGACTCAGAGCACTTCCCGTTACGATAGGGTTGCATCGTGGATCGGCTCTTGCCGTTTCTATTCGCCTTGATGATGGATGAATTGACGCGACAAATACAAGGTGAGGTGCCTTGGTGTATGTTGTTCGCAGATGACATAGTCCTGATTGACGAGACTCGCAACGGAGTTAACGATAAGCTGGAGGGTTGGAGACAGACGTTGGAGTCTAAAGGATTTAAATTGAGTAGGACCAAGACAGAATACTTGGAGTGCAGGTTCAGTGGCGTACCAAGACAGATTGATGAGGAAGTGAGGCTTGGTACCCAGGCCATTCAAAAGAAAGGAAGTTTCAAGTATCTTGGGTCTATTATACAGGGAGATGGGGATATCGACGACGATGTTTCACATCGTATTGGTGCAGGGTGGATGAAATGGAGACTCGCCTCCGGGGTCTTTGTGTGATAAGAAAGTGCCTCCAAAACTTAAAGGCAAGTTCTACAAAGTGGTGGTTAGACCGACTTTATTGTACGGAGCGGAGTGTTGGCCAGTTAAGAAATGTCACATTCAGAAGATGAAAGTCGCGGAAATGCGAATGCTGCGGTGGATGTGTGGACACACTAGGAGGGATAGAATTAGGAATGAAGATATCCGAGACAAGGTGGGAGTGGCATCGGTGGAGGACAAGATGCGGGAAGCGAGGCTGAGATGGTTTGGGCATGTGAAGAGGAGAGACACAGATGCTCCAATGCGGAGGTGTGAGAGGTTGGCTATGAATGGTTTCAGGAGAGGTAAAGGGAGGCCGAAGAAGTATTGGGGAGAGGTGATTAGACAGGATATGGCACAGTTCCAGCTTACCGAGGACATGACCTTAGATAGGAGGTTGTGGAGGATTCAGATTAGGATAGAAGGCTAGGTGGCTTACCCTTTCACCATAGTAGTTGCAGTTTTGCTCATTTGTTTATTGCCTTTTGGTTTATGCATTTGATTGCTGCTTATATTTGTTGGGTCGTTATACTTTGATTATTTTATTTATCTATAGTAGTTAATGCACCTTTCTTTCGGACTGTTCTACCATGACTTTCTCGCTTTTGGTATTCGTGTTATCATATTGTTTTCGATATGCTTGGGCCTATTTGACCTTTTGTCTTGTCTTCCTCTCTTTTCCTCTCTTGAGCTGAGCGTCTTTCGGAAACAGCCGCCCTACCTTTTAAGGTGGGGGTTAGGTCTGCGTACACTCTACCCTCCCCAGACCCCACATGGTGGGATTATACTGGGCTTCTTGTTGTTGTTGTTGTTGTATTATTACCTGTTATTTTTACTTGCACAAATAGATATTAGAGTTTTGATTATTATTGGTGATTTTTTTTATTCTACCAATTTATTTCATAATAGAACATCATTAACTTATATACTTAATTAGTATTTCGTAGTTTTTTCAAGAAAATATTTTTTTTATTTTTAGAATTTTTTAAAAATAATTTACAAAGTTGATAATGTAAGGATAATATAAGTATTTAAGAAAGTCAATTAGGATAAATGGGGAAAAATGTCTATTGTTCAAAGTTGAAGGGAGAGTTTGACTTTTAAAGCAAAGTTGGGGTGTGTAAATGATTTTCACCCACATTTGAAAATGTTGTAATTAATTCCACGGGCTAGGCTGAGTTGGGCTACTGTTTTGAAGGCCCTTCAAATGATGGGTTGTTCTGAATGGACAATTTGGACGATTGTCCTTATTCGTGGGGTGGTCTTTAATTTTTGTCCCTCAAATTTCTGTTCTTTAATTTTTACCATTTGCCTAAAATACTCCGAGGTTCTGGGTTCGACCTCTAACTCAGTAAAAAGTAAAATTGCAAGACAGAGTTTCGTAGCAAAACTAGGCCTATTCCGGCAATAGAATTCCAGCAGAGTAAAAAAAAAAAAAAAAAAAACCGCCTTGCAAATTTTTGCTTTAAGGCAGAATTTGCCTTAAAATTATGTCTTATAAGTCATAACTAAAAATTATGTCTTATAAGGCATAATTAAATTCTGCCTTAAGGCAGACTTTTAAGGCAACAAAATTTCGTGAAGCCTTGCCTTTCGAAATTGTTTATTTTTTTCACTGAGCGGGGGTTTGAACCCAGAACCTCGGGATATTTTCAGCCACTTTTGTAAGCGAAGGCCAAAAATTAAAGACCATCGCCTTTGAAGGGAAATCCGTGCAAACAAAGGGATCTGAATTGGATGTTGAATTTTTTAGCCAGCGAAGATTGAGTTGGTCAGGCCATTTTGACAGCTTCACGCTGGGTTAGTTAGTTATTGTGGTTACAAAAGATATTATATCTCTACTATACTTCCTCAGTCCCAATTTATGTGACATAGTTTTACTAGACATGGAGTTTTAAAAAGAAATGAAGACTTTTGAAACTTATGGTTTAAAATATCGTAGATATTTGTGTTGATGTAAATCATTTCATTAAGTATAAAAGGTGAAGATTTAAGTTGAATTATTTTTAAATATAGAAATATATTATTCTTTTTGGAACATGCTAAAAAGAAAAGTGTATAACATATAAATTGGGATAAAAGGAGTATTATTTTACAAGATAATATATTTGCATTCATTGTTTACAAATTTAACAACTTGACTAATCTCAAGTTTACATGATGTTAATAATCTCCGGTATACTGTAAATATACCCGTATACATCCATGTAGAAATCAGAATGCACGGAATCTATATCTATATATAATATAAAGCTAGGCATAGACAAGGTGATGTGGCACCTCTCTATGGCCTCCATTGGTATTTATCTTTTTTCTCCTTTTTTTGACTTTTTTCTTTAATTTCTCTTCATAATTTACTAACTAAATGGATTAATAAACCTTTTAAAGTAAATATTCATTTTTAATAATACCATTAACTGTTTGTATGAGTCCATGTAAAGCAATAAAGCCAAAGTAACTGTTTATCTAAGCCAACCCGCGTTGCAGTAATTATAAATTTTTATTTCCAACTTTTCATATTCATATTCTTATAAATTTCTACTTAATTTCTTTAAATTGATGGTACTTATGAATGATAAATAGCCTCGGTACAGCTTAATCAATATTTAATAAACATAAAGCTAGGCATAGACAAGGTGATGCGGCACTTCTTTATGGCCTAAAAGGCTATTTATCTTTTTTCTCCGTTTTTTGAATTTTAGTATTAAAGTGTTGTATATTGTAGTGCAATAAAGCCAAAGTAACTGTTTATCTAAGCCAACCCACGTTGCAGTAATTATAAATTTTTATTTTCAACTTTTCATATTCATATTCTTATAAATTTCTGCTTAATTTCTTTAAATTGATGGTACTTATGAATGATAAATAGCCTCGGTACAGCTTAATCAATATATAATAAACATAAAACTAGGCATAGACAAGGTGATGCGGCACTTCTCTATGGCCTAAAATGTTATTTATCTTTTTTCTCCTTTTTTTGAATTTTTTGAATTTTAGTATTAAAGTGTTGTATATTAAAAAGCAAAAATAGTCACTCTTTTAATTCTATAAATTACACCTGTTAATTCTCTTAGACTTGGAAAGACATTTATCCTTTTATTTTTATTTTTTAATCTATTATAATCATTTTTTTTTTTTTGTTAAAAACTAATTTCCTTCCAAAAGAAAGAAAGAAAGAAACGTTGCCATATCGTATAACTGAAACATTGGAACGCTTAGAACCTTTTAATAATATTGTAATTGTTACAACCTTTTAAATGATTATCATAAATAAGTTGCAAACGTGCTGTTGTTTTCTTTTGAGAAATGCTATTTAATTTAAGAAAATTCAAATTGACAATTTTTCTACCCAAACGTCACATTAGTTTGCTCATCTATATTAGGAGCATCTTTATCGGAGGAACTCTTCCTCTCCAAAGTTTCTATGGAGTGTAAAATTCTCTCCAAATTTATAGTTTTTATTGTACAATTTTCGTTCTTTCATTGTATTATTTTTATTTTTATTTTGAGATTATACATGAGATATAGATGTTTTTCACAAAGTTGAGTATTTTTCTCTTTGTATATTTTGAGATTATTTAGAGTGTGCGAGTTAATTTTGGGTACCCATAGTGGAGTAGAGTATCTTAATTTCTACTTTCTTTGGTAAAAGATGGGGGTTTTACCCTAAACCCTCCACAACGTGCATGATTTTTTGTTACATAAATAGGATCTTGGATATAAATTCATTAGTCTACTACCATCAGTTTTCTTCCTTCCAAAAGAAATGAAATACTTCCATATAATCTAGATAAGACTTATATACAGCTTGGTGCATGTCATCCTTGTGGTGTTTTGTCGGTAACCCCTTATGTTTCCTTTTTGAGATTTTGAAGCATAAAGTTCATTTTTACAGTTCTTCTAATGCACCTTTTATTGTCCTAGCTCCTCTCCTCTTCTTTCTCGCATGTCTCTTTTCTTTTTTCGGATAATTATCTTACTTCTTTATTGATCATGACATGTTAATCTATTTTGTTTTATGAATGGAAGAAAATGAAATAAGAGCGAGGAAGATAGCAAAGAGGAGAAAGAATAATTTCAAACCAGGGAGTAAAAATGGACCTTGTATGATTTTCTCCCCTACTTTGTATATGGACTTACATGCAAAACCTATTGCTTTTCCTTTGCTCCTTTTGTAGCCCTTTATTTTCCAAGGAGAATGGAGCTTTGGATGATTCTTATGTATTGTTAGTGTTGTATTGTATTATTTTGATGAATATAACGTTTGGATGGATTGTATTTTTTCATCGTTATATAATGTTAGACATCAACAATTTGAAGGATAAACGTACAAGAAAAATAGGTTACAGTGTAGAGCTATTATTAAAAAGTATGGTAAATGATAACACCAAATCGGTCATTACATAAAATGAGACTTTTAGTTGTTAGGTAACGTTTAACAATTTAATACAGTAAAATTCAGTAACGATCAAAACGAACATTGTATTTAAAGTAACAATTCAAGACAATACAATAGGTAACAACCATCCAAACAATTTGTTAGAGTTTTGTTCTAAGCTTTTATAGATTATCTATCCAAGGCCATTCCTTTTCTATAAAGTTGTATTTTGGATCTATGAGAGAAATTTTGAAAATGAATGAACATATTTTTAAGGATTTTGTGCAATTTAGTATGTTTTGATGCTTTTGAGAAAAAACGATAAATAAAGAAATGAAATACGTGGAAAAAAGACACTAAAAATAATTAAGTAGCGAAGTATGAGAGCTGGAAATAATAAGAATATAAAAAAATAAAGGTACTCCAAAATAGAGAGAAGTACGGCAAAACGAATAGTTATTTGAGACGAATCTTTTACACTTCGATTTAGACTTTAAACAAAGAGAAATGATATAAAATTACCAAATTTAACACTACGATGAAGGGAAAAGTTACATAAATTTATATAAAAATTTAAACATCAATTCTTCTTCAATTTCATTTCATCGTTTACATAGTTTTTAACGAAGATAAGTCTTTATCTGTACCTCTATTTTATTAATACAAAAATCAAATTAGAGAAATGCATGCAACTAATAGCAACTAATCTAATCCATTTGAATAGGAAAAATAATAAAGCATTTCAAATTTGTGAAATTTAAAATAAATCGTAATACTCCATAATTACAAAAAATAATTAGCTTATAAATTTAGTGAGGTCCTTTATTACCGCGCAAAGCGCGGACCTATTCACTAGTGATATTTATCCGTTGTAAACGGAAATAAGAAAAAGAATACCACTCAAATAACATAATTGATGGGTATAACATCAAATCTCTATTCCCGTCGAAGTTTAAATGGAGTGTTCGTTGAGATGTCATATCTTTCAATTGATATATACTCAATTGGAGAGGCAGATCTCAAGTATGAGCAATTAATCCTTATTTGGAAAAGATTAAC
Source organism: Lycium ferocissimum (assembly GCF_029784015.1). NCBI lineage: Eukaryota > Viridiplantae > Streptophyta > Magnoliopsida > Solanales > Solanaceae > Lycium > Lycium ferocissimum. Next base: position 35,144,789 of record NC_081345.1, on the reverse strand, counting down.
ACGAACAGAAAGTCGAGATTCGAGCCCGGATTAGTGACGAGCTCAAGAGCAAGCTCGAGGAAGCTGTAGAGGCCAATGATGTGCTTCAGGCCGAGCTTGAGTCGGCTAATCAAATTCAAATAGTTCTTCTTGAAGAGAGATCCGAACTAGAGGTAAAATTTAAAAAAGCCGAGGCCAACCTAGAAGAGTCCCTTAAAGACACGGAGTCTGCCGAGGCTCGTTCTACGATTCTGGTTGAGTATGAGCGGTGAAAATCCCGGAGGGTTACCCTTGAACAGGTTGAAAAAGGGTTAGGGGACCTCCAGGCCCGGATACTCGAAGCCAAAGAAATCAAGGAGAGGGCCAAGAAAGCTCTCGATGCTGAGTCTAAAGATTCTGAGCAAACGGTTTCCGAGAACTCCGGTTCCAACAATACTGAGCAAACGGTAGATTAGGGCCTGTACAAGCCTTTATTTTGTTTTTGTTTTTGACTTGTGTGAAAAGTCTAAATGTAAAGACTTGGTTTTATATATGAAATGCGTATTTCCCTTTTGGCTATTGTTTTTTTCATTCTTTTATTCGAATGTACGTTATGATATTTGCCTTGATCGTTTATCCAGTAAGGGATAATCAAAGGTTCGGAGCCACCTTTTTTTGTCTGAATTGAGCCTATCTTAACCATTAAGTATTGGCTTTTTCTTCGTTCGGTACATTTTTGACCGAGGATTTTATCGAATGGTTTGCCTGCGGGGCTTATTTATGCTTCGTTAATTCAGACGTATCCGAATCACGTTGGTCATTTTGGGTCGAGGTTTTTAAATTGTTTAAACCTTTTCCGACCGTTTACTTATAATAGATTAGGTTCGAATACCTGAATCCCTGCCTTTTGTCAAATTTTGAGACGGCAGTCCCCATTCGAGGTGTTAAAAGATTTTGGCTCGGTTTAATGTGACCTTGTTGCCTTTGCCGAATTTCAACGATAGTCTCCGGTATAGGGCATTTAATAAAGATATGTCCGAGACGTATTTTTTCATAACGCTTCTTTATATTGCAAGTGTTTGCACGTACATAATATAAGGATTTCATCCATTTCTTTCTGTTTTTTGTCGTAGCAAATACTAAGTGGAAACGATTCGTTTTTGATCGTTTGGTCCTTACATCGAAACCTAATACAGAAGGTTCGGGTTTACACAAAAATAAGAAACATAAAATTTCGAGGACCTTTCCGGGGTAGCACTTAACAGTGTTTCTTCATCCGCTTTGGTGAGTTGAACTCATTCTACCTTTCCGAGATAGGCCTCGATTTGGGTATGATAGTCCCCTAGTGTTTATCCGAGATGCATGATCGGGTAAGTACTATTAAGTCCCCACTCAAGGGGCAGACCCTCCATTTTCGGGTACTTTGCCTTGTTTTCATGAAGTAACACATTGTACTTGTTGCCTCATTAAAAACCTTATATGAAAACCCACTTCGGGACAAAATCGTACTAAGAAAAAGAGTGCAACACGTGTTTTCAGACCTAACTTCATTCGGTACTACTTCTGCAAAAAAGGATAGGTTAATAAAAGATGATCACTAGGGTAGGCATCCATACCTTAGCAATAGTATCTCTTCAAATGAGCCACATTCCAGTTATTGCGCAACCTTTGTCCGTCCACGGATTCCAGTTGGTACGATCCTTTACCCGTCACTCCGGTTATCTTATACGGCCCTTCCCAGTTCGGGCCCAACTTTCCGTTATTGGGATTCTTGGTGTTCAAAGTAACTTTCTGAAGTACCAAGTCCCTAACTTGGAAATGCCAAAAATTGGTCCTTCGGTTGTAATGCCTCTCCATTCTCTGTTTTTATGCTGCTAAACGGATCGGCGCATTTTCGCGTAGTTCGTCCGCCAGGTCAAGTTTTACGACCATAGCCTCCTCGTTTGACCCGCTAGTGACGTATTGAACCGGAGGCTAGGTTCACCAACTTCTACGGGAATCAGAGCTTCGGCCCCGTAGACCAACGAGAAAGGTGTTTCTCCCGTGCTTGATTTTGACGTAGTTAAAATGTAAGCCCATAATACCTCCCGGCGGTTCCTCCATTTATGTTTTGATGTTTCAAGCCTTTTCCTTAGATTTTAAATTATTGTTTTGTTCGTGGATTCCGCTTGTCCGTTTGCACTCGGGTGATACGGAGTCGATACTATCTTCTTGATCTTTAACCCTTCGAGGAAATTATTGACCTTGCTGCCAACGAACTGAGGGCCGTTATCACAAGTTATTTCAGCCGGGATGCCGAAACGACAGATAATATGGTCCCATATGAAGCTAATAACCTCCTTTTCTCTAATCTTTTCGAAGGCCTGCGCTTGAACCCCGCAGAAATAGTCGGTCATAAACGAATGAAACGAGCCTTACACTGGTGCCCATGGCAAAGGACCGACGATGTCCGTGCCCGGCTTCATGATCGGCCAAGGTGATATCACCGAGGTGCGTGAACTCCCCGTTGATGAATCATCGGGACATGCCTTTGACACCGTCGCATTTTCGGATAACATTCTTCGCATCATCTCTATCCGGTTCCGGTAATAACAAGCTGCGATAATTTTTTGAACCAAGGCCTCCGCGCCTCAGTGATTACCGCAGGTACCCTCGTGGACTTCTCTCATCACATAATCTGTTTCTCCGGGACCCAAACACTTAGCCAGAGGTCCGAAGAAAGACCGTCGATACAATTGACCGTCCATTAAGCAGAACCGAGCTGCTTTGGTCTGGAGCAATCGTGATTCTTTCGGGTCACTCGGGAGCTTCCCATCTTGCAAGTAGTCGATGTATCTGTTACGCCAATCCCAGTTAGACCCATTGTGTTTATCTCGGGCTGTCCGTTTTATACCGCCGAATTCATCAATTGTACTACGGCACCGAGGTTGATTTCCTCAGCCTCAATTGAAGAGCCCAAATTGGCCAATGCATCGGCTTCGTTATTCTGCTCCCTGGGTACATGTTGCATGGTCCATTCTTTAAACCGATGTAATATCACCTGAGTTTTTTCCAAGTATCTTTGCATACGCTCATCCTTGACCTCGAAGACGCCATTTACCTGGTTAACGACCAAGAGAGAGTCGCATTTTGCTTTGACTATATCGACTCCCAGACTCTGAACCAATTCCAAATCTGCAATCATAGCCTCATACTCGGCTTCATTGTTAGTCAATTTAATAGTTCTAATCGACTGTCTAATGGCATCACCGGCGGGGGTCTTAAGAACAATGCCCAACCCGGAACCTTTTAGGTTCGAAGCCCCGTCTGTGTGTAAAGACCAGATACCCGAAGCCTTTCCCGAGGTTACAAAAAGTTTTTTTTCGACCTCGGGGATCATGGCGGGGGTAAAGTCTGCTACAAAATCGGCTAAGATTTGAGACTCAATGGCTGTTCTAGGCTTATATTCGATATCATATCCACTAATCTCTACGACCCATTTAGTCAGTCTACCTGATAACTCCAATTTATGCATGACATTTTTTAGCGGATAAGTAGTTACTACACATATCGGATGGCATTGAAAGTAAGGTTTCAGCTTTCTTGACGCACTTATCAATGCTAAAGCCAACTTTTCGAGGTGTGGATAACGATTCTCCGCATCCCCTAAAGTCCTACTCACATCATATATTGGGAATTGCGTACCTGCTTTTTCTCGAACCAAAACACCGCTTACCGCTACCTTACGGCAAGGTATAGAAACAACTGTTCGTCTGCCTTTGGTGTGTGCAGCAGAGGTGGGCTCGATAAGTATCTTTTTAATTCCTGCAAAGCCTTTTGACATTCCGGTGTCCAGACAAAGTCATTCTTCTTTCTCAGTAGTGAGAAGAAACGGTGACTCTTATTCGAAGATCTCGAAATGAAACGACTCAATGCTGCTATCCTTCCGGTGAGCCTCTGCACGGACTTGACGTTGTTCACCACCTCAATATCCTCGATGGCTTTGATCTTGTTCGGGTTAATTTTAATTCCTCGGTTCGACACCATGAAGCCTAAAAATTTTCCTGATCGGACACCGAAGGCACATTTCTCCGGGTTAAGCTTCATGTTGTATTTGCGAAGTACATCAAAGGTATCCTGTAAATGTTTCAAATGGTCCTCTATTTTCAGGGACTTGACTAGCATGTCATCAATATAAACATCCATTGTTTTCCCTATATGTTCTTCGAACATTCCATTAACTAGGCGTTGGTAAGTTGCTCCGGCATTTTTTAACCTGTGTGGCATGACATTATAACAGTAAGTCCTGTATCGGGTAATAAAGGAGATTTTCTCTTGATCTTCCGGGTGCATCCGAATCTGATTGTACCCGGAGTAAGCATCGAGAAAACTTAACATCTCATGCCCGGCCGTCAAGTCGATGATTCGATCGATATGAGGCATTGAAAACGAATCCTTCGGGCATGCTTTGTTCAGATCTTTATAATTAACACACATTCTAAACTTATTACCTTCCTTTGGCACCACAACTACATTAGCTAGCCAGTCCGGGTATTTTACCTACCGGATAGAGCCTATTTTTAAGAGCTTTGTTACCTCATTTTTTACAAAAGCATGTTTTGACTCGGCCATTGGCCTCCTTTTCTGCTTCACCGGGGGAAATTTTCTATCGAGGCTGAGCTTATGAGTTGTGACTTCTGGTGGTACACCTGTCATGTCTATATGGGACCACGCAAAACAATCGGCATTAGCTTGAAGAAATTTAATTAACTTGTTCCTGAGCTCCGAGGTTAACCCCGTGCCCAGGTATACCTTTCTATCCGGCAGATGTACGAACAAGATGATTTGCTCCAGTTCCTCCACGGTAGATTATGTTTCATCCGAATCATCCGGTAATACAAACGACCTAGGCATGCCGAAATCGTCCTCTTCACTCATAAAGTCTCGTTTCCTTCTGCTCCGCTTTCGAACCCGTATTCTTTAATTGCTATTTGGTGTCCTTGCCTTCGATTGATTCATCATCTCTTTGATCCAGTTTCTTTTGAAAGAGGGGTGCTTCCTCGACCGCGAACATTTCCCTTGCTGCGGGCTGTTCGCCTCGGATAGTTTTTATCCCTTCCGGGGTTGGTAACTTCAGCAACTAATGTAGGGTCGATGACACTGCTCTCATGCTATGAATCCATGGTCTGCCGAGTAAAGCATTATACTTCATATCTCCCTCGATGACATCGAACATCGTCTGCTGTATGGTGCCATCAATGTTGACCGGTAAAGAAATTTCGCCCTTCGTAGTCTCACTTGCCATATTGAACCCGCTGAGTACCCGGGCAACCGGGATAATCTGATCCAGTAACTTCAATTGCTCCACCACTCTCTATCAGATAATATTGGCTTAACTACCTGGGTCAATCAAAATACGTTTAACTTGTGATTTAAAAATAAGGATAGAAATTACGAATGCATCATTATGCGGTTGAATGATGCCTTCTGTATCCTCGTTACTGAAGGAGATGGAGCCCTCGGGTACGTAGTCCCGGGTTCGCTTTTCTTGCACAATTGAGACCTTTGTTCTTTTAATCACCGGTTCCTGTGGTCCATCCGTTCCCCCTATTATCATATTGATCATATGTTGGGGCTCCACCGGCTCGGCTCGTTTGTGACTCTCCCTTTCTTTGTAATGGCTTTTGGCCCGTTCACTCAGAAATTCTCGAAGGTGGCCATTTTTCAATAAACAAGCCACCTCCTCCCTTAATTGATGACAATCTTCAGTTCTGTGCCCGTGTCTCATGATACTCACACACCACATTCGGGTCCCATTGACCCGGGTCGGATCTTAATGGCCTAGGCCATCTAGCCTCCGTGATACGCCCGATTACCAAGACCAGGTCCGAGGTATTGATGTTGAAGTTGTATTCCGATATCCTCGGTATGTCTTTATTGTTGACCGAGCTCTCGGCGTCACTTCTAAATGACAGGCCTCGACTATTTGACGGGCATTCAGCTCGTTTATCGCCCCCACTCGAGAAGTGATTAGGGCCGATCCTCGATTTTTCCAACCTGAAGCCTGGTTTTTCCGATTGAGAGTATGGTCGGTACCTTTCCCTCGATGGTCGTATCTCCGGCTCGTAATTTTTTCTTAACCTCTCAGAGCTTTTGCTCATATTTATAGGTCCCGGGAGAAGTTCGAGCTGGTCATCCTCTACCCGAATCTTTAATTCATACCTATTATGGACATCTGCCCAGGTTACAGTCTCATACTCCAACAAGTTCTCCTTCAGTTTGAAGAAAGCAGTCGAGCTTCGAGGGTTAAGCCCTTTGGTGAAAGCTTGCGCAGCCCATTCTTCCGGAACCGGAGGGAGCTCCATCCGTTCCCTTTAGAAACTGTTCACAAATTCTCGTAACAACTCATCGTCCCTTTGAGCTATTCAGAAGATGTCCGCCTTCCAGGCCTGTACCTTTTTGGCTCCAGCATGGGCCTTGATGAACGCATCTGCGAGCATTTCGAAGGATGTGATGGAATGCTCGGGCAGATGGTCATACCAGGTCAATGCTCCTTTCGATAGTGTTTCTCTAAATATTTTCAACAAAGCAGACTCAATTTCATCCTCTTCGACATCATTGCCTTTTATGGCACAGGTGTACGAAGTCACGTATTCCTGTGGGTCCGTTGTACCATCATATTTCGGGATATCTGGCATCTTGAACCTCTTCGGGATTAACTTTGGAGCCGCACTAGGGGGGAAAGGCCTTTGAATGTACCTCTTTGAATCTGGCCCTTTAGAATGGCTGGAGCTCACGAACCGATCCACACCAGTTATACGTTTCTACCCTCTTCTCCGTTGAATCGACCCATTTTGCCAAGGTCTCGAGCATCTTCAAAACTTCAATAGACGAACCTGTCACGACCTGCCTAGTGGGCCATGACGGGCACCCGGAACTGACTACCGAGCACCACATATCATACTGCTAACATCTTAACCTGTACACATGCAAACTCCATAAAGCATATATGCACACACACATATATAAGCCCCTTGTGGCAGCAAAAGAATAATATACAGAATATACATCGAGGGGCACATGACAACTGCTACCCACATACAAGTATCTACGAGCCTCTAACTGGAATACTGGAATCATAAAGACGGGACAAGACCCCGCCGTGCCCGAGTATGTACACAAAAGAATATATCAGAGACTGCACCTCCGGTCTATGGAAGTGCTCCTGCACAAGCTGGTCTGGCTCCTAGGAAGCTGGGTCGTCTCCCTGTCTACCTGTGGGCATGAGCACAACATCCAAAAAGAAAAGGATGTCAGTACGAACAATGTACTGAGTATGTAAGGCATGCGTCATGAAATAACAAGGGAACAAGAAGATAAAGTAAAGATAAGAAGGTAACCAGTGACTGCTTGCTTCTTACGGCGGAGTCATGCATACATACTCGTGAAATATCATATCATGTATTGCTGCGGAACGTGCAGCCCGATCCATATATCAATATATTTTACCGCGGAACGAATGGCCCCATCCATTACCCATATAGCCCGCGTCCGGGCATCCCGTGTCCGGAATGATATCATAAGATACCAGCTGATCAGGTGGCTATGCGTCTATAGCGCCTCACCTTTCCCCATATACCCTATATACATATACGTATTGTATATATACATATACATATCATATATACATATAATATACGTAGTATGCATGAGAGCCCAAATAAAAGTGCTCTCTCTCGGAGTGACACAAGGTCGTAAACCTCCGAGTACATTATGGCATCATTATCAATGTTAGGTCTCACCTTGAATGATCCCTGACATGAACTGGGGCCATATGTTATATAGCTCACTCAGACATAAGCTGAGGCCATATGCTTTATAGCTCACTCAGTCACGTCATGAAATCATTTAGAAACTTAGGCTCGAAAATCTCGAGGATTGGAGTCATCGTGAGATTCTTTAGAGACTATAACCTTCTGACATTTCTAGGAGTAAGAAGATTATAGACAAAACATAGGAATCATGCCTTGAAAGAAAAAGGGGATAGCCTTACATACCTTTGTATCTCCTTAACGATGTCAACTAAGAGCTCTCCTTCCGGCTTACAATTCTACATACAAAGGGGTTCGTACGAAGGTTAGATTATTGAAGGTATACTTACGCCTGAACTAACGCGAATAAGGCTAACGAAAATTGGGCAGCATTTCGTTTGTTTCAACAACTTCCCCTCAAATAATAAAACAGCTCCCAAACAACACAACAACACCCGTAATATCATAATACGTAAATTTTCTCAAGTTAAACATTATTCAACTTCCAAATTCATTTCGAGATCCTCCATGACCATAACTATAATACAGCTTCATGTCTATCGTTCACATAACACTTTCCCGACATCATTAGCGCCGTTCATAATAAGATTATACTTATATCATACCATGAATCATAACTCAACTACCTTTCAAACCAACATACCATTATTTGCATACTTAAGCTCATATTCCATACTTGTTTCTAATTCAAGTTCTTCAACTACTCGACACCATTACTAACATAAAATAATTATAAAACTCACCTTTGTTTATGTAGAAGTGATCTTTAGATGAGAATACTCCACTTGAGAAGAACTCCACTTCAATACCAAAGAGATTCCCAACTTCTATCAATCCTTAGGAAGCATTCACACCCTTGATTCTTCCAACTTTTGGTGTTTGATCCTTGATTTCCCTTCTTGGATATGTATTAATGTGATATGGAGAAAGTTCTAGAGGTTTAGAGAGTATTTGAGAAGTGGGAAATGAGAAAAAGAAGAGAAAACCGTGCATATATAAAAATAGAGTTCGGACCCGACCCGAAACCTACGGTTCACTATACGGACCGTACAATTTATACGGTCCGTATATTGGACCGTATGTTTCCTCCAGAAAGCCACCCTTCACTGGAAGGGTTCTACGGTCAGGTATACGGGCCGTATAAAATATACGGTTCATATATATGATCGTATAATCCCCAGTTTTTCTGATTTTGTTCTCGTCGCTTCGTTTGATCTCAAACCTTTATGAAACCTTCTTGGTACTTGTGTAACGCATCCTTAACGATCTAACGGGCATTATAACTTATCCTCAAGACCTTACTAAATATTCATTAGTTCAACACCCATGAAATCCTTCCAAAACATAGCTTATACTTTGCTTCCCTTGGTGAACCTAATTCCGCCAGGTCGCATAACTTAAAAATCTCCTCGTATGTACATTAATGTTGCCAATTGCCCTCTTGTAGTCATGAAGGCCTCGTGTTCGACTTAGCTGACGTTAGTCTATTTACGACGCAACGATATGAAATTGCCGAGGTGTAACAAAACCTGCTCCGGATCCATTGCTTTCGACTATCTGTGTTTCCTTCCTCCTTGGTTGGGTGACCCCTTTTGACCTTACCGAAGCTGCCTTGTCATTTTGTCTCTGAAGCTGAGCTATAGCAATTCCCTGTTTAGCTATGGTGGTCCCCTGTTCCTGTAACATTTCAAATATTAAACGTAAGTTAATCTCATTCGGAGTATCCGGTGCTTTCCGGCCTTGAGCCCGGGACAAAGTAATTGAGTTATGAGTATTCAAGGGATCGGTAGCCGGCAAGGCGGCATTTTCTTGATTCACGGTATTCTGCCGGTTGAGGCCTTCTCTCGATTCGACAGAATTTGGGTCGACTGGATCTGATGGTAAGTTTCACAACCCGCTGTTGTTCTCATTTTTTGCCACAATCTCGTTGTTGATCACATGACCGGAATGTCCGCTGCTTGCCATTTCGTCCGTTTTTTGCGAAAATTAGCAGATTCTTCAGTCAATGAGAAAAAGAAGGAAGAAGCAAAGATTAAAAAACCACTATTATCCTAGCTCCACAGTGGGCGCCAAACTATTTACCCCGGATTTCAGTAACCATTAAATTTGTAAGTGAGATATAGGATATGTGGATGAATTTTAATCTATTTGTTTGGTATGAAATGTCTATGGATTTGTTTGTTGCAATATATGTATAGATGTGTGTTATTGTTGTGAGAACGTGAATTGTGTTAGGTGATTTATACCAAATATATATATTAGGTAATGCGTTGTATTAAATGAATACGTAAAGCTAAAGAACACCACAAATCCGGACCAATAACAGAGAGAGAGAGAGCTTCAGTATATTTGACTATTACAATGTTGAGATCTGAAAAAAGCTAACCCCTAAAAGGGGGAGAATGTCCTCTATTTATAGATATGCCTTATGGGCCTTGAATACAATGTAAAGCCCTTATGAATAAAGAAACCCTAAAATAGATAAGGTAGGACTGTACGGTCTGACACCCGTACAGTTGTCAGAACGGTTTCCTGACCCGTGGCAACATCGCAACCGATTAACTAGACCAACGGACACGTTGATTGTGGATCGGTGTACCCGGACCAACGGACACACTTTTCTTGTCTCGGGTCAACTGCATCCTGTACGATACTCTGGTGTGACGAAAAGACCGAACATGCTCGTGCTCATTTGGACTTACCCTCGGCTCCGGACTCACCGGTCATACATTGACCCGGTTTTTGCCGTATACACTTAGTTCTGGGAAATTCTTGTCATTGTGTAACATTATGACATGGTTTTTTAGCTTAGCAAGTTTCTGCTCCTTTACATAGACTTCCTCTTTCTTGTTGTACATCACATAGAGCCAAGGGTGAAGCCAGCGCTTCGGGTGTGGGTTCGGCCGAACCCAGTAGCTTTTGTCCGAATCATATATTTTTATTAATTTTTTTTTTCAAATATGTATAAATTATTAATTAAGAACCCAATAACTTTAAAGAATTAGAACCCCGAACCCACAAGCTTCGAATCCTGGCTCCGCTTCTGCTGATAGAGCACCATTTGGAGGACACCAAAGATGAATCCCATTACATTTGGAATCTATTCATTGAAAAGAAATGAAGGAAAAGTAATTCAAGAAATATATGCATGAAAATTAAGAGTTGGAAGTGAATTAAGTCAAAAGAAAAGCTTACAGCAATGTTGAAGTCTTTTAATAGAAGACCATATAAGAACCACATAACAGCACTTAGGAAAACAGAGAGGAGAAATGACATGTGTTCCGCACTCTTTGTTTTAGTTACTTGTCTCTGCATGAAATGAGAAAATGGATACCAATATTTTCATTCATGAACAAAGAAAATCAAAAGATACATACAACGATAACTATGTCTCAGTCGCAAATAAGTTGAGATCGGTTATATGAATCCTCACTGGTCATGTTAATTACTCCATGTAAATTCATCTCAGGCCAATACTATATAAAATAGAAATTAAAATATAAATAAAATAATATTACTAGAATTTCATGAGTATATATATTTTTTACCAAGCTATAAACCTCTGAAAGGTAAGACATAAAGTAGAACCGCTAACATGGCAAAAATATATTTTCAACTAATAGATATCACCTGTATAGATACTTCAAAAAATAATAAAGCAAAACAGAGAGGCTTTTCAGCAATTTATATGTTGATTCTTGCATGAATAAAATCTTACCACCATGCATAATGGTGCTGCAAGCACACATAATGATGACATAAGGCAAATGGATCCAACCACTTGCACTCGAACTACTAATCCTTCGAATAGAAATTGAGTGACTAGGACAACAGCTCCAGAGCCACCAACAACTGATAAAAGCAGTAGCTTTACAGTTTGGACCTGCATTTAGAGGTCCAAATATTTATTTTCCTTCTATAGAAATATTAAGAAAATAATCAGTATCGGATTTTTTTGTAAGAAATTAATTACCTGGGCTTCCTTTGGTGCATAAAAAAGGTAGAAGCCAACATATATAATTTCAATGAAGCACTCAAATGAGTTTATAGTGATGAGAAGGGTCATGTTTTCTTGAGAAATGCATAGTAAATCCAAAGCATTGCGCTGAATAGAGCAACGGTGTACGAAATTGATTGATAGCCTTCTGTTAATTTCTTCTTGCATGTAGACTTTATAGAAGGTTGGCCTGCAGGACCATATATAAGTTTTAATTGATCAATCGCGCAAGTTGTAACACAAAAAAAAAAAAAAAAAAAAAAAAAAAGAAGAGTACACTTATGGTGTATAAAAAAGGATGATAAGGAGCAAGAGACATACAGTGGAGAAAGGAAAACGAAAAAGGAGAAAAAGTTTCCTGAAAAAAATGGAAGCAAAAGAGGGTTAAAAATCATTAAGTGTGAAATAACAGGAAGGTATAAATCCTCACAATTATCCATGATTTAAATTATTACATAGCGTATTTAATTTATTCGTGTATAGTTCTATTTTAATACTAACTAAACGAAAAGGGATTTACCTAGGGCACCAAATGCAAAAGGCCAGTGACCAGAAAAATCAGCCTTTTTTTTTTTTTTTTTTTTTTCAAAAGTAAGAAATGCCTTAGCTTGCTCTGTTACTCGCTAACAAATTGCAAGAACTTAATATTTCTATTTGACAATGAAACGAAGAGGGCTGATTGACATATTTATATAGCAAGAGTAGGAAAGTAGGTGCATTAGTGGAGATGTTTCCTTTATTGCTTTCTTTTTATAATTTCTATAAATACCAAAGCACTTTTCTATAATTTTGTTTTGACTATAATTTTTTACATTGTTTGTATATTTTTAAGTAACGAATATATAATTTATAGTACTTTTATATAGTTTCAATTAATTAAATTTAATAATACAAAGATTAAAAAGTAATGTCCCAAACTCCCAATTGAAACAGAAAAGCAGAAGATTCTTTTTTAACATGAGGGAGTACTGTATTACACATTATTGAATGGCGAGTGGTTGTAGTCTTGTAGAAGGGCATTTGCTCTCTCAAATGTGATGAATAAAAAAACTGAGTAAAAATTATAGATTTACGGAAGCTAGAGCATAACACCGATATCGAAATAGAATTTTAATTAAGAAGTGTCAAAAATAGGACGAAAGATAAAAATCAAGCGCATGCATGCAAAATGCAATTAAACAACCTTAATATACAAAAAAGTGTATTTTATTAGTAACAAAGAAAATACATACAAGCATTTTCTTGTTCTAGGTCCATGACAAGAGAAATATTATTACATTGATGAGCTGAGAATTCACTTGTGTATACAAACAAAACACGTTAGGATAATTAGGAAAAAGCAAACGAAAGGAAACTGCCAATTCCAATCTTAGATTACTTTAGGTTTGATAATTAATCATAGGTCTTAGGTATGCACAGTTTGCAGCTTTGGCATATTCTCAACATTAGCTGCTGCTTCAGCACCACGTGCATTAAGTTTCTCACAGTAAACCAGTGAACCAAGCTTCCAAATGTCAATAATCTGCTCTTCAGTTAAATGAGGAAGCTTTTTCTGATCATCTAAAATTATGACATGATTTTGTAGTAGCTCTGGAAGTTTCTGCTCCTTCACGATGTTCTTCTCTTTCTTGTTGTAAATGGCGTAAAGCACCATTTGTAGAATACCGAAGATGAATCCCAATATGTTTGGTGACTATTCAAACAAAGAGTTGAGAGTTAAAATTAATAATATAGCTAAAGATGAAAGAGCTCTGAACGGAACATAGATAACAGAGGCGAAGTCAAAATTTAAAATAAAACTTACATAAATGACGGGGTCTTTTATAAGAAAGCCGTAGAAGAACCACATGACAGCACCTAATGTGAGGAAAAGTGATAGGAGAAATGGCATGTATTCCACGCTCTTGGTTTTGATAACTTTTCTCTGCAAAATATTAGAAAATCAAATATCAGCATTTTCATGCATGAATAAAATGGAAATTCACAAGATTGAAAGTTATCGGCTTATCGCATTGGTAGACTTACCACTATGCATAATGGTGCTACATACGTACATACAGAATACACAGTGCAGATCCATCCTACAATTTTGGCACGGAGCACTCCTTGGAATAGAAATTGACCGACGAGGAGAATTGCTCCATAGCCACCCACCACTAATAAAAGAAAAACCTTTATGGTTTGGACATGTCCTTGCAACGTCAGAAATTAATTATCTTTTAGATGATCTGATATGTTAAACGTACTTCGTTTACGTTGTTAGTGTATAGAAAAGCTTACCCTGGCTTTCTTTGGTGCATAGAAAAGATAGAAATCAACGTAAATTGTTTCAATAAAGAACCAAGGACGTTTATGATGATAACGCGAATCATGTTGCCTTTGAGAAGAGCGTAGTATGTCGTAAGCATTGCACTGAATAGAGTAACCACGTATGGAATTGATTGATAACCTTCTGTTGATTTCTTCTTGTAAATATTATAAAATGTTGGCCTGACAATGTGTAGATTATATATAGTATAATTTAAGTACTAATTTATTTTAATCATCGATCGTAAAACAAATGATGAAGATTCGAGTACTGAGACTCACAGTGGAGAAAGGAACACAATGAACGAGATGATGCTACCTGAAAATTGAGAAAGAAAGAAAAAACGAGTGAGATATGAACTTTTGAATTTTTTCTATTTTTGTTTTTATTTTTGTTTTTGGAATAATGTAACTACAAGAAAAGAGCATGAAAATGATTAAACAAATGATGCGTAGGTGATTGAAGATATGCTAGTATGATGAAATGTCACATCCATGAAATATTTAGTAGGCTCTATAACTAATATATGTAATTATGACATTTATAATTAGGTATTTGATAATTGAATTTAATAGGAATAGCTTACCAAGGGTACAAAAAATATTAGCCAGGTAACTAATGTCAGCCATGGTTTTTAGTTCTTTTTCGTGAACGAAGAAGTGTGCAAATCTCTAGCACGTATTTCTCTTAACTCTCGAACTCACAAAGAGCTTCAAGAGTTGCAAGTTTTACTTGACAATGGAAGTAGGAGAGTTTGGTTGACATATTTCTCTATATAAGAAATGCATGCTGGTTTCAACGTGTTAGTTTTTAGTCAATTAATATTTAATTGAGGGCATTTCAGTCAATGTAGCTCCTAACTTTTGTGGGTATCCTACTATCTTTACGTGTCTGAAAACGGGATAGTCATTATAATACGTGGCATTAGAGAGTTCCTTCTTCTCTTTTTCTCACTGTGTTCATCGCAATTCTCTTTCTTCATCCAGCCATATTCTCTGTTTTTGTTATCTTCCTTATTTCATTATAGTTTTTTATTTCACTTATTACTTTCTCTATGTCATTGCAGATCTGTGGGCAGCTTCTGGTGCAATTCCTGGCGCTTCCTATCAGTCCGTCGAACCCAAAGAGAAATGCAAGTGAGGGAGTTTCTGTTGAAGTGCCGACAACCTTCTATTCATAATTTTGCCCAATTTCTTCTATCAAAACCGTAATCGAAATCTTGTCGAGTATCCGAAATTTGTCTTTAATCCAGATTATTTTCACAAATATCCATTCTTTAATGCTTTTATAATTGTATATTCGTGTCAAGTTCTTCAGCTTTTTATTTTCTATTTGAATGCCACAAAAAGATTTGAGAATGATTTCAAAAATTTGTTGACGAAAGGAGGAAAAAGAATAGGAAATATCGTGATATAATGATAATATTTGCTAGAAAATTAGGTGTGACATTCAAGTGGGTTTTATGAAGATTGATGCTCATTCTTTTAGGTATTTGGCTTGAGTTGTTGTTAGGTACTCCATGTTTTTCCCCTTTTCTTTAAAGATAGAAAATACTATTCTTGAATAGCCCTCGATCTTCTAACAATACATCATCTGAACCTTTATAGTGAACATTGTTTGACAATAAAATTAAAACTATGGCAATTTATTCTCTCATGTGTTTGAGGGCAGAAAGCAGAATGCTACTATATGATTCTTTTTTTTCCCACTCAATTTCTGTAATGCTTCACCACAATGTAGCAGCCGTTGTTAGGTTGTAGCTTTTTATGAATTTAAGATTTAATTTTAAACTGTTTTTATGATCTCAAATAGCTCTCTACAAGAGAGCCTTTTTGTCAATTAAACTGACCGAAGAGTGATGAAATACCGTACAAATTCTTGAAAGAAAGTGATTTGGTATGTTATGTTTTGGTTCTGCGTCAAAACACGCAAGTCTACACGTTGTGTGTAACTGGCAGGTGCTCCTTTAATCTGGATGAATTTTGTTTCAACTGTTTTCTTTTCTGCCCTGCAGTCTATTGCTTATATTTAGTTGTAGTCTTGAAAGTTGCTTAGGTAATCTGATGATACAATAGTTTCTTCATATCTTAGTCACTTGATTTATCAGAATACCTTACATGTGGCTGATTAATGATTGTGACAGTAAGAACATCTCTAGAACCACCACAGTGGTTAATGGTTATAGCTGCCTGCTCGAGTCCTTTCCTCTCCTCCTTGATCTCATACAACTGGTGCTATTTCTACGCTAAGGCTTGTGATTGGTTTTACGTTACCACCACTGGCTCATCATAAAGCCCAACATATTAATAGTCGGGTAATTTGCAACTCTATTCTTCGTTTCCTTACATGGATTTATTACTAAATGGTCGTGGAAAGTAACTCTTTCACTGACCATCCTTCAAGCACGTACTTGTATCACCATAGCTTCCACATGAATCATGTATCATGTTCTTGACAACCAATTGATGCAAGAATGTTTATATGTCTTTGTCAGAAAGTTCTGTTATAATAAACTTGTTATACTGATCAGTTGGTGTTATCTTTTGGTCTTTTTTATGTGTGATATGTCTCTTTCTCGGAATTCAATCACAAACACATAAGCAGTAGCTATGTGATGTTCCACCCCTCTTTTTTTATTTTCCCATTCCCTTCATTTTTCTGTGCAGTCATTTTGGAATATAGTTCGTTTTTCAGTACTGCATAACAGATGTTCAATTTTGAATGATGTGAATTACTATCTCATGCTTGTATAATTGTTATCCTCAGAAGTCAAAATCAATATAAGCCCCATAATTAGGCTCATCAGCAAGATATTTTGCTCGGTGGATGCAGTGCCTAAACAATGAAAATCATATTAATCAAGTCCAGCTTACTTTAAGGTTTTGCTTCTGCTTTATTAGTAGTGTCCACAAGTTCGATAGAATGTTGTAGGATTGCACGACTACTAGAATCAAGAAATTACACTTTAATTACACTTTCAATTGGATGATGAGCTGCAATATGGTCGCTTCTCGAATGCAGTGAGAAGTTTTACTACACCACTTTGTTACCAGAAATGGAGCATCCATGCTGGTGTCCTGATAAGTGTAATCATTTCGCCATGGAAATAATTCTTGATAGAAAACATAGAATCTTGAAGTACTTGTTACATGTAAAAGTCTTAAAGAAACTATGCTCCCATGATTAGAAGATAAAGAAGAGAAATCATTAAACCTGTCGAGTTTGTGGTCATCTATCATGTTTTCGTGTTCAAGTACACAAACTGAGTTTTTTGGATGTTGAAATATACCGAGAGGGTTCCATCTGTTCTTTGTTGTTCTTCACCCATTGCCAAGGATGTCTATTCTATATCTTATCTGTTTTGTTTGAAATGTGAGTACTAATGATCATCCCTTAATAACTTTACAGGTGTTCTTTTTTTTTTTTTTTTTGAGTCAAAAATTGTGGAGGCTTAAAAAAAAAGACTAAACACGTCATGGATGCATCACCAGTATAAAATGCCACACTAGCATCTAATAGTATGATGCTGCCATGGATGTAAAGAATGACGAGTGGAATTTTGTTTCAAAATGCATGTAAAGTGTATCTAGAATTAGCATGCGATGTTGCATAGATGTTAACTTTGATTAACTTAGATGTAGCAATTTTTATTATATGAACATGAATTATTATATTCGCATGTCAATGTCAGTTTCAACTATCCCAATATTGGGTCCGTGCTCTCACGGGCCATTCTCCCTAGTATATAGACAAGGGTGGGAAAGTAGGTGGAACACCAAAAAGGTATTTTGGTTTCTGTTGTATTTGGACACATGTACAAGGAAAACGAAACCCCACTATAATTGCTAATTTCTTTGGAATTTAATTTAGATACATTAACATCAAAAAATATTATACTATTTATTTGTATATTTGTAACTTATTATAGAAGATAATTATTTTTAAAGAACTAATTTAAATAGCCATTCATCCAGTCGCTTAAACTAAAAATAACCGGTAAATATATAATATATGTGTAAATATATAATTAATGTATAATCTATGTAAATACTGGCTTCGTAAAATAACCAATGAATCACCCGACTACATATGTAAAGATCCCATAATTTATCTACTGCTTTTTAGATTACTCATCTTACTTAATTATTACGAGTTTTTGCTTATATTCACTTTTTATGTGAAGTGATTGTGTAAAATTATTTTACAGTATTGGTATATAAAATTTAAACTCGATTAGTTGGTGTTTGAGGGGGTAAATTGACAATACCCTCAAAGTTAAAGGGTCCCACGTTGCTCTCTCATAATGTCATCTGATCCTCCAATATTAAAGGGCACTAAGGCTTACATTTCATGCTTTAATTTTAGGAGGGGTCGGTTTCTTTTTAATTTTTTGTTCAGATGAGTTCCAAATCAGCAAAACAACAATCAAGAAATGATGGGGTGACCAATTATTGCATGCCATTTGGCAAAAATAGTTGAGTGGATCCATTCATTTCTACTGCTGGGAGATCAATTTGCTGAAATGGCTGATGAAAAATCATTCGAGGATAATATGCTTCGCATTGCTTTGCTTTATTAGGCTTATCTTGTCTGGGGTGGGCTATGTCATATGTTTTGGACGATGAAATGAAATGGATCAATTTATGTGCTTCTTAAATGATTTAAGTTCATGGATTTGACTCCTCTCCATTACACTTTCTCTCCATTTCCTCAAGTGCACCCTTAGATGATGATTTTTTTTTTTTTTGGTAACAACTGTGAAAATATTACCATACCGACAAAATCCATATTTACAAACTAAGGAGCCTCTAGAGCCTTTGACCACCTTCTAGGAAGGTTGTCTCAGACCACTAGATCTCAAACAGGACACACACCTAATTACATAGCTTTTGAATCAAAACTTGGCATTTTTGTGCCTTTCTAGAACACCTTAGCATATCTAGTCTTTCCTTGATCTCCTTACGATAAATGCTATAACATACTCCTTATTTACATTTACTTGTTTGAAAATCTTCCAATTCCTAGCTTTCCACGTGTAGTATAGCATTGCTCCCCATACTCGCTTACCGTTTCTTTCTTTACCCGCCTCCATCTCCTTCTCTTGATCCACTTGATTGTATTGTACACATCTTTGCTTTGTATCGTAATCCCCAACCAGGTGCTCAGTGCTACCCTAACATTAGTGATCCAGCTACAGTCAGCAAATAGATGTCTTGGTGTTTCATCCCTAGTCCCATCACACAAGCAGCATTTTTGGTCCACAACATGTATATTCAACTTTGTTAATCTTTCTTTAGTGAGTAGTCTCTCTTTGCATGCCAACCACACTATCATTCTTTGCTTTGGAAGCATTACTGAGTTCCATATGATATCAGCCTCGCTTAGTCTTGGCCTTGGACCCAGCAATGCCTGATAGCTACTGGAAACAGAGTAGTCACCTGTTGTAGTTAAAGTATATCTGTTGTTTTGATACCAGCCCTGCATTTGTGACTTTAAAGAATTCAATTTTTTCCAGTACCAGCTGCAGTCCCCTGGTGGTGTATGTACCCAGATGTCCACATCAGCTTTCATGTAGATACCATTAACCCATTTAACCCAAAGAATGTCTTTCTTGCCTGCTAATTGCCAAAGTAGCTTGCCAACCGATGCAATGTTCCAGTTGTTGCACCTTTTTATATTTAAACCACCATTCTTCTTTGGTACACAAACTTTATCCCATGCCACCATCGCTACTTTCCTCTTCTCCTCTGATGCACCCTATAAAAAATCCCTACATTTCCTATCTATTTCCTTCAAAGACACTCTGGGGCAAAATAAACACTGCCCCCCAGAAATTATATATTGAGAACAGAACTGCCAAGATTATTTGTAGCCTCCCAGCATAGGACAGATGTTTTGTGTAAGCTACCTTTATTCTGCTAGTAATCTGGTCCACTAACTGTTGACAATCCATACTGTTCCACTTCTTTGATGTAAGTGGAAGTCCCAAATATTTAATGGGCAGGGACCCAATAAAAAATCTAGTCCTATTCAGAATCTCTTGCTGAGTATTATCATCTACTCCAGCTAGAAAAATGTTTGATTTATCCAAATTTGCCACTAATCCTGTCACTTTGCTAAAGGGACTCAAGGCTTCCATGACTCTTGATACTGACTTTAGGTTCCCTTTGCAGAAGATCATAAGATCATCTGCAAATATCAAATGTGTCAATTTTGTAGCTTTACACATGGGGTGATATCGGAAATCAGGCAGTTCACTCATCTTACTGAGTACCCTTGACAAATATTCCATTACCAAGACAAACAGGAGAGGGGATATAGGATCACCTTGCCTCAGGCCCCTCTTCCCTTCAAAATAACCATGTCCTACCCCATTTACTTTTACTGAGAATTTTGTTGTGGTAACACATACCATAATCAATTTCCTAAAGGAATCAGGGAATCCAAACCCCTTTAAAGCTTCCTCGATGAAATCCCAACTTACTATGTCATACGCTTTCCTCAAGTCAATCTTCATCAAACACCTAGAGGATGTTTTCCTGTTGCAGTGCCTTAGAAGGTCATGGCAGATCAATACATTCTGTATTAAAGATCTGCCTTCCACAAAAGCTGCCTGATTTTCAGCTACTATACTATTTAAAGCCTTTTTCATTCTCAAGCACAATAGTTTTGCTATACACTTGTAGATGATGTTGCAACATGATATAGGTCTGAATTGGCTTGCCCACTCAGGCGCTGTGACTTTAGGAATTAATGAAATTACTGTGGAGTTTATTTGTTTCAAAGATTTTACCATTTTCCATGAATTGGAGGATTGCTTGAGTAATATCCGTACCAATCACACTCCAAGCTTCTTTAAGAAAACCACTCCCATACCCATTTGGACCTGGGCTTTTATTGATATCCATACTGAACATTGCTTTTTCCACCTCTGCAGCTGAGAAGGGCTCGATTAGTTCCAGTTGTTCAGTTAGTGAGAGTACATGACCATTTTGCAGAAAATCAGTACTTGCACTTGCTCTCTCCCTTTCCTTCTTCCCCAAAGATGTTCTTATAATATTCTACAAACACCTTTGCAATGGATTCTCCATCTGTTTGCACAATTCCCTCCTTATCTTTAATTTGAGTTATTGCTAGTTGCAGTCTTTTATGCTTGATTATAGAGTGGAAGTATCTGGTGTTGTCGTCCCCTAACCTTATCCAGTTCGCTTTGCTCCTTTGTTGTAGGAAAACTTCTGCCAGGTATGAGGATTTCCTGAACTGTTGGGATTTCAGTTTCTCCTGTTCTTGAAGTATTGCATCAATAGGATTATTGTTTAGAGCATGTTGTACTTGCTTCAATGCTGCCCTATCCTTTTCTGCCTCAGACACTATATTCCTGAAATGTTGCCTATTGAGCTCCTTGAGTTTCCTCTTTAAGAGCTTGAGTTTCTTTACCACTTTCCACATATTGTAGCCTTCAATGGGAATTTGCCAGATTTGTTTCACCTTCTCCAGAAACTCAGGATGTTTCACACATTGCAATATTTGAAAGGCTTCTTGGTACTTGCCAAATTTTCCTCTTTTGCAATCTTCAAAGGACAATGGTCACTTATTCCTTCCGCTAAGAATTTTGCATTAGTTACTGGCATGCTGTCCAGCCACTTCTTATTTACAAATGCCCAATCTAGTTTTGAAAAAAATCTACTATCTCCATGTTTGTCGTTCCATGTGTATCTACTCCCCCCACATGGTAGCTTAATCAATTCACAAGCCTCAATACATCCCTGAAACTCTGTAACTTCTCCCAAACTTACTGGTGCCCCTCCAATCCTATCATCTGCATGTAGGACTGAGTTGAAAACCCCCAGTACTAGCCAGGGTGTAGTAATCCCTATAGCAATGTCTTCCATATGACTCCATAGGTCTCTTCTGCCTTCTCTAGTATTGAAAGCATAAACTACTGTTGAGCAGTACTGTTGACAAGGTTGATCTGATAGTAATTTGGTCTCCATGACACATACACTCTACCATTATGGTGGTGATCATGATTTGTGAGATAATTCCATCGTCCAAACATACTCTAGGCCACATAGTCTATTTTACTATCTTTTATTTTAGTCTCTAACAAACATACTAGTCCAACCTTCTCTTCATTACATAGGAGTATTACCTTCTTTTGTTTGTTAGGGGCATTTAGACCCCTAACATTCCAAAGAAAGAATATTATCCATTCCCCTTAGGAGAATGGGTATGCCCTCCCACATGTTGAACTGAACATTCTTGTTTTGTACCATCCGTAGTACCTATACTCAGAATTTTGAAAGGGTTCTGAGTACTCATCATCTACTGTTGATCCTGCCTCCTTGGTGACCTGCTTGCAGCTAATGGTGTTACCCATCCTGCACTGTTTGGTTGTTTTTGTTTCTCCATATACTGTTGTTGGCCTCCTACAGATGCCCCCCCCCCCCCCCGGGCCTGATTACCTTTGTTTTGTCCTTGCTGATTTACCCCTTGTGTTGTTGCAGCAGTCTGCCCTTTCTGTACCTCACTAGTACTAGTACTGCCTGTTGGTTTCTCTTGGATATCATTCTTGTGTCCTCCTTATGGCACTATTTTTGTAGGTGTAGAGCTTTCCCCCATCTGAGGTTCAGCAGGTTTGGGTTTCGGCTGTTTCTTCTTTCTACAGTCTTCTTCAGAATGGCCATATTTGTGACAGAACTTGCACAAAACTGGTTTCCGATCATACATAATTCTTTGTTCAGTGAGAGTTCCCCTTTCATTTCTGAAGAACACCTTCTCAGGCAGAGGGGAATCCACATCCACCTCAATAAGTAACCTAGCAAAGTTCAGCCCAATTTTCCTTTCAGTGTTCCTGTCCGCCATCAATGGTTTCCTAATTAAACTACCTATCTTACTCAGCCCTTTAGGACCCCAGTACTTAAAATCCAGGCCAGGCATCTTTACCCATATTGGAACTGTGTATAACTCTTCTTTTGTGAATTCCATGTCCTCATCCCAAGCCTTTACAATGAAAGGTTTGTTATCAAAATGGAAAATCCTCCCCTGTAATACTTCATTCTTCCCTTCGGCCGAGTCAAACCTAACCAAGACGATTCCATTCTTCATCATAGACACCTTGTTTATCCCCAGTTTCCCCCATTGTCTGCGAATATAGCTATTCAACACAGAAAAAGGAGGGTGTGCCCCTAAAACATAGCAAACTACAGAGTGCTGCCAATACGCTATTTCAGATGTAATATCTTCATACTCTATTTCGCATGTTAAGGTTTCTCCTTGTTTGTTTGGGGAAACATAGTCTAGCTTAAATCCAGCATTAGAGATTCTGGATAAATCGAAATTATCCCAAATCGACGGTTGTTTCCTTACCTCTGATTCAACTTCTACTTCATCTGCCCACGACTTTTTCCCAGATCCACTCGACTTTTCCATAGCTTCTTCCCATTCCTGCATGATACGGTGGTTCCCTTTTCTCGATTCTGGCTCTTTATTCTCATTTATCGGTGCAATTTCACTTGCTCCCTCTGTAATTGGTACTTCTATCTCCGATTGGGATGGTAGTTCAACTCTTTTCGCCGATTGTTTCTCTTTCGTCTGGGTTACACTTTCAGTTGATAGTTCTCCACTGTGTGTACCTTGTTTTCCCTGATTTCCTTTCTTTGTCATCTGTGCATTCACTGGATTGGAATTCGCCTGAGCTTCTAGGGCTTTTACGCGTAGGGATTCGTGCCCTCTTCCCCATGGGTGCGCACGTTAGTTTAACATGCGCTGAGAGATGATGATTGACACTTGTTTATTTTAGATTTTAATAGCCTAGATTAAATTGACTTAACAAGCATCATAACTATAGTTAAGAGTTTATTTTGGAAAATTACTCTAAGAAAAATCTGAACTTCCATAAATTTAGGAACTCATTAATATCTTATTTTTTACATCAAGATTTAAGATTCATCTCAATAAATGAGATTTTGTACGGAAAGAGCAATATATTCTTTACATTTAACAATATGAAGAATATTTTCTCTCACAAATTTCTTTCTGTAAATTGTCTTTGTACTTTTAAATTAGAGGGTAGTTATTTGAGGGATATTTATTAATCTTAAATGTTTTCCTGTGTTTCAGGATTATTCCTTACATCCTTTTAAAAAAAAAAAAAGAGTAATCAAAACCAGTTGTATAGAGGAGAGAAAAAGAAGATGATATGTCTAGCTGAAATTGAATACATAGATTAATTCCGTTAAATAATTTGTATTTGAATTTAAATGACATAAAATGGAATACTGATAATAAAATGAATGTAATATTAATGTTAACGGTTGCCAATTTTGAGGGAGAAGAGAATTTCCTGACTAAAGTTAGGGAGTGCATTTCTAATTTATCTCATTAACTATGGTTAATATGCTAGTTAAGTTAATTTAATCTAGGCCTTTAAAATCTAAAATAAATAAGTGTCAATCATCTAAGGATGCAATTGAGGAAATTGAGAGAAAGTGTAATGGAGAGGAGCCAAATCCTTAAGTTCATATATATTGAAAAAACACATTAATAATTTATATATCATTAGTATAATTTAAATAATTATAGCATATTATTACGTATTTAGTATTTTATAAAAAATTGCATGTTATTGTAAATCAACTTGACCTGATAATGTAAAAGTGTATGCACAGTCAATAACTAGAACTTAAGTTCTTCGAAAATTTGCGGATAATTTGTTGAGTATAATTGCTAATATGATTTTATATGGAATAATTACATTGTATGTTAATTAGGATAACAATGCATTCAAAATTGACCCACCTTTTTAAATCTTACAAAAAAAATGACCCACTGCCTCCTCCCTCTCTCGCTCTACCTCGCTCTTTTGCCTCCTCTCTCTCGCTCTCTCTGGATCACCGGAAATCCACTCAGATTTGGTGGTGTCCTGTCGTTGGTGGCGTGGTCACCGAAAAATCCACTCAGATCTGCTGCTGCTTTGTCGTTGGTGGTGCTGAAGTTAGTTTTCTGTATAATAGTGTAAAATATTGTATAATAGACTATAAGAGGTGTGTATACACCCATATACACACCTCTTATACACTATTATACATTTTTATACACCTATATATATGATGTATCTGTCTTGTATAAAGTACAATTCTTATTCCAAACCAGTCCAGATCTATGTTTATACCCACTTATACAATATTGTATAATTGTGTATCTTCGTATATAATATTGTATAATTATATCTTTTGGTGTATATACCTACACATTATATAATTTCATACACTTATATACATAATGTACCTGCCTTTTGTATATAAGTGTATAAAAGTGTTTTTGGGCTATATTTTTTGCAATTTAAGTTTGGGGCTATATTTTTGCATAAGTCAGTGAATTGTACATTTCTGAAATTTTCCCATTTTATATTCGTTATTATACATGGATTAGGCTTCAATTGTCATACCTGCCCAACCTACAATCAACAAGATATCCACCTAAGATTGTTTGGCTCGATAACGTTATTAATGATTAGGAGATCCATTGTGGAGCTGGCTCCCCTCCAGTACACGAACTGTCCAGTTCATTCAGTGAAGGGCTGATCAGCTTACACCTGTCTAATTAGAGATCTAAGGGTCATTAATTATTTAACCAAAAAAGCCTCTTAAACCATGGTTAAATCCACACAAAAGAGGTATCCGAGAATCCCACTTCAAAATTTTCTGAGCTAGTTGTAAAATATCCGAAAAAATTACTGTAGGAATTTCCTTTTGTTGGAAAAAAAATTTCTTACCATGAAAAATATATTCCCAAGAGAAGAGACGATGCAAGACTCAACAAGCAGAGAAAATTAAATCATTTGCAAGGCATAGCAACAGAAGATCCGAAAGGGAAAAAAAACCAGTTGATGAACAGAGACAAACACAAACGAAATACGATGGTTCAAAAGCATAAAAATGAAACTAGCACTGGGTGCTTAGCTCATGTTACTGTTAGTCGTCAATCAAATGGAATGTTTCGCATTACTTCATTTGAAGAAAAACATAATCATCCTCATGTTAATATTAGCCTCTGTGAATTGAGTTTTTTTCTTTTTTTCGTGTCAAGTCTGTAACTATCTCAGCTCTGGTGAAAATTTTACACTTGAATTATGCTTCATTCACTTGTTTATTTTTCAATGGAGAGTAATTAAAAAAGGAAAATTTCCAGCGGATGAGCTATTCTGCAAGTTATGTATGGAGTTATTCTGCAAGATCGTTGTGCATAGCCACACAGGGACACACTGTCTGCAATTCTATCATGAGATTTACCCTATAAATATTCTGACTATGTAAATATTTTTATATACCATGCACAAAATTTATCTCATAAAGTAATCTGTAATTTAATTCGATGTTACCCTTATGAAGTAATGTTTGTAATGCTTATCTGGTTGTGCAACTGCATGGAATCATCTGTCGGATGATATTTACCCTGTTTTTGGTAGTAAGAGAAAAGGCCATTGCCAATGTAATCAAGACAAACATATTTGGAAACAAAAAGGTGCTAGTATTTGCGTGCTTGGATTTCATCAGCAAGATTAGTCTAGCTGAAGTGTGGGTATGCTTCTTTTAAGTTGCTAAAAATTTCTAAACATGAAGGCAAGCACTCAGTAGTGAATTGGGTATTCGACTGGATGGAAGAAGTCACTACATCGACGAATTCGCGATAGCAAGTGATGATTATGCTGATTTTTCGCGAAGGCACTGGAACGAGGCTCCCCTCCAGTGGACCTTTGATCTACTGACATCTGGACAGTTAAAGATCTAAGGACCAATAATTGTTCAACGAAAACGGTGCTCTTAAACCATGGTTAGACCACACAATAATTAATATTTAATATTTCCTTATCGGCAGCACTATTATAGGCGAGAATCTTGCTCGTTTTCAGTTTTCTGATTTTCTTTATCCCCAACAAAACTTGAAGATATCTCACTTTTCATTTTCATGGTTTTATTTTTTATTAGTTTTTATTTTCATGGTCTTTCTTTAAGTTTCTGTTATTTTCACTGCCAGGTCTCCAATTATTGTTAAATTTGCACCCCAAATTCCAACCTCTTTCAATATGTCTGCTACACTTATTGGATGCTAATATAATCTTAAGATTGTTCTGATGAAAAATTTGAGGCATATAATCTGGAAAGATTAGTATTAATCGGCAGGACTAAGACCCTTTCAAGTGTTTAATCAGAAAATTAATGATTTATGTAGTGGCTATTCACATTTGTATAGTACTTAATGTCCTCTGAGAAACACATGGAAGAGGTCATTGTAAGTTGAGATAGAAATAGTCAAAAACATATCTGTAAAGTGATAACTTTTGCCCTCTAGACTTGTCTAAATAACTTAATTTAGTTTAACACTTCACTTCCTGCAGCAGCAACCAAAAAAGCCAAGAAATATACCAAAAGAATACTAAATCATGATGTAGTTTAAACCAGCAAATATTCAAACATAACCATGATGTATTACTCTATTGGTGTTATTATTGACACATTTTTATGGATGATTTGTCCAGGTGTATTCACATATTTTGTTAATACATTTATTACAAATATACCTAGTGAAGTCCTGACCTCTGTCAACTGCACTATAGAAATTTCTCCTGTATCTCATTATAGCTACTGATTTTAGTAACCTTTCGGGCTCTTCACTTCTTAAGCGTAAGAAATCCATGCTTCGTTGTTGTCTCTACCATAGAATTTTAAAAACAACTCTAGTTATCATGCATCATCTACTTATGTGTTAACATAATCTTCTTTGGTTAAACATCTTGAAATTACTAAAGCATGGAAATAAAAATCAAGAATGCAATCACCTTGTTTAATTTCAACTGTATTTGCTGTCAGAATTCCCATGGAATAAAAAATCCCACCTCTAAAATCAGCATAATCATCACTTGCCATCGCGAATTCGTCGATGCAGTGACTTCTTCGATCCAGTCGAATACCCAATTCACTACTGAGTGCTTTCCTTCATGTTTAGAAATCTTTAGCAACTTAAAAGAAGCATATCCACACTTCAACTAGACTAATCGGAGCCAGTATTTTTAGTTTATGAGTTCTGAACAATCTATGAAAATAATGCCGCATTAAATTTGAAAGAGGTTGGAATTTGAGGTGGAAATTTAACAATAATTGGAGACCTGGCAGTGAAAATAACAGAAACTTAAAGAAAGACCATGAAAATAAAAACTAATAAAAAATAAAACCATGAAAATGAAAAATGAGATATCTTCAAGTTTTGTTGGGGATAAAGAAAATCAGAAAACTGAAAACGAGCAAGATTCTCGCCTATAATAGTGCTGCCAATAAGGACATATTAAATATTAATTATTGTGTGGTCTAACTATGGTTTACGAAGACTGTTTTCGTTGAATAATTATTGGTCCTTAGATCTTTAACTGTCCAGATGTCAGTAGATCAAAGGTCCACTGGAGGGGAGCCTCGTCCCAGTGCCATCGTGAAAAATCAGCATAATCATCACTTGCTATCGCGAATTCGTCGATGCAGTGACTTCTTCCATCCAGTCGAATACCCAGTTCACTACTGAGTGCTTGCCTTCATGTTTAGAAATCTTTTGCAACTTAAAAGAAGCATATCCACACTTCAGCTAGACTAATCTTGCTGATGAAATCCGAGCACACAAATACTAGCACCTTTTTGTTTTCAAATATGTTTGTCTTGATTACATTGGCAATGGCCTTTTCTCTTACTACCAAAAACAGGGTAAATATCATCCAACAGATGATTCCATGCAGTTGCACAACCAGATAAGCATCACAAACATTACTTCTATAAGGGTAACATCGAATTAAATTACAAATTACTTTATGAGATTAATTTTGTGCACGGTATATAAAAATATTTACATAGTCAAATTATTTATAGGGTAAATCTCATGATAGAATCGCGGACAGTGTGTCCCTATCTGGCTATGCACAACGATCCTGTAGAATAACTCCATACATAACTTGCAGAATAGCTCATCCGCTGGAAATTTTTCTTTTTAATTACTCTCCATTGAAAAATAAACAAGTGAATGAAGCATAATTCAAGTGTAAAATTTTCACCAGAGCTGAGATAGTTACAGTATTGACACGAAAAAAAGAAAAAACCTCAATTCACAGAGGCTAATATTAACATGAGGATGATTATGTTTTTCTTCAAATGAAGTAATGCGAAACATTCCATTTGATTGACGACTAACAGTAACATGAGCTAAGCACCCCGTCCTAGTTTCATTTCTATGTTTTTGAACCATCGTATCTCGTTTGTGTTTGTCTCTATAACCTTTTTTAAAACATACCAATTTTCTTGAAGTCACATACCCGAGGACTTTATTTTTTTTAGCATATTCTTTCCTCATGCTAAAACCAATTACACCAGCATATTCATCGCAATATTCATATGCATGCCCATCCGAATCAAATTCCATCCCGAATTTTATGAGCACATTACATCCACTTTGAGACTGACTAGATTCAATCTCCATAAATCTAAAAGACAAAGAATATAAATAAGATAACTAATCAGTAATCTTAAAGTTTCAAAAAAATGTAATCTTAAATTTTAGATAATTCATTATAAAACAAGTTCGAATAAGAATTACCTAACATAGTGGGGGAATAATACATGAGATGAGAATACAGTGATTTTAATTTTCAAGTGACAACAAATTTGCAGATAAAAGATTGAAACTTTTTAATGATCTGGGTTGTAATTGTTTAACCCGACTTGGCTATGAATGAAATAAATTATGAAAAGAAAGTTGGAGACAAAAGTACAGAGGAAAAAAGGAATTTTATTGCTCTAGTGATTCTCTATGGTACTTATGAGATGAAGTCTTTTTTGAACCTTGTGTTGGTGAAAAGGCCATAGATGGTTGACTTGCTTTTTAGCTTCTCTTTCTTGACTAGTAGCAGCTCAGAGTATCACCAGGAACAAGCAACCAAAAGAGACTGAAAACTTGAATAGGGAATTTTACTAGTTGATCAAATTAGTAATCAAATCAAAAGATTGTTAATGACTGAACGCAGTTTCAACGTTATATGTTGTTGCTTCGCTGTTGGATGGAGTGAACCCAACTAAGAAAAATATCCAGAGTAATGTACAGAAAGTCTTACTAGTTCATTATATATATATATATATATATATATATATATATATATATATATATATATACCTACAAAATACATAGCAGCAGTAACATGTCACTTCAAAAAGTTCCCACATTTTTGTTATTCATTTTTACTAATATTCTCTAAAGGTTCCAGTTGAGACATTTTATCAAACATATTGTAGACACACACACACACACACATATATATATATATATATATATATATATATATATAAACAACCAAACTACATAGCAGCAGTAACATGTCACTTCAAAAAATTCCCACATTTTTGTTATTCATTTTTACTAATATTCTCTAAAGGTTCCAGTTGAGACATTTTATCAAACATATTGTAGACACACTTTTTCACATTGACAATTGCACCAACAAGAAGTAAAAGGTTTTCACATTGACAATTGCAACAAGAAGAGGAGTGGAAGAGCAATGAATAACCTGCTTTTGTGTCGTCACTTCTTCTCAAGAAAAAAAAAATTGTTCCTCAATTGGTTTTTTTTCCCTTTCGGATCTTCTATTGTTGTGCCTTGCAAATGATTTAATTTTCTCTGCTTGTTGAGTCTTGCATCGTCTCTTCTCTTGGGCATATATTTTCCATGGTAAGAAAATCTTTTTTCCAACAAAAGGAAATTCCTACAACAATTTTTTCGGATATTTTGCAACCAGCTCAGAAAATTTTGAAGCGGGATTCTCGGATACCTCTTTTGTCTGGATTTAATCATGGTTTAAGAGGCTTTTTTGGTTAAATAATTAATGACCCTTAGATCTCTAATTGGACAGGTGTAAGCTGATCAGTCCTGCACTGAACGAACTGGGCAGTTCGTGTACTGGAGGGGAGCTGGCTCCATCAATTGTTTGCGTATATTGATATTTTACGCTGTTACCAAAAGTTTTATATCAGAAACTAAACATAAATTAAAACACATGACAGCGCAATAGAGACTTTTATTTACATATATTAATACACATATATGGCAGCGCAATATAGAGACGATTATTTATCATACTTAGTCTTCGCTTTTTTTTTTTTTTTTTTTACCCCTTTTTAATTCTGGGATAAGATTTAATTTCTTTAGCCTTTAACAATTTGCTAGTCTTTTGGGTTTTGTGGATACTGTTCTTCCATATGGTCATGTATTAGGCATGTTCCAATGATTGAACCCTCAAAGATGTTTCGTACCTTCTTTCTCTTTTTCTCCATAATTCTTTTCCCTTTTATTGGACAAGTTGAATGCATCACTATCAGGAACAGACCTATAATATTAAGCTCGGGTTAGAACAAACCTAATAGTAATATTTATTTAGCCTATATATTTGTATTTAAAAATACAATAAATAGCTTTAAATAATTAATTGTACACTTAGTTATGGTAACTAAAATGGGAGCTATGAGTTCGACGAGAAATCAGAAAACATGAAATTCAAAAATGTTTTGGTTATGACGACAATCATGAAAGCCAGAGACAGAGGTAGAAGCCTAGCTAGTTACGTTACGGCCGAATCCAATAATATTTGTGTCAAAAAATCATTAAGTATGCGTATATATTTAGGATTCTGTTATTAGCACGTGAAGTAGTCATTCTAAAATTCATAACTTATAAAGTTGAATTCCTGATTCTGACTCCGATAAAAGCAAACACGTTGCTTGATGATCTAAATAGACGGTGGATATTTACGATAAAGGTATATTAGTGCCACTTTCAAGATTCCACGCTTTAATATTGGTACATCGTATGCTAATTGAACAGTATTTGTTTGGTTATGATTATTTCATGCAAAGGACTAGAGAAAGACATTATTATTGGAAAAAGGGACTTAGCGTGTTTCTAAAAGTTAGATTATACATCTGCGATATTGCGACACAAAGATGAATCGATCTGAGATCACCCAAATAAAATTGCGTGGAAAACTCGTATTGTAAAACTTATGAATAGGTGAAAATAACTGATGATCACTGGCCACACATGGAACTTGGAAGCATATTATTTTCTCTACTTTAATAACTTTTATAACTTAGAAAATTATATACATATTGGACCATTTTGAAATCGTGACGGCTCAAATAGGCACACAGTGTATAATTTAGAGTAGAAAGAGCTCGAAACTGAAATATATCTAATAGTTTAAAAAATAATCATCTCTTCTCCTCAGTTATTGGTGTCAATCTACAATTTAGTGTCATATCTACAATTTAGGGTGACTCTTGGTGTTTGTGTCCAAGTCTAATTGATGACACCCCGATCAATCCATTTTTTACTATAGTTAGTTAGTGTTAAATGAGCGGGTCGGATTGAATTTGACCGAGTCAAGAAACACTAAGTTAATAAATAGGTGGGTCATTAATCCCACTAAAAGTTACTTGGATTGAGATGAATTGGGTCAAACAAGGTAAACAACGAGTCATATCGCAACTCGCCAAACTCTTATCAAGTTTTAATTTTTATTTTTGTTGTGTTTTCTTAATTTGCCTAATTACCGAACTAAATTAACAGAACCTTTTTTTCTTTATTATCTCTATATATAATATATCAAACAAAAAATATAAAAGAACTATATTTTGATAAAGTTTCTCATATGTCAATCTAGACTACGTAATTAGGCTAAATTAATCCACTTTTATGGGCCGGTATTTCTGGTCTCCCGAAAGACGATTTTCTTACAAATCGAAGTCTAATTAAATGTATCTTTAAGTAGAATACCCACAATTCGAATCACATGTCATAATTTCGCGACACCACTTCTTTCTCTTTTCTTAACCACGAGAAAAAAAAATGTAGAATGTAATACAAGACATTTTATTTACGTATAAGAATATTACATCACCATGAAGAGAATTGGAATATTCAAACGTTTACAACGTTTTAGTTACATGATACCGACGAACCTTAACTTATACATCAGTCCAATAATTAACAAGTCATAGTCGCACTTAATTTGGACCACAGTAGGTGTTCGTGTGGAATCGGAAAGCATACATTTTGCACGCTTAATAAGTACATCGAACTTAAAAGGTATGCTTCAACGTTAAATGAAGTGGGTAAAAATCATAGAAGATCAGAATTATATCTCAAGAGGTAAAAAAAACGTAAGTGATTTTCTCATATCTGCATGTCTAAGTCTTAGTGGACAGAGGATCCATATACTAACAAGAAAAGAACGTAGCATCACTAGTGAGTTATCAACAAACTGATCTTAGGTATTCTCAAGTCACAAGTGAAGCAAGACTAGGAAATCATGCAATAATTATTATGCTCCTTTTTTCTGTAAGTATTTTAAAATCGAAATTGATTTGATCCATATTTGTTGTCTGAAGTGTGGCACTAAAACATATTGAAGTTGAATGATTGAATTATATATTTCTCTCAAAAATCGTACCTAAATTTAATATGATGACAATTATATATATCACCCGAAAAGTTAAAAAGAAAGTCATCAATGAATTTAAAGTCATACGAAGGTGCGCAAGAGTAAAAAAGAAAAAAACAAAGTTGCCTTACTTTATATGAGGATCATTTAAGCAAAAAGGGCAATAATGCTACAGTCCTTGAGGTTAAGTTTTTTTTTTTCCCCCTAAATTAAGAAATAAAAACTAAGAATTTGGCTCAAATATATGCCCCTTGATAGCTACAATAGTTGGAGGTGTCGGACTAATTGAGTGCGTACATATACATAAACACATATATATACACAATATCTGTTCTATTTTACTTGATAATATTTGATTGGAAATAAGTTTAAGACATTAAATTGTCTTATTATATGTTATACTAGTAGTACTGAAAGAAGATATTAAAGTAATGGAGTATATGCATTTCTTATAAAAAGTGTTAGGAAATTGTTTAATATTATCACTTTTTTCACTTTTTCAGGTGTTTAACACATAATCATGCATGTCACTTTGTCCGAATTTAATTAGTGCAAGACTCACCCCGGTCCATTAAGAATAGTTTATTTATTTATTTATTTATGTTATGATAGGATATATTTCCCATTGTTTAATATGAGCAGCATTTTTGGCAATTTCTCGGACTCTTCCAATTAATATATTCAATATTTTTCCCAATCGCAATAATATTTTTCTTCCTTTTTGACCATATCAATTATTATAAATTTAAATGAGTATTAGCTCCCTGGTCTCGTACCTAGTCTGGTGCTACATAGAATTAGGTTGCTCCACGACCCCAAATTTGAGGAAAAAAAATTCAATTAGTTGTTTATTCATAACCATTGATCTTTCTGCATGGTGAATCGATTCCACTTATCTATTGGAAAAACAAATTAAAAAATTGAAATAATTGAATTACAAATCATTAAGCGTATTACATATTAGATGGAGTTAAGGAACGAAGTGTTAAATATCAAATTAAGTTATTTAGACTTGAAAAGATCACCTATACGCGTCTTCCATGTGTTTTTGTGCAGCATAAAACATGTATAGTTTTATTGACCCGTTTCTCCACATCTTCCAATTAGAGATTCAAGTAATTGGTCTACCCAAATATTCGTGATTTTCGACATTTTCACAGCTGTTTGCTGAAGGATGTTTCAAGGTATAATCTACTATTTAAAACTCTGTCACCATAGCTTGACATTTTACTATGGTGAATTATTTACACAAACTAATTTAGAATTAAGGCATAGTCTATTGAATCTCTTATAAAGTTTTTCATGTTCGATAACGCTAACACTGAAAATTGATGATTAGCTGCAACATGAAGGTAATGATGATGACATATGAACGTTTTTATTTTCTTGTAAATTATTTTACAATAATTATAAGATACTAATTACACGCGTACAAGCATAAGCCTTTTTTTTTTTTTTTTGAACCACCTCTATTCCAACTTAAATTTATTTATTAATATATCTGAACAGTGTAATGTGAATAAGTACAATCCAACCTAACCTTACTAATCCTAGAGTGAACTAAAGGCGCAAAAATTCTCTCTCTTACTGTACATCACATAAGAAGTAAGAACTGGCAAAAGTAAGAGTTTATCAAGTACCCTAAGGTAATACATACATTTTGAACTTGTAGCAAATGTAGATTCATTGTAAGCCTATGGTTTGATTAATTACTGATATAATGTTTGATTAGATTACTTACCTGATTTAATCGGAATTGGTGAATTTAAATTTCCGTATATAATGAAGGTTATTAGATTAAAAATCCAACCGAATCAACTTCTTGAGCTAATAGCCGATCATCAGTTGGTAGCGAATATTTTAAAATAACATTTGGTAATCATTTACATTTGAAAATATTAATTAATTCGTCCATGGGCTAGGCTGAGTTGGGCTAGTGTTTTGAAGGCCCTTCAAATGACTTTTTTTGGCGCGGATTGTCCTTCATTTGGGGTGGTCTTTAATTTTTGTCCTTCAAATTGATGGTCTTTAAGTTTTGCCTTCTTTCGTCTTTTTCTCCATAATTCTTTTCCCTTTTATTGGACAAGTTGGCATCACTATCAGGTTGTGAGTTCGAACCCTAATAGTAATATTCCTATATATTTGTATTTAAAAATACAATAAATAGCTTTAAAAAAAAAAAATCGCAAGGCAGATGTTTGGATTCCCAAGGCAGAATTTTGAAGAGGACTACTATGGGATTATGACAGATGATTGCAAACTACCACTTATACTAATGGGGCAAAGTTTGCATTTCAAGATTCCACGGTATGGGGCAAAGTTTCTTGCAAACTATGCCTTATCATCTGCGATAACTTATGAATCAAAATAACAAAGAAGCATATTATTTTCTCGTATGTAAGTTTGCTAAGGCATAACTCGTTTGCGGGCAAAACGCTATACACTTCAGTTTGCATAGGCAATTGGTTGCATTTTGAAATCGTGCAAAATGCCCAGTGTATAATTTAGGGAAAGAACGGTATATCTAATAGTTTAAAAAATAATCCGCTCTTCTCCTCGATTTTTTTAGTGTCATATCTACAATTTAGGGTGACTCTTGGTGTTTGTGTCGATGCCACCGAAATCCATTTTTTACTATAGTTAGGTTTTAGCAAGCAAACTATTAAATAGGTTCATTTTGATGGGCAAAAATTAAAGACCAATGGGCATTTTTGTTGTGTTTTTCTAGGCAAAATGATTTTTTTCTTTATTATCTATATATAATATATCAAACAAAAAATATAAAAGACAATTTGATAAAGTTTCTCTATGTCTTGTTCTGAATTTTTTTTTCTTTAATTTTTTACCATTCGAATCCTAAAATTTCGCGAGGTTTTGGTTCTTAATCCACGAGAAAAAAAAAATGTAGAATGAGCCATGAAGTTTTGAGCCCTATTACATGAACCATCAGTAAGAAAAAAGTCATAGTCGCACTTAATTTGGA
Organism: Lycium ferocissimum; assembly: GCF_029784015.1. NCBI lineage: Eukaryota > Viridiplantae > Streptophyta > Magnoliopsida > Solanales > Solanaceae > Lycium > Lycium ferocissimum. Next base: position 35,108,207 of record NC_081345.1, on the reverse strand, counting down.
CCACAACTTTTGTGGAGGAGAAGGGCAAAATTAAATATGTCTTATCATTTTGATGGGCAAAAATTAAAGACCACCCCAAAATATTTTTTTAGGGCATTTGAACCTAGAACCTCGATATTTTTGCCCTGTAAATTTTAAAATCGTTTTTTTAAGATTGAATGAAAAATATGATGACAATTAAATATCGTCGTTTGAAGGACGTGGACAAAAATGCACGATTGTCCTTGCTCGGGGGGTGGTCTTTAATTTTGTGATTCAAAATTTATATCTCTATTGTCTTTAATTTTTACCAATTTGCCTAATGGAGTAGCATTTAAAAAAGTGTTAAATGAGGTTTTTTTCACTTGTGGTCTAAAATGGTCATAGATATTTGTGTTGATGTAAATCAAAAAAAAGGTGAAGATTTAAGTTGTTATTTATTAAATTAGAAATGTATTATTCTTTTTGGGACATGCTATTAAAATTTAAATGAAAGTGTCACAGTAAAAGAACTTGACGAAGAAAAAAATTATTTTTTAGATATTATATTTGCATTCATTGTTTATTCAAACTTTTTGCCTAATCTCAAGTTTACATGATGTTAATAATTGATTATCATTAATATAATCTATGTAAATACTTATAAGACATAATGGCCTTTTGGTTACTTTCTTAGAGGATACAAGCCTATTTAAAACATTTTGATTCTAAGATTGTCACATAATGCGGCATTTAGAATTGGTATAAGTGTAATAACGATGGTGCTTCTAAAGGCAATCCTGGTCTAGTTCCTATGGTTTTTGTACAATAGATTGGATTGGAGATTTGATTGTTTATTTGGGCCATTTTAATGTGGTGGGAATTAAGCGGGTATTTGAACCTATCTTACTGTGAATCATGAAGTAAGATATTTAATTTTGGAGTACCCCTAAGGTAATTTTTTTTGAAGAATGTTGTTGATGGAGTTTGGGATAATGGTGTATAGTCACGAGAGGTTTGGATGGTTTTAATGTGATTATACAACATGTATACGTGCAAACAAAACCTAGATTTTGCGGGCTATGTTTTAATTCATTTAGCCTGTGCGAAGGAGGATTTAGCTGGTAAGGCCATTTTGATGTACAAACATGACTTTGTGACTCCACGCAACTTCTAATATGTTAGTTAGTTATTGTGGTTAAATGAGAGCAAAAATGATATTATGGATCTCTAGATTTTGTTTTTTTTTAAATATTTTAATTGACTAGATTATCTTGTGCAAAACCTTTATCATTTTAATCTGCAGATTAGCCATATTTTGGTTAATTTAAAGGTTTTAAATGGACAATAGTTCTTGGACAAAATAAACTAGTTAATTATAAGGATTAATCCTCCAAGAATACTTTTGAAACTAGAGAGTCTAAAATGTCATAGATATTTGTGTTGATGTAAATCTTCTAGATCACAAGTGTAACTCAATCTTCAAGGTTACACAAGATTTATAGTTGAATTATTTTTAAATAAGAGATAGGTTTCTATGAACTATTATTTTTTTTAACTTGCACCGGACTTTGTGGTGCGAAAATAAAGTCATGTCGGAAAACCATGTTTCTTTGCTTTATGGTGGATTGGATGATTCCGGTGGAGAATATAGAGTATTATGTGGTTTGAGATAATATGTTTGCATTCATTGTTTACAAATTTAAACAACTTTTGACTAATCTTTTTTTTGAAGTTTATTATGATGTTAATAAATATCTCCGGTAAGTATTACTTAGTGGATGCTTAATAAAAAAAAAAAAAAAATCTCCGGATACATCCATGTAGAAATTAGAATGCGCGGAATGATATTTATCCGTTGTAAACGGAAATAAGAAAAAGAATACTACTCAAATAACATAATTGATGGGTATAACATCAAATCTCTATTCCCGTCGAAGTTTAAATATAGTATTGGTTGAGATGTCATATCTTTCAATTGATATATACACAATTGGAGAGGCAGATCACCAGTATGAGCAATTAATCCTTATTTGGGAAAGATTAACACGGCGCTTCTTATATCATCTAATGATTAATGAGTATTAAATTGAAGTTCTCCTATATTACAGAAACCGTCAATTCCTATCCCAAAAATATACTTATAATACTATGCTTTGTCCTCTTCTGATCTTATGTTGAAGTATATAGTGTAGTGTGGTGAAGTTGTTCGTGACCATAATTGGCATGCTTCTAATGTAAGAAAGCACCATAATTGTAAAATTAGAGATGACACAAAATTAACACTTGAACTTGTGTACAAGAGCAGGAGCGCACAACAGAGCTTGAATTGTCGGAAAAACTTAAATACATTTGATACTTAAAGCATCATCATAAATACATTACACGTCAATATATATAATTTAAATCTATGTGCATTTTGTGATACGCTCAATTAGCGAATGATTTACTAGCATAATCTCAGATTTTCAGTGCTTGCCGCCACTTCTTATGATCTTCAACTACATTTTCTTGCAGGCATAAGGCCAAATCAAACTTGTGTGTACATGAAATCAGTGAACCAAGTTTCACAATTTCAATAATTTGCTCTTCACTTAGTTCTGGGAAATTCTTGTCATTGTGTAACATTATGACATGGTTTTTTAGCTCAGGAAGTTTCTGCTCCTTTACATAGACTTCCTCTTTCTTGTTGTACATCACATAGAGCACCATTTGGAGGACACCAAAGATGAATCCCATAACATTTGGAATCTATTCATTGAAAAGAAATGAAGGAAAAATATTAGCATCAAAGTTCAAGAAATATATGCATGAAAATTAAGAGTTGGAAGTGAATTAAGCCAAAAGAAAAGCTTACAGCAATGTTGAAGTCATTTAATAGAAGACCATAGAAGAACCACATTACAGCACTTAGAGTGAGGAAAACAGAGAGGAGAAGTGACATGGACTCCACACTCTTTGTGTTAATTACTTGTCTCTGCATGAAAGGAGAAAATGGATACCATTATTTTCATTCATGAACAAAGAAAACCAAAAGATACAAACAACGATAACTACGTCTCAGTCGCAAATAAGTTGAGATCGATTATATGAATCTTCACTGATCATGTTAATTACTTCATATAAATTCATGTCAGGCAGATACTATATAAAATAGAAATGAATATATAAACAAAATAAAAATTACTTAAATTTCATTATATTTTTTGCCAACCTATAAATCTCTTAAAGGTAAGACATAAAGTAAAAGTGCTAACATGGTAAAATTATATTTTCAACTAATAGATATCGCCTATATAGATACCTCATAAAAGAATTAAGGAAAACAAAGAGGTTTTTCAGTAATTTATATGTTGATTCTTGCATGAATAAAAACTTACCACTATGCATAATGGTGCTGCAAGCACACATAATGAAGACACAAGGCAAATGGATCCAACCACTTGCACACGAACTACTCCTTCGAATAGAAATTGAGTGACAAGGACAATAGCTCCAAAGGCACCAATCACTGATAAAAGTAGTAGCTTTACAGTTTGGACCTGCATTTGGAGGTCCGAATTTTAATTTTCTTTCTATAGGACTTTTTAGAAATAATTGGTGTTGAATTTTCTTGAATGAATTTAATTACCCGGGCTTCCTTTGGTGCATAGAAAAGGTAGAAGCCGACATATATAGTTTCAATGAAGCACCCAAATGAGTTTATAGTGATGATAAGGGTGGTATTGCTCTTGAGAAATGCATAGTAAATCCAAAGCATTGCACTGAATAGAGCAATCACATATGGAATTACTTGATAGCCTTCTGTTGATTTCTTCTTGTAAATGTTACAAAAGGTCGGCCTGCAGGACCATATATAAGTATGTAAATTAATTGATCGATCGTGCAAGTTGTAACACAAAAAAAAAAAAAATGCACACCTAGAAAGAGGGAAAAAAAGAATATAATGAACTAGAGACTTACAGCGGAGAAAGGAAAACAAAAAAGGAGACAATATTTCCTGAAAGAAAGTGGAAGCAAAAGAGGGTTAAAAATCAAAAGTGCGAAATAACAGGAAGATATAAATCCACATAATTATCCATGATTTAAATTATTACATAATGCATATAATTTATTCGTGTATAATTCTATTTTAATACTAACAAAACTGAAAGGGATTTACCTAGGACACCAAATGAAAAAGCCCAGTCACCAGAATAATCAGCCATTCTTTTTTTTTTTTTTTTTTTCAGAAGTAAGAAATGCCTTGGCTTGTTCTGTTAGTCGCTAACAATTGCAAGAACTTAATATTTCTACTTGACAATGAAATGAAGAGGGCTCATATTGACAGATTTATATAGCAAGAGTAGGAAAGTAGGGTCATTATTGGAGATGTCTCCTTTATTGCTTTCTTTTTATAATTTGTATAAACACCAAAGCACTTTCAACATTGGCTAACCTTTTCTTTTTTGGTTAAGTGGCAGGGTTTCATATCCTAAAAGAAAGGGGCCCCATATGGAACTTTTGTTATGTCATCTCCCAATCATATAGGCACTAAGCTTAAAATTCATGCATTAAATTGGTTGAGGGGTACGTTAGATTCCCTTTTTTTTTCTGTACAAAAATGTGCTCTTATTCAGCAGAAAGAATAGATCGTAAAGTGACGGAAATCAAAGACCCACCAATGTTTGCAATTTGGCATCAATAATACAAAGTGGCCGGGGCTATAATAGTGTCATCAATTACTACGCCATGGATGATGCAAATCATCAGAGTATAAACTGCTTTGGAAGCTCTGTTATAGGCTTATCTTGACTTGGTGGATTGTGCAATTGAACCAATTTCTTTGGAAATACTGATAATGTGGACTGTGGAGCATGATTGGCCAGGTTCTTTTCTATGTAAAGTTGGGTTTCACTGGAAGACGGGCCTCATCTACTTTGGCAACTATATATACGAGAAATTATAAATGTAATTCTGGGCAAACAATTTATTTTGCAACTCCACTAAATTAAAAATTGTTTCTCTTTTGGGTATCACCATTTGGTGTATTTATTAGGCATAGTAATTTGACTCATTAAAGGGGAAACCCTCCATATTAGGAAAGCAAACTTTGTTACAATATCATGCCATGACATTTTGAGCGCGCGCACACAAAAGAAATCACCTAGTATATAGTATATGACCGGGGTGTTCGGGTTATATGACCGGGGCGGGTGCGGCCATTGCCCGGGTGAACACCACGGGCAAAATCGATGTATATTTAGAGTAAATTTTCTACATGTTTATGTACATATACCCGAAACCAAAAAAATTACAGTGTATATTTAGAGTAAATTTTACGTGTTTATGTACATATATTAACTTTTGAACACCCTGAACAAATACAAAAGACTAGCTCAAGTGATTCAGTTGTTTTTTCCGAATACCCTGAATGAAAATCCTAGATCCACCACTGTATATGCCGACAGTAATACAGAGACTTTCCAGTATACATTAAAGAAAATGAGTCTTAGTCAGGTACTCAGGTTCACTATCCCTTCTATCTCTGGATAATTGCAATTAAAAGGTATGCTACTTTTGCTATCAAATACGTATATTAACTTTACTATATCTGCCGATTACAAAACGTGGTCCTACTTGAGAGTTAAGGGCGAAGACTGAAATAAGAAGTCATTTTAAACATAAAAAGATTCAAAATCATATTACCTTTTGAGTTGTCTTTTACTAGATAAACATGTAAGTCTCAGCACGACAAATCGAACTAAACCTCACAAACAGCTATTCATTAAAAATGTAGTTTTTTTTTTTTCCCGTGCCTTATCATCAATTAATATTGAAACCAAAATTTTCATTATTATCACCAATTCCACTTCTTTTTTTCTTTTTTTTTTGGGTACGTATTAATTCCAGTTCATGTTTGAGGTTGAAGTGAGATAATTTTTCTTGGATAAGGTTCATCTTCAATCCACCTTTATGATTAGAAAAGGAAAATAATGGGAGACAACAAGAGGACGAAACTTTAGGATTTTGTGGATGGTGTAATCCTCCAATTTCAGCAGCCACTAATCCCTTCGAATTACTTTACTTTCCTATCTTTGAAGCCATGAAGGACGTGGCTAATTTATCCTCAGCCCCATACAAAATGAATATACACACAAATATTTCATTCCTCTCCTTTTCCTTTCCTTTCTTCTATCTAAGTTCTCTTTTTCTTTTGACATGTTATTTAAATATGAGGTGAAAATTATCCAAGCCTATTGAAGGAGACAATAGCTCGTTCTCCCAATTAATTATGTAGGACAACCTAACACCCCATCCATTAATACATGCCTCGAGACTGAATGAAATCACAATCTAGTAATTGCAACAGAACCTAAATCAAATATATGTACCAAACGTGTCTTTCCTTTTAACTTGCTTTGCCCTAAACTCCTACTATAACGAGCCGATTTCCACCTAAATGATGTTTGCAAATTGTTCTTTTCTAAAGCAAAAAAGATCATCGTTCTGATCATGACTTGAAACCAATTATATGATCCTAAGACTGGAGGAATAGAGGACGTCAGGTTCTATGGTGTAGTGGTTAGCACTCTGGACTTTGAATCCAGCGACCTGGGTTCGACTCCCGGTAGGACCTTTTTTCTGACAAGTTCTCCTTTTTTTCTTTTTGTCTCCTCTATCCCATAAAGGTAGAGATAAGGCATGGGGGTATGTTGTTGTTGCTCTCATTCACAAAGTAACCTTGAAATGGTTTTGGGAAAAGATCATGGATGCCTCCTCAAACAAAAAAAATTACCCGCCCATACCCCCATTACTTATGTATTCCCAGAAAAAATTAAAAATATTTACCTGAGATGCCCCCCAGTTACCCTCAGTAATGATACCAACATGGTATATAAATATACTAAGATGGTATTATGCAAAATGTTTCAATCCTTCTCTTAGTCCTCCATGATACCATCATGGTATATAAATATACTGAGATAGTGTTGTGAAAAATGCTTCAGTCCTTCTCTTAGTCCTCCATGATACCATCATGGTATATAAAATATACTAAGATGGTATTATGGATGATCATATTCATATACCGTGATGGTATCATAAAGAACTACTTCAGTCCTTCAATGAAACACTCCTCTATGATATTATCGCTGTATATACATATACTATGATTGTATCATGGAGGACTGCCTCAGTCCTTTAATGAGACACCTCTCAATACTATGATACCCTCGTGGTATATAAATATACTGAGACGGTATCATATAGGACTGCTTCAGTAGTTCTCTTAGTCCTCTATGATACCATCATGGTATATAAATATACCGCAATGATATCATGGAGGAAGGGGTTTCGGAGAGGGGGGCACGTCGTGTAAATAGTTTTGGGCGAGGGGGTACGGCGGGTAATTAGTTTAGAAGGGGCATGGGTCCGGTAATTATTTTATTGGAATTTTTACTTGTAGTAGCTTCTTTTAAGACCTAATTATTAATAATAATTACTCTTTCATTTAATTATAATTAATAGCTATAGGGATTTTGTAAATTACCATTCGTAGCTACACCAAAATACATAGAATTGGAGTGGCTGAAGTGGTTATTGGGCGAGGCTCTCCCCCTGCCCGCCCAGGTTCAAACCTGACCAACAACATTTCTTTTCTTCAATATTTTCCCTAGCTTCTTTTTCTTGTATTTGAGTGTATTTCGGCATATGTATTTGGCTCATATTTGTATCTATATGTATTTGGCTTGAGTGTATTTTTTCATATGTATTTGGCCTGAGTGATTTGTATCTAAATGTACAAGACAAAAAGCTCAAATACATATAGGATACAAGACATATGACATACATTCAAATAAAGTTCAAATACACGTGACATCAGATACATGTGACATCAAATACATATGAGATACCATATGAGCCAAATACAAATACACTCAAAATACAAGGAGAAGAAGCCAGGAAAAATATGTAAGTAAAGTAATGTTGTTGGCTGGGTTCGAACCTGGGCGGGCAAGGAAAGAGCCTCGTCCAAATACATGCGAAATACACAGCTTCTCAAATACACGCGAATTCACACGTATTCTGCTGTATGTTAGCAACGAGCTGAAATTATGAAATGGTAGCTACGGTTTGTAAGTGCCACCTTTAAGGTAGTTATTACTGTAAATTTGCCTATTTTATTTTTGGAAGGTATTTAGTTAGTTTCCCTATGGTTTTAGATAGGTCCAGTCCCATGTTAATCTAAGGCCCAAAAGTGGTGATTGTATCAGGTATGATTAACTAGGCCAAAATCATGCGCCAGAAAAGAGTCTAGTGATTAATTGGGCCAACAAACTTCTGTTCACAGGGGCATTGGCATTTGTATGGGCTTATTTATCATTGAAGTCACGAGTCGTTTGGCAAAAGAAGTAATTGCACGGCAAATCCTTCAAATGAACTGGTCTTTAATTTTTGTTCTTCAAATGGGCTGGTCTTTAATTTCCCCCCTTCAAAATCGAACTTATGTGTAACAGGGTATAAATTCTTTAAGGGATCTGGCATAACTTGTTAATATTATGATTCGTAAGTTATGTCATTCTAAGCATAAGTTCGAGTTTGAAGGCTAAAAATTAAAAACATCCCATTTGAAGGATAAAAATAGAACAACACAAAATAGGGCCAATTTCAAACGATCCCTTGGCAAGAAAACAGATCATTTGCACTTTTGTACCTATTTTGTGCTGGTCTTAATTTTTTAACATGATACGCTTTAAAGAAAAAAACTTGCGCCCAGCGTAAGTTCGATTTTGAAAGACAAAAATTAAAGACCAGCTCATTTGAAGGGCAAAATTAAAGACTAGTCCATTTGAAGGGCAAACCGTGCAATTACTTGCAAGAAAACCTGAAGACTACTTGGCATTTTTTGCCATGGACGTGGTACGCAAAATTATAGAAAGACGTTCGATTGAAATGCTTTCTGTTATTATCTTAAAAGAAATAATGAAAAAGACAACGAATAAGTAGAATGCAACTGTATAGTTGGCACTTGACATTGGTTGTTGGCAGTTGGCATCGCACATTAATACCTATTATAATAATTCCAATCAATTACTAATACAAGTGTATTGTTTAATAGTACTATTTTAGTTTTTCTTGGGACACCTTTGCGTTTCTGGGTCAACTCAAATACCGAATTAGTTGGTAAACTACCAGTTATCCTCAAATGTGTAGAGTGTGTGGCTGTATTGAAAATTTCCAATCCAGGCTGCAAAGTATGTATTCATAAACAGATCACAATCAAGAGATCGTGGTAATTGATGTTTGCATTTATATAATAATCTCGACCTTTTACGTGATTTTAATTAGATGTCAAGCCATAAAGATTTGTATCTTTTAATACTTGATTATGTATCTTTTAATACTTGATTATGAACCATCTACTTTGTTAAAACCTTGTTGAATTAGACTTACTAATTTGTTAGAGCATGGCTGAGGGCTTGAGGCCATCTGGCCGTAGTCAGTTGTATAATTGACGTTTCGTTAAAACCTTATTGAATTAGACTTACTAATTTGTTAGAGCATGGCTGAGGGCTTGAGGCCATCTGGCCGTAGTCAGTTGTATAATTGACGTTTCGGAGTACCTTTTTTTTTTTTTACAAGAAGAATGGTGGCAACTGTTTTTAGGCGTCATTGAATCATAAATGGGTTTTAATGCATAATTAAAAGTTTTTTCCTATTGATTTTAAAGACATGAAGTTTTCATATCATTTGATTTCGTAATGTATAATTAAGGTCAATGTTTAACTTTTTAGTATTATAGAATCTGAATTTCCGATTAAATATTTATGTCTTAAAATTGATGGATATATAAATTAAAGAGGATATTAACTTACCCCGAACAACTAGTGAATATCTTTATTTGTTTTTCGCCTTTGCATATCCAAATTGTATATTTGGAGAAGAACTCGATTTACCTATATCAAAATCTTTGATAGTATTTAAGTTTGATCTTATTGTAAGTACCTGAAATCGTGACAAGTTAGTGTTATTTTTAGTTTATGACTAAGTTACGTTTTGATACATAAAATATAAATCGGGGGATTTCGAATTCTATTGCGATATTGGTTAAATTCATTATCGATTCCAATTGTTTATTAACTCCTAATTGATGTCGTTTGTACTAGATATATTAGTGGACCATCCACCATTTGATGTTCTATTATGCTGACATACCTTATTGAGTAGTTGTGGTAATTTACAGTTGAATTTATTTTTTATTACATGTGGGTTAATGTTGTGACAATTTATAACAATGACTTTCACACAAATAATCATCTTTAGTTGGAATTTTTTTGTTTCACCAGTGCTACACCACAGTAAAAGATGGGTAATTTGGAACTTTGGAAAGAGAAAGGGTCGGGAATTCCATAATTTGTCCTCCACTTCCGCAATCCAAAATACTTGCCTTCAATCATTACAATAGCCACTCATTCCTCAGGCTAAAATTTTAGGGTGTGTTTGGAACGAATCATTTTTTTATTTCGAAAAATAAATGACTGTTCACTTATTTTGTATATTTAATAAGTAAATAAGAATATTCTTTTAAATTTTTAATGTATAATTTAAACAAACACTATAAGAATGTAATTGAGATGGATGTGAAGTCGGGTTGGGGTGGATGGAGTATTGAGGTTTGGTGGGGGTGGAAACTAGAAACAACACAATCCACATCACTCGTGAGACTTGGTTTCCTTGTGTAACAAAAAATCATTTTTCTATTTTTAAAGAATTTATTTTCAATCCAAGGTCTATCCAAACAACCTCTTTACCCACAAAGGTATTTGGCCTTTTCGAACTCTATCTCTAATTCATTAGAGGCACGGAAAACAACGAGATCGAAAATTATTCAAACTAACATATTGGAAATCAATCGGCTAAAGGGTAAGATTTGCGTAGACTCACCCTCCCTGCCCCACTTGTAGCACCACATTAGGTATGTTTTTTAATAGAAACAAGTTTTTTCTGAAAAAGTTTTCTACCAAACACACCATTAAATCTAAAACCAACTTGGAAAGTATTCCATTCAAATCTACTGTATAATATATAATTAACGCCGCCACCGCCCATTTAGTAAAAAAAAAAAATTCACTCCCTTTTTATAACACGGGAGTATCACCGTGATGTGACGCCATCTCCCTCGTGGCTAACACAGTCAACGTGATTCCCAGATTTTCAGTCAAATTGCAAAATAGAAGAGATACTGGAGCAGTACTAATTGCAATAATAAAAGTTATAGACAAAAATAAACAAATAAAAAGCCGCCTTTTTTCCTTTAGTGCTTTCTTTTCATTGACCTTTTCCCGATTCAATTTGTACAGCTTTTTTCTTCCCTAATTAGAGAGAGAAAGAGAGAGAAAAAAAGATATGAATGGAGTTGCTCCGCCGAGGAGTTCCGGTTCCGACGGCGGCGGTGTCGATAATACGGCGCTTCTCAGAGCCTATCAGACCTGGAAAGGCAGTAATGTAAGTAATCGATTTTTAACTATTTTAAGCATATTTAGGTTTTATAATTATTATTAGTGTGATTTTGTATTTTTCTGCTTAAATTTTTTTCAATTGAATTCTCGGTTTTAGTGGAATCGATTTATTTCTGCTTCTCCTACTTTAAGCATATTTTAGGTTTTGTAATGATAATTAGTGTGATTTTGTATTTCCTGCGTAAGTTTTTCTCCAACTACCTTTTGTACAAGTCTGATAATTTCAGTGGAATCGATTTGTTATTTTGATCTCTAGCTGCTAGAGATAGTTGAAATCAACGATATTATTGAACTCATTATTTCCACCTACTTTAAGCATATTTTAGGTTTTATAATGATTATTACTCTGATTTTGTATTTTTTCTGCTTAAAATTTTTTGTAGGAGTTTTGATTATTTCAGTGGAATGGATTTATTATTTTGGATCTCTAACTGTTTGAGATAGTTGAAATCACGATATTATTGAACTCATTATTTCCCTCATTTTCAGATTATTTGAACTTCATAGTCCATATTATGGAATTACTTTTGTAATTCACGTGGTAGATTTTAGCTTTAAAAAATAAGTTTTTGATAGCAGTTTTGTATTATAACATCTGTTTTATCGAGTTTTGGCCTGTAAGAATACACAGTAGTCAGGAGATAGTATTTGGTTTCCTTGTTGGTTTCCTTGTTTCAATTTATTTTGGAGGTTCAGCAGAGGTTTGTGATGACATGTCATTTAGATTGGAGATAAGAGTGTGTTTGAGCTAATTAAGCTCATCCAGAAATAGAAATAAGAAATAAAAAAAAGAGGGCAGCCCGGTGCACAAAGCATCCCGCGTTAGCAAGGTCCAAGTAAGGGCCGCATCCCAAGGGGTGTGATGTAGACAGCCTAACCTAATGCAAGCATTAGTGGCTGCTTCCACGGCTCGAACCTGTCACCTATAGGGCACATAGAGACAACTTTGCCGTTGCTCCAAGCTCCCCTTCAAATAAGAAATAAAATGGTATGCAATTATAATATGCTCTCAGAATCATTATCAGGTGGGAAAGTGATGTTGCTCGGTTGTGCATTAGTTGAGGAAAGATCTCCTGCAGCTAGGGTAGTGAATTATTAAGTGGTAAGGTTTCAACGTAGGTAAAGAGTTAGTATATGATTGAGCTTGCATCCGAGGATGTGGTCTAGCGGTGAATGAAGTGGGATGAAAACCATGGAAGTTTAGGGTGAAAATGCGAGTAAGACAAAAATGTTATGTGATTTCTTTTCTTTTGCCTAAGACTTGGTGGCGAGAGTTACCCTGTACCTGTGCTGTTAGGTAGCAGGTACCTAATGGAATAATTGAGGTTTCCATAAGCTGAAGATCAAAACAAAAGGGAAAAAAAGTTGCAAGAGTCGTTTAGTAACCTTAGGTATCTCTCTGGGAATCAGAAGTAAGTACGAGAGTCCAAAAAGCATAATTGCAGCAAAATTCTGTATTCCGACTCTCTAAAGAGAAAAAAAGAATAAACAGTGAGGTAATACTTGTAGACCCCAAAATCTTCTCCTCATCCAGAATAAATACTACAGTACTATACAAAATCAAATAACTTGAAGGAAAGGAAAGGAAAAGAAGAAAAAACATAAGCTATCCCAACTTATCAAAGAAAGGGAAAAAACCATAAGCTACCCCAAAAAAGGGAAGTACTATACTATCTATTTCCAGAACCTTGTGCAAAACCAATTAGGTACATACAAATACATTAAGTCGAAAATTTTACTGCTAACAGAACTTTACTGACATTGCCTTTTGCCATAAAGAGCAGCATGTATAGTTGGCATGTTATCCCAGTTAGCTATATTGTTGTTTGTTGCTAAAATTTTGACATTCTTTTCTTTTTGCATTTCTGGTTGTCTTAATTAGCACATCTCATGATTTGCTTACTCTTTCTAAATTTAAGTACTGCCTTTTGATTGTGCAGAAATTTTGTCTTCAAGGAAGGTTCATATTTGGGCCTGATGTGAGGTCGCTCTTTATGACTATCTTCCTTATAGTTGCCCCAGTTGCTGTGTTTTGCATCTTTGTTGCAAGGAAACTTGTAGATGATTTTGCTGGTCACTGGGGGTGGTCTATCATGGTCGTAGCTGTTGTTTTTACAATATATGTAAGTGCTTATATTCTGTTTCCTTGAAAAATGTGTCATCAAAAATAAAATAAAATAATATACCTCTTGTATTTTATGGTTACATTGGTCGTCTTAGCTGGTTGAATTAAAGCAAGTGTTATGCCTTTTGATCATTTTCAGATAATGCAAGTCTCTCCTGATCACTTGTCTATCTTTCTATCTAATTATGTAAATACTGTGTCATTTACTTAGCCGTTCCTTTTGTTTCTTGCAAATGCATTCAATTTGGGCACTTAAGTCAGTCTGGTGATTTATGAATGAAAACAGGTTTCCTTTGCACAATAATTATAACTGTTGAAAACGTGTCAAAAAAGCCTAGGTATTTATGATATATTAACTGTGAACTAATCGCAAGATCATCTGCCATTGCTTAACTTTTTGGCTTTACATACTAGTTCTAGTCTGTTTAGATTTTTTTTTTGATAAAGTACATTGCTGGCATCAAGCCTCTTGTCTTGATAAAGTTCATAAAGGTAACAGGAATCTATTGGGGACAAGTATTGATTCCGTTTAATGTGAGGATATTCCATATGGATCTCCTATTCCTTTCATTCCAGATGCTGCAGCAGGTATCATCTTCCATAATATGTAGATTTCATGAATAATTATGTCAAACATATAAAATCGTCAGAGCATCCCGTACACCACCGTTGTGAAGAAAAAAAAGGCCATAGCATGCTTAGTTAGTTAAACAAGAGGTTAGGTACTTTTTTGTACGATGCAGATAATATTTTGAAGATGCTATTGGGTTCAAAGACCAAGTCCGTCTTCTCCCAATTTTTTGTAGTTGAACTAAATGAATTGTTGCTACTAAACAAAGATGGATTTGTTTCATAAATTACCTGATCCGATGCAGTGTGGATCAACTTTTGAGAATCTACTGAACAAAGAAGAGGCACTAAGTAATGCATAACAAGTGGAAGATGTCCTGCAGTCTATTTCAAAAACAAAAGTGAAAGTCTTTGCATGGAGAGCAGGGTGGTTTCATCTATTCTCAAGAGGCTAATAAAAGAAAGACAGAAAACTTTTACTAATTTGCCAGATTTGTTCTTGCCTTCACTACTTGCATAATTTCTATTAATTGCAAATTTTTGGCGTTTATTCCTTCCCTCTTTACTGTGTTGGTGGATTTAATTAACTTTTATTATTCAATAAAATTATTTACCTAATCCAAAAAAAAAAAAAAAAAAAAAAAAACTCTTTAACTTTTATTATACTGGTTCTTTTTACTTAGTACTGGTATTTGGGACACTTGATAGTGAGTTGGGTGGTGATGGAAGTTGGGATATTCCTTTATTTTCTTCTGCACTAGAGAATGACTCTAGTTTCTTGCAGGTTTATGTTCATTTCCTAGATATCATAAAAAAGTGGATGGCCTGTTTTCTTGTTTTACTAAGTATATCATGTTAATACAGACGACCTTCTGAATTCTTCGTATGAAAAAGGATTTCTGATGTTTCTTGCTAATTTCTATAACAGAAAGGAACTATTAATTGGGTTGTTTCCTTAACCTTTATTTTATGGCCAAGAGGGAATATAGATTCGTGAGTTAAAATAGAATGTAATAAAGGTTTTTTTTCTTCTTCTTAAAAGGTCTTAGTCCTGCTTCTAGTGACATCTGGAAGAGATCCTGGTATAGTTCCTCGCCATTCTCACCCTCCAGAGCTAGAAAACTTTGAAGGAAGTATTCCAGCTGGACCTGGTCGAACTCCACAATTACATTTGCCCCGTATGAAGGACGTGAATGTCAATGGAATAACTGTAAAAGTCAAATATTGTGATACCTGCATGCTGTACAGGCCTCCACGCTGTTCTCACTGTTCAATTTGCAATAACTGCGTGGAACGATTTGACCATCACTGTCCCTGGGTCGGGCAATGTATTGGATTGGTGAGCACTTTATCCTAGTGTCTGAAGATATTTTCCGCCTTACTGTTGCACCCTACAATATGTTCATGTCTTTGCAGTTTATTTTCCTCTAAAAAAACATATCTTTGCATTGCATGGATGGTTGTTGATGTCTTGCCCCTCGTTTTTCTTAGTGCAGTAATAAACACACTTCAAATTCTTATTTTCTTTATTAGTTTCATAACTTTAACTTCTCAGCAGGCAGTATTCCAAAAATTTCTTTAAGTCCGATTGTTGGCATTTTGAACAATTTGTGATGATTATTCATCATTTTATTTGTGAATAATTGGTTTTATAATTCTCCCTTTTGCGGATAATACTATGATTGTTGCCCAAAAGTTGCCTTGGATTCTGAGTTCGGAGTGATTTGATATCTGCAAACATACACAGTTAATTTTATATTCATGAGTAACAGTATCCTTCATTGGTGGGTTTGCCTATGTCCCAAAAGTATTTCTCTCAAGTCATTTTTCTCCTCTTTGTTCTGCCTGAATCCATAAAGCCTCAAGAACATGTTTTGGGTCATAAAATTCTTCTCTTCAAAAGTTTCAAGCTAGAATGGTACTTGACCGAGCTGTCAATCTGTAATGAACTTTTTCAATCCATGCACTCTTGAGGGTAACCGTACTGGCCAGTTCATAGCCAAGTTAGTTCTATAATATAGGATTCTTTTTCTATTAACAAAAAAGATATTTGATAGTTTTCTTGTCAGACAAGAAGAAGCCTTGCAATGATCAAGTGTATCAACTTAAAATTGTCTAACTGCTAATTTGAGATTACAGAATGAGTGATTTGGGTGGGCACTGCTCTTGTTTTTTATTCTTTTATTTTTCTCTACATAATATTTTATGTAAAATATTTCTGATTGCCATCTGCACATCTTCTTCTCGCTTGATCCTGGTAGAAAATCTTGCTTCTCCCTTTTTGCGATAGAGGACATCTTGGTCTGTATGTTCTGAAATATGTTGCTAGAACTCATTCCGAATTTTGGCAGGAAACTATTTTGCTAGTCTGAACAAAGGTTCTACTTTTTAAGCGCCTTCATGCAAATTTCCAACTGAAATGCTTTAGCCTTCATATTTGTAACTATATTCTGTTTGGTGGTGCAGAGGAATTACCGTTTCTTCTTCATGTTTGTCTTTTCAACAACTCTTCTTTGCTTATACGTCCATGGCTTCTGCTGGGTCTATATTAGAAGGATCATGGATGGTGAGCAGACCAACGTCTGGAAAGCAATGGGCAAAACTCCTGCCTCCATTGTGTTAATTGTTTATACATTCATATCAGTCTGGTTTGTTGGTGGCCTGACTGTCTTCCATCTTTATCTTATTGGCACAAACCAGGTAATATATTCTTCTTGACAGCTGGAGTGTTTCAGATGTTTTCCCTTCTTTTTCTTTTTTTCTTCAGTTCTCTAAATGATTCAAACTCGTGAAGGCCTTCAATTTTCAAGGATTTGATTACTTGATGTTTTTGACGATGTATTCTATCTACTTGCAGTCGACATATGAGAACTTCAGATATCGATATGATCGGCGGATCAATCCCTTTGACAAAGGTGTATTCCAGAACTTCTTAGAGATATTCTGCACCAGTATTCCTCCTTCCAAGAACAGATTCAGGGCCAAAGTGCAGAGAGAACCTGGGATACCAGCTCGTGAAGTGGCTGGTGGTTTTGTTAGTCCAAACTTGGAGAAAACAATGAGCGACTTAGAAATGGGAAGGAAGCCAGGTTGGCATGAGACTGCAGCAGCAACCGGTGATTTTGAAGGACAACCGAGATACGATAATCAATTAGATAAGGATGAAGAGGTCTCGGCTGCATCCCCAGAGCTAAACAACACCACCTTGGCTGAGGGACGTAGTATCCTACATCCCAGGCGCTCTAGTTGGGGAAGAAGAAGTGGAACTTTGAATATACCACCTGATGTAATTGCCATGGCATCGGAAATTGGAGAGTCTAATCGGACTACTGTCAGTGATAGTGCTTACCGGATTGAAAACCAGCTATAGTAGTTGGGCTGTATGCTGTTAAATTATTGTAGAAGAACCGAACTGACAAGTAGAGATCTTAAGCCATAAGGATGATTCCGTAAATGCACGGGATCAGGTTATCCTTGAGGAGGTGTGCTGTTGTGTGTATAATTCTATTTTTCTTCTACTTTTAGTTTTCTTTTGTTGGAAAGTTATTTGGAATGTGCTTAATCTGCAAAGAGAGAAAAAAAAATATTCTTACCAGTAATGGCTTCCAACTGTTATATGTGATATATTGTGAAGATTCAAATTCTATTCTACTTTGTCCCTTCTTTCTCTTTTGGGTAATTGTCTTAAGTTATCACCATTGTGCTCCAGATGTGCACTCTCCTTGACCGTGTTTGTCTTCGATAAGAAGGCAATATTAGGAAGGAAAAGAATTATACTTTACGTCTTCCGTTTTCCTTCAACGCCCTCCATCAGCAAGGTTATAGAATGAAGGGGTACAATGAATTTTAGATTATTTTCAGACTGCCAGAGGAATAAAGATAGGTTATTTAACTTCAAATAGAGAATTTGCGAAAAAACCTAGCAGATTTGCACGTAAGCTCCAAAAAAACTGAACTAATCAATTTATTAATCTACACTTCAAATTCCCAAAAGAGAGATGCCATCCATCTGCTGTTAGTAAATTAACCATCTCGGAACAGAAAACATCCATAAATCGCACAACAAGTGTATTGAGAATAGTTCTTTGTGAGAATTGTAATTGCTACCACCTAAAATGGAAGTACATTTTAGTTTCATTGGCACAAAGGAATGGGAAAGTGTGCGTATTATGCAGCTAATTGCTCTTCACTGCATGTTCTGAAACCGTTTGACAATCATGAGGCTCATTTCCATATAGCGTTGTGCACAGTTGGTTAGACAATTAGTTTCACTGGAGCTGAACTTGCTTCCAGGTGTTCCAGTGATACATTTATCCCAGCAAGCACTTGTAAGCTTTCCAACCATTTCATTGATCATGGCCCTTTCCTTCTCTTGCTGTAGAAATTAAAAATTGAGGAGCAAATATTAGTGAGATGAAGACACTGACCATATCAGAACACTAGGGCTACTAAGAAAAGCAAAACCCAACAGTTACTGGAGAACTGATATTTATAAGTTGCTCAAATGAAATTTGCATGTAGCTATAGTACGATCAAACTATGATAAAGATAAATGAGCTCAAAAGTTATCTTATCACTAGCTTAAAAGCTGCAAATTTATTCAAAGAGCTTCATAAGATAAATGAGCTCAAAATTTATTCAAATAGCTTCATAGGAAACTTTTGGGTGGTTTCAGTAATCCTGTCCATTTAAGAATTTGCCACAAAAATGATGCCATATTGCTCGGATCTCAAAAATGATGAAGGATCCGCACCTATGTCCATTTTTGAGGAGTCCGAGTAACATAGGCCACACATACAGTCTTCCAGTCTTCTTTAAGCTTTGCTAAGGTCCAAAAGAAACGTGGCATCAAAATCACAAATTTAACTGAGTCAAATAATGGTTCACCTCATCCAATCTTATTGTGCATGCATGTAAATACGGTAGTGAGCAGTCAAGTTAGACAAGTATCAAATCATCTTTGTATGTTCTGAAATAGATGATTATTCTACAGTACCACCTCATGTTAGAGCTTAGAGGGTTTTCCTGGTGATTGCTAGTGCCTTATCTTCAGTTCCACAAAACTAGGAAACAATTTCTCAACTAACTAGACCAATATTTATAGATTATTGAGCACTGCACCATTTTAAAACAATGCTGTGTTAAATTATTTGATCTCTTTGTCCATAGTATCTTGCTTTAACAGTTAGAATGCCACAATTAGTTTTCAGTTATCTTGCCAGTATAAAAATTGTTTCAGGATGAGAGATCCATGTGAGTTAACAACAATACTCTAACCAGAGCTACCAGCACATTTCTAATATTAGAGTAATAAGATTCAAAATAAAAAAAACAAAAACGACACTTTTGTGTTCTTTAAACCATTTGACTAAATCAGTCAAGTGTCGTCCGAACACAATGGAATTCCATTTAAAGCTCCAAGCATCTCAAAGGGTGACAAGTAGAAGTGCAAAGAAAAGCCTACCAGTCAATTTAGTGGGCACAAACTTTGGAGACGAGGGTTCAACTCCCAACAGAGACCAAAAAAAAAAAAAACACTAGGTGATTTCTTTCCATCTACCTAAGCCTTGGTGACTAGAATTATCTGATACCTCTGCCGATGGGAAATAGTAATTACTCGGTGGAATAGTGGAGCACCCAAAAAAAAAAAAAAAAGCACTTGTCCGAGACTCAAGTATTTAGCCACTTCCAAGTCTGAATGCATCAGTTTAGAAATTGGCATAAAAGCTTAATTCGAAAAGAAGGAAAAAAAAATCAAGTACTCATTCAAATCCTTTACAACAAGACTGAAATCCCACAAAGTGGAAAATATCAAGATTGGTTCCTTTCTGAAAGTGACCTACCTTAATCTATAATACCATTAATACAGGAGACAGCTTTCTCCTATGGCCTCAAAACTGAATATCCAAAAGAAATTTTAGAAGACTTAGTTCGATGCTAGTACAATTAAAGGTAAAGCATATAAAAACAAACTCAGAAGCCGCATCATAATAGCTAAAACTACATCACATCGGAAAAAAAAAAAAAGTATACAAATGGTTCATGAGTTGAGTACAAAGCTGAATGGACTAATAAAGTCATAGAAATAATCAGAAGAAACTCACATTGAGAAAATTCTGCAATTCTGGGGACTGAAGAGCTGAAGGATCCATCCAAACTTTCACTCAAATCTAATTTTACGGATGTTTTATTGACTGCAACCTTATACAAAACCCTAACTGATTCAATCGGAAGATGAACAAGAATTAGATAGACACTTGTGTTGGATTGGCCCATAAGTTTTAACAAAGGGCAATTTGCACGATTGTCACTCGTTGGGGGTGGTCTTTAATTTTTGACCCTCAAATTGCTGCTTTTTAAATTTTTGGTCCTTCGCCTAAAATATTCCGACGTTTTTTGGTTCGAATCCCGACTTAGTCATAAAAATAAAATAAAAATTCGCAAGGCAAGCTTTTACAAAAAATTTGCCTTATGCGGCAGACTTTGCCTTAAGGCATAACTAAAAGTCTGCCGGATACGACAGACTTTACCATATAAGGCAAACTTTTAGTTATGTCTTAAGGAAAAGTCTACCTTATGCGGCAGACTTTAGTTAAGGCATAACTAAAAGTCTGCCGGAGGAGGCAGACTTTGCCTTATAATGAGGACTTTTAAACTTTTAGTTATGCCTTTGCCTTGAAATTTTTTTTTTTTACTGAGCGGCGGTTTGAACTCAGAACCTCAAGGTATTTTCGGCCACCTTTTTAAGCGAAGGGCAAAAATTAAAGACTAGCAATTTGAAGGACAAATTTAAAGACCATATTTGGAAATCTTTAAATTTTGATAAACCCAAGTGCGAAAGAATGGCAATCCCCAAAAAAAAATGAAGTTTTGGACTTCTAAGCCCATTGATCTCCGTAAGTTGACGGCCCCTCAAGAGTGGGTCATTCGCACAAATGTCCCCATTTTGGGGTGGTCTTTAATTTTTGCACTTTAAGACTTTTGCCCATTAAAAGTATGCCCCCGACAAAAACTTTTGAAAATTCAACAAAAAATGGTCAAAAGCACATTAAGCTCTGCGAAAAAGGATAAAGAACATATGCCCCAAAAGGCATAACTCCATTTTTCGAACACTACAATAAATTCTAAAAATAATACACAACTTATGTCGGATAACATAATTCCTACAGAACTTATGCCGAATGAAGCAAAGGTTCAGTTTCCAAAGATAACCGTTACAAAACTTATACCGTGTGAAGCGGATTTGGATATTTTCACTAAATGAGCAGAAGGGACAAAAAATAAAGACTACAAATATGAGATGCAAAAATTAAAGACCACTTTAAAAGAAGGGCACTTCCGCAAATCCGAAGGACAAAAACTTGGGAAATCTGCAAAGTGGCAATCCCCGAAAAAAAACGAAGTTTTGGAACATTGATCTTATTTTTATTTAGTCATTCGCACAAATGTCCCCATTAATTAATTTACACTTCATTTTCGCTAAGCATAAATTCGATGTGTACGATAAAATTTTCAAAACTCAACATAAAAATGGTAAAATATCTACAAAATATAAAGAACATATGCCCCAAAAGGCATAACTCCATTTTTCTCACTCTCCTCCCTACACCTTCTCCCTCCCTTCAGCTCTCTCTTGCCATGAAAAATATTCAAAGTTCTTCAAAACTTATACCGTGTGAAGTGGATTCTGGATATTTTCTCTCTCTTAAGCTGCAAGGACAAAAATAAAACATAAAACAAAAATTAAGGCTCATTTCCCTTCCCATAGCGATTACCTTTCGAAATGAGGTAGAAATTCCAAAATCGGTGCCGCCACTAATAACCCAACTCACAAAAACAAAGTGTGACAAAAAAAAAGTGTAACCGTGTGTTTTTAATTTTGTGTGATCACAAAATATTTTTTTGTAAAATGCAAATGGAAAATGGAGTACATAGAAAATTTTCACAATATAATAAATGCGTTCAAAAATCATTTTATTATTTTGTATTCGCTTTTTTGGAGTTTTTTGTTAATTTTTAGTGCATCTATGTTTTTTTATGTATTCAATTTTTAGTGTAATAACTTTAACCAATAAAAATCACTAAAAAAAAATTTCAAATTAAGAAAACAACAAGTTGAATACAATTTTTTTTTTTTTATGTTTTTTGAATACCAAGTTATTGTTTTTTAACTACAATAAAAAAAAATGAATACAATGTAAAAGCTATAGATGAATACATTGGTTTAATACATTTATATGTCTATAAGCGTTGAATACATATGACTTTTGATTTTAAAAAAGAATTTTGTGATAATTTTTTGTTTGGCCATGAAAATTGTGAGTGTTTGAAAAATATAGTTTTTGTTTTATGAAAACTTGAAAAGCATTTTTTGAATACGTGCATCCGGTCACCTTGTAAGTTTATACGCCTATCTACAATATTAAAAGCGATTAATCTAGGTATGGCCAAAAATTTTAAACCCCCAAAGTGTAGTCATTTATGTAAAATTCCACGCAAAAACTTCCTCCAACTAGGGCTGGCTCTTTAGTTCTTCATGGGCCACAAAATAAGAGTTACTATTTGCCATCTCTATTAATTCGTTATGTCGAACTAGGGTGTTTATAGTTCGGTTTGAATCGGTACCATCTAAAAGATGATCAAATTAACTTAGTAGGTTTTTCAAATGTTAGAATCAAATCAAATCAATTAAGTCAATTTTTCATTGCTTCAGTTTTTGTCTATTTTTTCGATTTTTATTTAAATATATGACAATATACGTCCAAGCACATATTAAATTGACTATTTTCTAGCATAGCACTTCCAAATCAATTACTCTTATATGAGAAAATAAAGAAATATAAACCTAATCAAGTTATATTACTTTCTCCAAAATTTTGTATACATCATCTGAGAATTTAGCCATTTTCAAGGAACATACAAAATAAAAGAATAAAAAAAGAGTTCTTACGATGAATTTGTTTTTGTGCAGTAAATTATAGATCATATACCAAGATATCTCGATGAATAATTAAAGGACTCAAAAACAAGTTAGTTTGAACAACAAATAGATTCTTGGAATTATCAAAATAAAAGTAACAAATCAAACTAGAAAGTAAATATCAAAATAAAAATTGAATAACAAAAAATAAACATTTGTTGGCTAAATGTATACATTCGCTGGCTATTATTTTGATGGGCGGCTATTTATGTCAATTCTTTATGATGGGTAACCCAACCTGCTCATCTCTTACCAAGTTTTAATTCATTTGTTTGTTGTCCTATAACATGTCAAAACGAAGTAAGTCTTTTTGACAATATTTTGACAAATTTCTTACGAATCAATTTGAGCTATATATCAACTCAATATTTAAATAAACTGAAATAAGCGAATATAAATGGACTTAGTTGATAAATGGGCAGGTCTATTGATCCTCTCAAACTCGTGCGGTTCATGTTTTTATCGAAAATTTTGCCACTCCTAGACTAACACAGTTTAAAGGACAAAAACTCAGACATCATAGTGTGCAAGCAGGACACAAGACGGAAGAATCCATTTTTTTTAAGGGGAACTTACACAAATGACTATACTTTTAGGCATAGCTATACTTTTGCTAATTACATTTCATAACTACAGTAACGTGTATTCAAATTCGGTTGTATTTCGCCGTATTCAATTCGGATCTATTCAATTTGGCTGTATTCATTCATAAAAACTTTTACATTGTATTCAACTTATTGTATTTAAATTCGGTTGTATTCAAACAACATAAATGCAAAAAAAAAATACAGGGATATTTAGCTGTATCCAAAATTCACTGTATTCATTTGTATACAAAAAAAAAAAAAAAAAAAACTCCTTTGAAATACAAGCGAAAAATATATAAAGAAACACTTTATTTTACACTAAAAAATAACGAATACACTGAAGTAAAAGAAAAAAAATACACTCAGATTTGAGATATAAGAAATAAAATACACTCATATCTTAAAAATACACCGCCGGAGATTTTTCCATCGTCGGCAACGGCGTTGTCGTTCGGTAAGGATCCAACCAGAAACCATTTATTTCTATGTATTCAACACAAAAACAAATACATCTCAAGAAACAATAATGATAAATACTCAGATCTGAGAAATACATTCAGATCTGAGCAAATACACTCAGACGCGGCAATGGCGCAGTCGTCGGAGTCGCCCGCCATCAACTATTTCTTTCCCACCGCCGTCAATGGCGAAGTCCGTCACTGTGATCGATCTCGAGTCTTAAGAATTTCGGTTGCAAATCTGATAAATACACTCGATCGAAGGCGCTCGAGAAGATGACCGGCGGCAGCTGGCCGAGGAAGAAAAGAGAGTGAAAAAGGAGAGAGAGTTGAGGGAGAAGAGAGAGAGGGGGTTGAGGGAAAAGAATGATATAATGGAATAAGAGGAGATGGGTTTTGAATTAGTTACCTTTGTGTAATTGAAATACAACATTTAGCTACTAAATGTAATTAAGATAAAGTGTAGTTACTAAATATAAATATCTCTTATATGTTCTTCACACTATGTAAAATTCCCTTTTTTTTTAAAAGCAATTCCACTAGGGGAGATGCCTAGGGCTAGTTTATTATTTATATAATAAAAACGAAACTCAAAGGAGAAATTCATTGACAAATCCATCCGTAACAAAAATAAAACCAAAACTTAAATAGAACTAAGAGAATAAGAAAATATGATTAGCTTGGTTAAGAAAAATTGCTTTTGCGAAGACCGTAAAGTTTCTAGGTTAAGAAATGAAAGGAGGGATTGAGGTGCATGAAATCGGCTACTTTTGGTAGGAAGCTGACTTTTATGACTCTTTTATGAAGAGCAGCTCTTTTGGGAGAATGCCGCAAAAGCTAATCAAAGCCGCAAAAGCTAATCAAGCAACATCTTCTAAACGAAGGAAAGCACCTATCCACTTTTTTTTTTTAAAAAAGCACAAAACTTTTCGTCCTTTCTTTTACTTTCCAGTCCAATAATTTTTCAAAGATCAAAAATTCACTGTACAGATTTCACTCTGCCAAAATATCACACATGCAATAATTTAAATATGTGGGTTTAACTAAATCAAATTTATAAAAAGAAAAATAGTGAAGGAGAAACAAAGAAGAAAAGGAAGGTCGTGTGGAGCAATGAGCTTTTTAAGTCGACACCAACGTGAAATGAAAGCAAAAGCAAACATTCTAAGCTAGTTAGTTTATATAAGATGTTTTCCAATGGGAAATATGAAAAAATAAAATAAAAAGAAAATGGCATTTTAATAGATTATACTTAACAGATTATTTAGACTCAGATCAAGGTTATTATATATAGATAGTTACTTTTTCTAAGTCATGTTAATTTGATGAAAAGAAGACATGTTGGATCCTCCGAAGAACAAGTTGTCGAAATTCGACTAGAGACTTTACCTTTTCGTACAATTTGCAGCACATTAGACATTAATGTTTTATAGCTTACTATCCTAGTACGTCTTAAACTGTTAAATATAATTATCTAATGCCAAATCAAATCATAATTTTTTCCCCTCAATATCTTGGTGGAACGGAATTTCTTGTGATAAAATTTCAATTACTTAGTCATTTCTTTCTGGTATGTACCATTATATGAGCTCAACAGTCTTAGAGCCCGTTTGGATTGGCTTATAAGTTGCTGAAAACAAATTATAAGTTGTTTTCAGCTTTTTTAATTGTTTGGTATGGAGTCATTTTTTTGCACGGATTGCCCTTCGTTTGGGGTGGTCTTTAAATTTTGCCCTTCAAATTTGTGGTCTTTAAATTTTGCCCTTCGTATTTGTGGTCTTTAAATTTTACCACTTTTGCTTGGAAAGATGAGCGAATACATGATTACGGGTTCGAACCCCCGCTCGAATAAAATAAAAAAATAATTTTCGTAAGGAAGAGTGAGGGGAGTGTATGGATCCAAGCATACAATCTTTAAGAAAAAGTTAAAGTTATCTTAGGATGCGATAACTAAATGTCTGCCCTTGAAAAAAGTCACTTTTAGTTAAACATAACTAAAAGTCTATGGGAGGGGTATTAAAAATTTAAACTTTGCCTTATAAGGCAAGGCGGTAGTTACTCATAATCCCGTAGTTTATAAAGATGCTTTAAGGATTAATTGGCTACGAAATATGGACTTGAAGTGATACGCTTTGTTTAGATTCTAAAGAGTGTACATATTTGAAGGTATCGGGGAAGATATTACGTGGGAATTGAAAAAGAAATTAAGTACATCAACGATTCAATATTTACAACTTTGTACGGATGTTTGTAACTACGTTCTAACACGGTTGAAGTGGTTAAAAAAAAATATATATCAAGACAAAGTTTATGCATGCATAAGTATGCCCCATCCATAAGTTTGGTAATTCTAAACAAGTTTATGCCGATGGGGGCATACTTTTAATGACAAACTTTTATGCTTATGGATCGTTTGAAGGAATTATCAAAGTTATGCTTTATCTTATTGCTAATTCATTGAAAACTTTTTTTTTAAAATTTTGTGGGGTTGAACTGAAACTCATGGGATTTAGCGATAAAATTTAAAGATTTCAAATATGGTTTAAAGACATTGAAATATGTTAAAGTCATTGCCCAAAAATAATTTCATTTATGTCACTTTAAATTTTGCCCCTCATGTGATCTTTATTTCAAACAAAATTTTTGAAAATCCGAGTTCGAACCCCGCTGTTTGAGTCGCGTCATTTGGATTTTTTATATCTGTGTTATCGGGCGGACTTGGCGTAATTATGCGGTCCGCATAACTTTGATAATTCACAAAGTTATGCGATGGGGGCATACTTTTAATGGGCAAACTTTTATGCGGACCGGCATTAAGGAATTATCAAAAATGCATCTTTACAATACATGTGCAATGAAACTTTTATCTGGACCGTATAACTTTGCAAGGAATTATCAATTAACCTATCTCTCCCAGTGATATTTTATAAAGATTTCAAATATGACGGGCAAAATTTAAAGAATGATCAACTTATAAGGTGCCTTTTTTAAGGACATAATTTAGTTTATCTTGCTTCATTGTCATTGAAATTAATGTCAATTTGGATAAATTATTAGGTCATTGAAATATGTCACTGAAAATTTTCATTTATGTCACTGAAATTTATGCCTATTTCAAACAAAAAGAAAAACTTGAAGTTTTCTCATTTGGATTTGTGTTAGGTTCAATTCCTATTACTTTGCCTGGATTATTAAAAAATGCATCTTTACAATACATGTGCAATGATCAGTTGAATTAACCTATCTCTCCCAGTGCTATTTATATTTCGTTTGAATGATCATAGGATTAGTTTATTTAATAGAATATGTAAGAAACATAACTAAATGTGGAAAAAAAAAAAACAGAGATATAGGGGTAAAGGAAGCACCATTGATGGTTAATTTTACTGCTTTTACAGATTGCTTTAAGTTTGAGACAAAATGGGGCGCATTTAGTTAATTGAATTCTGACTCACTGTGTCTAAACTACACTCCTTAAAGTAAAACCATGTTTTCTCACCTATAAACTAAGAATTACTGTAACTTATGCATTTTAATAGATTATACTTAACAGATTATTTAAACTCAGAACAAGATTATTATATATAAATTGTTACTTTTTCTAAGTCATGTCAACTTGACGGAGCAAAAAATTATACACCGTCAACTCATCCAAAGTACAACGTGGACGTGGCCTGGTGATCAATGAATTGGACATAAGACCATGACGTCTCAAATTCAAATTTCAATGAAGATAAAAATATACGAGATGATTTCTTCCTAATTTTTTTAAGATTTTGATGAGTAGACTTACCTAATACATATGCCGAGGGAAAATAGTAAATATATGATAAAATAATTAAGATGAATGCGAGTTGACTCGGATACCACTGTTACAAAGAAAAATTATACACCATCTAACATACGTGTATTAAATTCATAATTATCAAAACAAATATATGCTTATTACACGCATATGTGTAGGTGTAGAGAAGAGGAAAGGGGATCAATGCCAAACTTTACTTTGTACGAAAATGCACGGGTGGCTGAGACTTTATTTGGCTCGTGCGCCTCTTTTCCTTAACAAGTTAATTATATATGTTGGTTTCGTACTTAACTGAAGACCAAAATGTCAAACATTGTAAAAGTGAATAAACGATTGCTTTTATGTTACGCCTCTGCAGTGTTCTGTGATATGCTTTTGACATATACCGCTGGAAAATAGAAGCCTTTGCTGTTCTCATCAAAAGAAGAAGCAGAAGTGTTGCGCGAATGATTAAATTTATATATGCTTTTTAGTTAACTAGTTTAGTGTTAATTAAATCTTACAATTTTGCGTGTTAGTTTCTATTTTTGGGTTTATTTACACAGGGAACCACTGGGATATAGACATTGATATTATAAAATCAAAACTATACGTCATTAGTGTGTGTAACTTAACCATCTATAATTGTTTTTTATATTACTTTAGTTTTCAGATTACTATATATAGCACTAGTCAACGGCTTGTTCTTAAATGTCACGTACTAAATTTGTTATTGCAGATCAATTGATCATGTAAAACAGTATATATTCTCAGTGCACAATGCCACAATATTTTAACTCATGGATTATAAATAACAATGAATGGTAGCGAATTTAGCATCAGATAAAGAGAGAGTCGAATAATTAGTGTTTTACGAATAAAATGTCTTATAGGCATTAATGTCATTTTGAAAAAGGGGGAAAAAAAAAACCTTTGCGGTAATTTAATCGAGTTGCTTTCCAAGACAAAAAAACTAGTATATCCTAAGCATTACTACAAGTTCTCTGGGCGCTTACTATAAATAGCCAATCCTGCTTATTCTAATCACAGTTCCTCTCTCTCTATTTTCCCCTTCATACAAGTATAAATATAGACATTACATATAGAGTACTAGGAGATATATATAGCTATAGGAGTATTATATATGGACAAGTTCAACTTCTTGAAAGATGGAGCCATAAAACAGCTTCCTCCTGGATTTAGATTTCAGCCTACTGATGAAGAGATTGTGTTTCAATACTTGCTTCGCAAAATATTTTCCTGTCCTTTGTCCGCTTTAATCATTCCTGATATCGATATTTCCTGGCACGACCCTTGGGATTTGCCAGGTATTCTAAATTCCTTTGTCATTTATTAGATAGCTAGCTAGATTTACTTACTACTCCTACTAGTTTATTTTCTTTGCTAGTCTTCAAAATTATTTGAGATGCATAATATTTATCCTCCCTGGGAAAACAATCAGTACTTGTTTTTAAAGAGTTAAGAATTAAATTGTTTTAACTAGTAGAGTTATGCATCTCGTAAAATGCAGTGCGTGAGTTCTTGTAATTGATAACTAGTACTCCTAAGTCCTGTGTTTCACATGCTATATATCATCAAGAATTAATGTTGAAAAGGGACCGTGATTTTAAAAGAATATTGTAGTAATTGACAGTGAGAATTAGAATTTAGATTGTGTAAATTCTGAATTAGTGTACTACTTTATGAGATATATAATTCTAACCCACAATTGAAATGCTAGTTTCAAACCAAATTAGACTCAAAATCACATTGTTGGATCCGCGACTACTAATTGGACTCACAATTATGTATTGAATCAGAATATAATTTAAGTGAAGTTTGAGTTGATTAATTGTGTGGGACGTATGTACTTGATGATATTGCAGGTAATATGGAGCAAGATAGATATTTTTTCAGCAATAAGGAAGCCAAATACAGGAACGGAAATCTAACGAATAGAGCAACTATGAGTGGTTACTGGAAGCCTACTGGTATAGACAAGAAAATTACATGTCCTAAAGGGAAACCAATAATTCTTGGGATGAAAAAGACTCTGGTTTTCTACAGAGGAAAGCCTTGTCATGCTTCTAGAACTGATTGGATCATGCATGAATATCGTCTTGTTCTTCCTTTTAATCCATCCTTTATTTCCCAGCATTTCAAGAAATCTCCTCAGGTAATACTATTACCATTGTCTTCTGAGAAATCTTCAATAAAATTAAATGAATTAAGGACATACAGAGGCAAATTCAAAATTTAGACAACGTGATGGATTTTTGAATTGAGAGTGATCAGTTCTAAAATGTATATCTAACTCTACACTTCTAAAATCTATATCTAACTCTATCTATAAATACTTATCCTTTCACATAAACATGCAGTTGGTTTTATTGGATGTTCGACTGAAAAATACTACTGAATTATGCCGAACCTGTTCATATATTTTAAATTGTTTGCCTTTTCTTTTGTGGCTGTAGGGTTCCTTGGTGCAGATTGGCAATTTGGTTCTTTGTCATATATCTTTGAGGAAGAGAAACGGAAAAAATGAAGAAGTCTTAAGAATGGTTACTGAAGATTACAGTGCTAATCAGCATATTGAAGTACCAAAGCCGATATGGTTTTATGATTTTATGAGTAAAGACTTAAATGATGATAAAACTTCTTTCTCATGCTTTTCTAATTCTGTGAGCTCTGATGCAAGTGCCCTCACTGAAGTTTCTTCTAGTTCAAGTGGACTAATAGAGCATGAAGAAGCTAGTAACCAGTTTCCATGATGTAATTTCATTAATTATTTGATTTATTAATGCATGCAATAAGTCTTTTCTCCCTCAATCTCAAAGTTTGCATAGCAAGTCGTCCGTCTTATTCAAGTTACACTAATTATGCTTATTCCTTTATAGAGTCAAACCTCTATAAAGAATCGTTATTAAAATTTTTATTATAGAGAATCGTTATTATACACCTATTTTTAAAAGGCGTGCTGGGCAGCCTTGGGGGCGTTGCATCAAAATGACGATATTTAAATAATATTTATTGTTTTTTGTTAGCGTGTTGGGGCGAAGGCAAAAAAATGCCTAAAATCTAATTTTTCATCTTTAATTACTCAAATTTTTAAAAAGGAACTAAAACATTAAATTTAAAAGTCACTTTTTATAATATATGTTCTTTTCTAAAATCTTTTAATGATGAAAATGTATATATTCATATGATATTTTTTGTCATATATATATATTTTGTGTATATATATATATCAAATATTTGGTCAAAATTTCTACACTTGTTATTGGTAATCATAGATATTTAATTTTATAAAGATGGTTAATTATTATACTATAAAAAATATAGTTGTTATATCGAGGGTAAAATTTTTTTCATCTTTAATTGAAATTCTAAGTTTAATCACATTTTTTATTACGAAGGAAAATCTTTTAATAAAAATGTTATATTGTATGATATTTTTTTGTTATAAATAGTGTGTATTAAAGGATCAAATATTTGAAAATTTCTTATTATTGGTAATCATAGAGATTTAATTTTATAAAGATGTTAATTATTATACTTGGTTCGAAAAAAAGACTTATATGTTTTATTAGAGATGATGTTATATAAAAAATTGGATCTTTATCTATTTTAGAGAGATTATAAATAAGTCTGACGGTATATATTGTTAGTGTATAAGAGTTAAATTCGCACCAAATATGTATGTCACTAAGAGCCCGTTTGGATTAGCTGAAAAAAGTGACTTTTACGCATAAGTGCTTAAAGTACTTTTACGTGCTGAAAGCTATTTTATAAATAAGCAGTTACGTGTTTGGATAAAAGTGCTTAAAGGGTTTTAGAAGTCAGGGTAATATTGAAATTAACAAAAAATATAAGGGATAAAAGGATAAAGTTATTGGTCAAACTAAAATATCTTTTAAGGCAAAAAAATAAGTTGGGGTTGAGCAACTTTTTGGTTTTGGTATTTTAAGACTTTTTAACTTAATTTAAGTTGTTTTCTAATTTTTGCCAAACACTCAAATAAGTTAAAAATGACTTATAAACTGGTTTGACCAACTTATAAGTCAATCCAAACGGGCTCTAAGCTAAAAAGTTGATTTAGCTAAATAGCACAATCTTTTCCAATTTGTACGTACGGATCAAAAAACTTTTGGTATCAAAAGTCTGTAATTTAATTTTTAAGTGGGGCAAAGATAGAAAGTAGAGGTTGGGAGAAGAGGCAAGCAAAGAATATACTCCTCTTATCATCTAGTTCTTTAGGTTTCTTGGTGTGTAAAGCGATTCACTTTCCTCCACCTTTTTCCTTTTACTATTAGCAGTTATAGCAGCAAAATTTAGGTGCCCAAAAAATACTTGCTCTAGAAATACTCATGAAAGGTGAAAATTCCTCAAGAAAATGCAAAATTGCAAAGCCGCAAAGCGTTCTCCTTTTCGTGGAAAGGGTCAATTTTATTCGGTTTAAAGTAGGCGTTCTTATCTGCCTTTTTTTTCACCGTTCGATCTTCCGTCAGCTTCTTTGGTTTTTGGTTATAAGAAAATGTGCACCGAATACCGAACTGAGTTCGATTTTTCTAATTCAGTTTTATTTGGTATGAGCCTGATTAATGGACTACTTTTATATATATATATATAAAGTGAGTTTTTTTAATTCAAACTAGGCTATTTTGTGTTTTTTCTTTAAAAATTGGACCACAAAGTTACAAATGCAGCTATTTTTCTCCATTCTAAATCAGAATGCTACTAATATTATGTTAATATCAGAACTACTCTATAATATTTATCATTTACATTTCTCAAGATTTATTAATTAGAATCAGCAACTAAATTTTCACGTGTGAAAATGACTTCACTTCTTAACTGATGGCCACATATTATTAAAACAAAAACAAAAGTACTAATATAAAATATTATTTTAAATAGTTTGAAGTTTAACCCATTTGTATAATTCAAAAGAAACTTGACATTAGTATGTTTAATTGGATATTAGCATACACCATACACCAGCCGCAAACATGAAAATTTCTGTTAAACCGAAGAACTGGGACTCTAAAATCGAAAACCGAACCGAACACAGATTTTTTTTAAAATTGAAACCGAAACCGGACCCAATTCGGTTCGGTCCGATTTTTCGGTTCATCGGTATTTATGTTTTAAGGGAGAAATAATTAATTTCGAATTTGAATAAACTACGCTATCTTTTTGTGACAATTGACCCGACTTATTACAGGTATGTTTTTTTTTTAAAATACTCCTGATAGTATATAGTCTAATAAATATCTCTGCACCTATTGGTTATGAGATAAATATTTTTCCATATCAGATGCTTTCATTTTACTAAACAATTAATTTTAAGAATCGACAATCAACGTGAAAATATAGATCATTATGCAAAACATTTATCGGCTTGGTGTGAGCACTCAGGCTACTAAATAAATTTTTACCTGGTTATACTGTGTATCAGCGTCCTCTATCATTGTATACGTTGGGCTGGATCGACCCATGACCTGCCTGACTAAACCCGTCTAAGAAGGCCTGTAACCTAAATCGGACCTCCATAGTAATGGTCATGGAACCCAGCTAATCCACATCTTGAGAGATGGTGAAGATGGATAGTGAAAATATTACTCAAGCTAATATTTATATAGAATTTTTATAGTATAGGAGTAAGTGTTTTATTAAATATATTTGAGGTATATTTGCAATTAAGTCATTATCTTTTTGCATAATATAGGAGGCTGTATCTATAAATGTGCCATATTATAAGAGTGTCTAATATAACTTATCCTGGCTAAGAGTGTCTAATATAACTTATCCTAGCTAACTTAATTTAACTATATACTTATTAAGTGATTTATCTATTGATAAAGACAAACGTGAAAAATTTACACATGTTATGCAAATGTTGGTTGGTGTATTCAACGGAGGGGGATAATTTAAATTTTGCTTCCACCTTTATTAGATATATTCTCCTTTTTTCATTAGTTTAGGCCTGTCTTTCCAATTCCTTTTTTTGGAAGGAATTGAAATGCCCTTTTACAGAATCCTTAGAATGGGTTGTGGCGTTTCCAAGATAGATGCCAATGGCGTCGCCACACCCAACAGATCTATCCTTCCCAATTTCCACTCTAGAAGGAGGCAATCAACCAAATCTATCCCTTCAAAAAAAGAACCATTGTTGTTGATGCCTGAACCTATTGATAGACCTTCCATTTCTGCTCCAAAATGTGATGATAATTTGAGTTGTGTCACCTCCGAGGGGTCTAAAAAAGAAGAGGATGAAAAAAGGATCGCGAAAATAAGGACAATTGTTGAGGAAGCGGAAAAAAATGATGAAAAAGGCCGACTACATGAAAATGAAGGAGAGGAAGTGGAGGAGGATGATAATGATGATGATCAAAGGGCAATTAATAAGGTTCGTGTTGATGAAGAGGATGGTGGTGATTTTCCTAGTTCTCCGAGTTTTAGGGTTTATTTCACCGATAAGGATGCTGAAAGCCAGAAGATCAATGACGGTATGTATATTGATAGGAATTACAATAAAGAAACAAAAGAAAACATCAGAATTTATTGAAAATTGACTAGTTTTACGCTGGCTATTAATCAATAACAATTCTTCAGCTTTATCGGATATTGGAAGTTTATAGCCCTTTTTTAGTTATTACTAATTCCCTTTGACACATACTATGCAATTGCATGCGAATGTATTAATCAATTCTAGACGAATTTTTTCTAAGTTTATCTACTTGATCTTTTTTCTCTGTTAATTATCATTAATAATCGCGTAATGCAGGTAATTATAACAAGGTTGGTTTGAAGGACGTCACCCCAGCTGCAGCTACCATATCATCAACAAAGGTGGGCATGTGATTTTCACAATTAGTCTGTTCTTCTGCCTCATTTCTTTTTCTTTTAGCTAAAAGAAAAAAGCAAGAAATTCATTGCTATACAAAAGAGAATGGATGTAAATTTTCGTTTTCAATAAGATTATCAATGATGGATATACTTTTATTTTTCCCCATTTCTGTTCATTTTCAAAAGATGTAAAACATATTCATCATTCCATCGTAGTATGGTGGATTGGTAAAGATCAAAATGGAGAAGTATATAGACAAGTTCAATCAATGGCTAAAATTGTTAATTACTGCTTGCTCGTTTTGAATACGTGCGTACCTTGTGAATTGTGATAGAGACTTCAACATTGCTAATAAGAAGTGGTAGCAACTAGCATCTGTCCATTTAATTTATTCAAAATTTGGGTTCCAAATCCTAAACATCTTCTACTATCTCAATTCATGTGCCATCGATCCGGATTTCAAGAGTTAAAGCTTTTTAGTTTTGACCTTGAATTCGGACATGTAATATTTTTAAATTTTTTTGAACATATTTGAAAACTACGTAGAAGTATTATAAGTCACAATAATTAGTAATTCAAATTTAAAAGACATATAAAAAAGTTGCGGTTAAAGAAAACTATTATTTGACTCTTGAAATACGAACGGTACCATATAAATTGGCACGGTGGGAGCATAATATTGAGTTGGTTTGAACTTACAACATTCACAATTTCCAACTCTATTTCTTATAGGAGTCGGAGTCAGTGGGCAAGGAGGAGAAGAAAGAAATAAGAAAGAAGAGTTTTAGAAATGTCCTGCCAAGGAACCTGTTGAATGGTCGATCATCATCTAATTCTTCAACTCGCTCCAGTCATCATCATAAAGTAGCTTCTTGATCATGCATGCTGAAGGGGAAACACAATGGCTTTGTTTTTCATCTGCCTCCTCTTTTGACTCTATGATATTGAAGGTTTAAAGGAAGTTCTTTCAGGCTTCATGTAATGTAAATTTGAGAAATATTGAAATTGAATTTATTCGTAAACAAAATATTCTTCTATACTTCTGTTTTCCTTCCTTTGATTATTCTTCTATATTTCTAGCTGTTTAATTAGCTTGGTACGGTCAATGTATGATATTTTCCATTTTGGGCTAGACCAATACAATTTTCACCAAAAAGGTCTTACACCATTAAAAATATTATTTTGTATGCAGTTCTTTTTTTTATTTTTTTATTCAAGACTTAATTCGTCCACCCAAAATATCCTTGTTAATTATTTGAGTGACTTCAACAATTTTTTTGAGCTGAGGTCTTAGCTTCCTTGCTTTTAATGCGACTGGAGGAGTCATTGATTCCTGGATCTTCTGATAGACGAAGGGTTGCAATCAATCACAAATTTTGTCCCACATTTGCAGAAGTCATAGTGACTCCCATTCTTTGAAGCTCCTCCTCATTCTCCTGAAGAGAGCAATAATTATAAAATATGATTTTATAGTATTTAATGTAGTCTTTCTAAAATCCATATATTATACATCAAAAAAGTTGAGGAATAAATTCCTGTTTGGCAAAACAAACGAGAACGTATAACTATACTTTGCACCACTTGGGCTTTCAAAGTGCTGTCCCTTTGGGCAAATTAGGGCAATTGGCGCGAATGCCCCTCTTTTGGGCTGGTCTTTAGATTTTGCCCCTCAAAATGGTGGTCTTTAATTATTGCCCTTCCGAGCAAAACTAACATTAAAAAGACATTCACTACCCTGTAGTTACGTATAAACACAACAACTCAAATCCTTAAACGTTAACCCACCAACTTCGTTCCCAAACCAGATTTCTCAATTATTCAAATCGTTGTTTGGCCCGAGATTTCTCCATTGATTTTAACTGCTACAATATCGAGAAAGGTACAAATCTTAATTCAACTCAATTTAACGATTTTATGGAGTTTAGATGGTTAATATTTGAAAAAGATCATCTTCTACGACGATTATTAAGAAACGGATGACATCGGCTTTCGTTGAACATTACGCACTATAAAATTATTCGGCAAAATAGAATCGATTGGATTTAATGC